>NC_056056.1:44928181-45240000 GCF_016772045.2 Ovis aries
AGATGAAGGATCTCTCTAGGCCTCTTTTATGAGGGCATGAATTCCACTCATGAGGGCTCTACTCTCATGACCTAACACCATCCCAAGGGCCCACCTAATGGTCCTGATACCTCATGTTGGGAATTAGGTTTTTAACAGAAATTTGCTTAGGACACAAAACATAAAAAACATTAAAAAAAAATTCAGAACTTAGCAGAGGTTATGTGCTTTCTGCTGTAGCAGACACTGCTTCCAGTCTCCTCTACTCTTTTCTAGTAAATCAGATTAAACCAGAGCATTGCATGGTGTTCAAACTTACAGCAGCTGTATTTTTGAGTACAACTTTATATGATTCCTAGATTTATTCATCTCATGACAGATTAAACATCTGCTCAATTTGCATGTGGTCTACTGTCAAGTTTTGATATTTTTAAAAAGTATTCACTAACATTGAAAAAATGGCATATTAATCCAAAGCACATTTATTGCCATGTTAACTTATAATTTCAACATAAAATATCACAAAATTTCAACATAAAATACGTTGGAAGAGATTATATTGTTTTCATCTTTAAGATAAGAAATAGGAAGCACAGGAAAGTGTTAAATATATAACATTGCTCCAACATCTCTTTAACCTAAATAGATAAAGATATTCAGCATATTTTATTTCAAAACAGTATTTTATTGTATAACCAAATTTTGGGCTAGAAAACAGGGAAGGAAGGAAATGTCTAAAGTATACAAAACAGCTATTTGAATTTTTGAAGGTAAAAGGAGTGTAACAGAAGCTTGTAAATTGCTTTATTCTGCCTCATTAGTGCCTGGGAATTGCCAGACTTCCAAAGCCTTGCATCAGTTCAGTTGTTCAGTCATGTCCAACTCTTTGCAGCCCCATGGACTGCAGCACGCCAGGCCTCCCTGTCCATCACCAACTCCCGGAGTTTACCCAGATTCATGTTGATTGAGTCGGTGATGCCATCCACCATCTCATCCTCTGTTGTCCCTTTCTCCTTCTACCCTCAATCTTTCCCAGCATCAGTCTTTTCAAATGTGTCAGCTCTTCGCATCAGGTGGCCAAAGTATTGAAGTTTCAGCTTCAACATCAGTCCTTCCACTGAACACCCAGGAGTGATCTCCTTTCGGAGGGACTGGTTGGATCTCCTTGTTGTCCAAGGGACTCTCAAGAGTCTTCTCCAACACCACAGTTCAAAAGTATCAATCTTTACAAAAAGCAGGAGTCTAATTCAGGGCCTACATGGAGCAGAGCTGTGCCTATTTCAACATACTTTATAGGAGGCTTAGACTCCTAAAGAAGATGCAAAGTAGCACTCATCTGCTCACCATGTAAACCTTAGACCAACACCTACCTGAAACTGATGAGGGGTGGTTCAGTTACAGCTATTACAGAAGGAGAATGTGCAAAAGGGAAATACACGGTGTTAACGGGAGTGAATTCTTTACCCCATGAATTCCCAATTTTGGCCTTTTGGAAAAGAATGGCTGGGATCTAGTCTGTTTTCTGAATGTGATCTGAGAGAGTCTACAACTTTAATGAAGTGACCCTGGAATTGTGTTTTTTTTTTTTTTTAATTGGCATGTAGTTGATTTACAATGTTGTGTTTTTTTCTGGTGTAAAACAAATTGATTCAGGATAGATAACGTACTTATGTACATGGGGCCTCCGTAGTGGCTCAGTGGTAAAGAATCTGCCTCCCAATGTGGAGACGCAGGTTTGATCTCTGAATTGAGAAGATCCCTGGAGAAGGAAGTGGCAACCTACTCCAGTATTCTTGCCTGGGAAATCCCATGGACAGAGGAGCCTGGTGGGCTTACAGTCCATGGGGTTGCAAAAGAGTCAGATACAACTTAGGGACTAAACAACAATATATATACATATATGTATATTCTTTATCATGTTCTTTTCCATTATAGTTCATTACAATATATTGAATATAATTCCCTGTGCTATACAATAGGACCTTGGTATTTATCTATTTCATATATAGAAGTTTATATCTACTAATCCCAAACTCCTAATTTATTTCTCTCCTGCCTCCTTTCCCCTCTGGTAACCATAAGTTTGTTTTCTATGTGAGTCGGTTTCTGTTGTATAAAGTTCATTTGAATCTATTTTAGATTCCACATTTAAGTGATAGCACATGTTATTTGTCTTTCTTTGTATGACTTCACCTAGTATGATAATCTCAAGGTTCATCCATGTTGCTGCAAATGGCACTAACTCATTCTTTATTAACTGAATAATATTCCATTGTGTATATATACCTCATCTACTTTAACCATTACTCTAACAATGGACATTTAGGTTTCCATGTCTTGGCTGTTATAAAAAGTCCCACCGTGAACATTGGGGCGCATGTATTTTTTAGTCAGAGTTTTGTCTGAGCATATGCCCAGGAGTGGGATTATAGGATCATATAGTAGCTCTATTTTAGTTTTTTGAGGAACCTGCCCTACTGTTCTAACAGTGGCTGTACCAGCTTAGATTACCACCAACAGTGTTGTAGCCTTCCTTGTTCAAACCCTCTCCATCATTTATTATTTGCAGACTTTTTAAAATTTAATTTTTAGTGTATATTGGTTTACAGTGTTGTGTTAGTTTCAGGTGTAGCACAAAGCGATTGATTTATACATATATCTACTCTTTTTCAGATTCTTTACCCATGCAGAATATTGAGCAGAATCCCCTGTGCTGTAGAGTAGATCCCAGTTAATTATTTTATACGTAGTAGTATCAGTTCAGTATCACAGTCATGTCTGAACTCTTTGCAACCCCATGGCCTGAAGTACACCAGGCCTCTCTGTCCACCACCAACTCCCAGAGTTTGCTCTAACTCATGTCCATCGAGTTGGTGATATCATCCAACCATCCTATCCTCTGTCGTCCCCTTCTCCTCCTGCCTTCAGTCTTCCCCAGCATCAGGGTCTTTTCCAAAGAGTCAGTTCTCTGCATCAGGTAGTCAAAGTATTGGAGTTTCAGCTTCAGCATCAGTCCTTCTAATGAGTTTTCAGGACTGATTTCCTTTAGGATGGACTGGTTGGATCTCTTTGCAGTCCAAGGGACTCTCAAGAGTTTTCTCCAACACCATAGTTCAAAAGCATCAGTTCTTCCGTGCTGAACTTTCTTCACAGTCCAACTCTCACATCCATACATGACCACTGGAAAAACCATAGCCTTGACTAGACGGACCTTAGTCAGCAAAGTAATGTCTCTGCTTTTGAATATGCTCTCTAGGTTGGTCATAACTTTTCTTCCAAGGAGTAAGCATCTTTTAATTTCATGGCTGCAATCACCATCTGCAGTGATTTTGGAACTCAAAAAAATAAAGTCTGTCACTGTTTCCATTGTTTCCCCATCTATTTCCCATGAAGTGATGGGATCGGACGCCATGATCTTTGTTTTTTGAATGTAGAGCTTTAAGCCAACTTTTTCACTCTCCTCTTTCACTTTCATCAAGAGACTTTTTAGTTCTTCGTCGCTTTCTCCCATACGGGTGGTGTCATCTGCATATCTGAGTTCATTGATACTTCTCCCAGCTATCTTGATTCCAGCTTGTGCTTCATCCAGCCTGTCATTTCGCATGATGTACTCTGCATGTAAGTTAAATAAGCAGGGTGACAATATACAGCCTTTTCCTGCTCCTTTCCCAATTTGGAACTAGTCATGTCTGGTTCTTGACCTGCATACAGATTTCTCAGGAGGCAGGTAAGATGGTCTGGTATTCTCATCTCTAAGAATTTCCCAGTTTGTTGTGATCAACACAGTCAAAAGCTTTGGCATAATCAGTAAAGCAGAAGTAGATGTTTTTCTGGTATTCTCTTGGTTTTTTGATGATCCAACGGATGTTGGCAATTTGATCTCTGGTTCCTTTGCCTTTTCTAAATCCAGCTTGAACATCTGGAAGTTCACAGTTCACGTACTGTTGAAGCCTGGGTTGAAGAATTTTGAGCATTACTTTGCTAGTGTGTGAGATGAGTAGTAGTATATATACATGTTAATCCTAAACTGCTACTTTAGCCCTCCTGCCCTCCACATTTCTCTTTTGGAGAGCTTTATTTTCTTGTTTTCTAAGTTTATTTTCTAATTATGTGAGTCTGTTTCTGTTTACTAGATAAGTTCATTTGTATAATTTTTTTTAACTCCACATAAAAGTGATGTCATATGATATTTGGGAAAAGCTACCTGCTCTGGTATTCTGGCCTGGAGAATTCCATGGACTGTATAGTCCATGTCGTAACAAAGAGTCTGACATGACTGGGTGACTTTCACTTTGACCTCTTAGCTATTGTAAACAGTGTTGCAGTGAACATTGGCCTTTGGATGCTTGGGCATTGATACCTGTTTAAATTATGGTTTTCTCTGGATGTATGCCTAGGAGTGGAATTGCTGGATCATATAGTAATTCTGTATTTACTTTTTTAAAGGAACATCCATACAGTGCTCCATACTGACTCTCCATGTTGGTTGTACCAATTTGCATTCCCATCCACAGTGTAGGAGGGTTCCCGTTTCTTGACATCCTCTGCAGCATTTACCATTTGTAGACTTTCTGATGCTGACCATGCTGACTGATGAGAAGTGATACTTCATTGCAGTTTTTAATTTCATTTATGTAATAAGTAGTGGTGTTGAGCATCTTTTCATGTGCTTTTTGCCCATCTATATGTCTTCTTTGGAGAATTATCTATTAAGATCTTCTGCCCATTTAAAAACAACTTTTAGTATATGCTTTTATTTATTGTTGGCTGTGCTGCCTCTCAGGCTACTCTCTAGCTGCAGTGCACAGGCTTCTCACTTCGGTGGCCTTTCTTGATGGAGAGCACAAGATCTAGGATGCGTGGGCTTCAGCAGTTGTAGCTCCCGGGCTCTAGAGCACAGTCTCCATAGTTGTGGCACACGGGCTTAGTTACTCCTTGGCATGTGGGATCTTCCCAGATCAGGGATCAAACCCGTGTCTCCTGCATTGAGACAGGCAGATTCTTTACCACTGAGCCACCAGAGAAGCCCTTTTTGATCGTTTTTTGATTAGGTTGTTTGCTTTTTTGATATTTAGGTGCATGAACTATCTGTATGTTGCAAATGTTTTCTCCCATTCTGTGTTGTTTTTTTGTTTTGTTTATGGTTCCCTTTGCTGTGCAAATGCTTTTGTTAACATAGTTTTTTTGCTGTTTATGTTTTTTTTTTCTTTTCTGCCATGAGGTATGTGGGGAACTTAGCTCCCTGACCTGGAATTGAACCTGCATCCCCGGCATTGGCAGTGAAATCCTAACCACTGGACCAAGAAGGAAGTACCCCCATTTGTTTTTGTTTTTATTTTCACTACTCTTAAGAGTTGGATCCAAAAAGATATTGCTGAGGTTTATATCAAAGAGTGTTTTGCCTATGTTTTCTGCTAACAGTTTTATTGTGTGTGGTCTTTCCTTTAAGTCTTTGATCCATTTTTACATTATTTTTGTGCATGGTGTTAGAGAATGTTCTAATTTCATTCTTTACCTGTAGCTGTCCATTTTTCTCAGCACCACTTATTGAAGAGACTGTCTTTTCTCATTGTATAATCTCGCTTTCTTTGTTGTATATTAATTGACCACAGGTCTGTGAATTTATTTTTGCACTGTCTGTCCTATTCTGTTGATCTGTATTTCTGTTTTTGTGCCCATACTATACTGTTTTGAGTACTGTAACTTTGTGGTATAGTCTGATGTCAGGGAGCCTGTTACCTCTAGCTCTCTTTTTCTTTCTCAGGATTGCTTGGCTCTTTGAAGTCTTTTGTGTTTCACACAAATTTAAATTTTAAAATTCTAGTTCTGTGAAAAATTCCATTGGTCATTTGATACGGATTTCATTGAATCTGTAGATTGCCTTGGACAGTATAGTCATTTTGACAATATTGCTTCTTCCAATCCAAGAACACAGTATATCTCACCATCTGTTTGTGTCATCAGCAATTTTTTTAATCAGCATCTTACAGTTTTGGGGTACAGTTCTTTTGTCTCCTTAGGTAGGTTTATTCCTTGGTATTTTATTCTTTTTTGTAGCATGGGCAATTGGGATTGTCTTAAATTTCTCTTTCAGAGCTTTCATTGTTAATGTATAGAAATGTAACAGGTTTCTGTGTATTAAATATGTTTCCTGAAACTTTACTGAATTCATTGATAAGCTCTAGTATTAGGTTTCTGGTAGTGTCTTTAGGATCTTCTATGTGCAGTATGTCATCTGCAGACATTGATACTTTTACTTCTTTTCCAATTTGGATTCCTTTTCTTTCTTCTTCGATTGCATGGTTAGGACTTCCAAAACTATATTTAATAAAAGTGGAATCCAAATTAGAAAAGAAGTAAAAGTGGACATCCTGTCTTCCTCCTGATATTAGAGGAAATATTTTCAGCTTTTCACCTTTGAGAATGATGTTAGCTGTGTCTTGTCATATTATGTTGATACCCCTTCATGGATCACAGCCTTGTTGTGGTGAAGAGGTTTGCATAACTCAGTGAAGCTATGAGCCATGCTGTGCAGGGTGACCTAAGACAAATGGATCATAATGAAGAGTTCTGACAAAATGTGGTACACTAGGGGAGGAAATGGCAACCTACTGCAATATTCTTGCCATGAGAACCCCATGAACAGAATGAAGGGGCAAAACAATATAACACCAAAGATGAGCCCCCAAGGTCGATAGATGTCCAGTATGCTACTGGGGAAGAGCAGAGGGCAGTTACCTCTAGGTCCAAAAAGAATGAAGCAGCTGGGCCAAAGTGGAAATGATGCTCAGTTGCGAATGTGTTTGGTGGTGGAAGTAAAGTACAATGCTGTAATGTTAGTTCCAAGAATCAGGGTAAATTGGATGTGGTCAAACAGGAGGTGGCAGGAGTGAATACCAACATTTTAGGAATCAATGAACTAAAATGAACAGAAATGGGAGACCTTAATTCAGATGAGTATTAATATCTACTGTGGGCAAGAACCCCTTAGAAGAAATGGAGTAGCCCTCAGTTTAAAAAAAAAAAAAAAAGGAACAAGAAAAAAAGAGTCAAAATACAGTACTTGGATGTAACATCCAAAACAATAGAGTGATCTTGGTTCATTTGCAAGGTAAACCATTCAATATCACAGTATTCCAAGTCTATGCACCAACCACTGATGCTGAAGAAGCCAAAGTTGATTGTTTCTATAAAGACCTAGAAGACCTTCTAGAACAACAACAAAAGATGTCCTTTTCATCATAGGGGATTGGAATGCAAAAGTTGGAAGCTGAGAGATACCTGGAGTAACAGGACTTAGAGTACAAGGCAAAGGCTAACAGAGTTCTGTCAGTAGAACACACCGGTCATAGCAAACATCCTTTTCCAACATCACAAGATGACTCTATACATAGACATCACCAAATGGTCAATACTGAAATCACATAGATTATATTCTTTGCAGCCAAGATGGAGAAGCTCTATACAGTCAGCTAAAACAAGACCTTCTGACTATGGCTGAGATCATTAATTTCTTATTACAAAATTCAGACTTAAGTTGAAGAAAGTATGGGAAATCACTGGAGCATTCAGGTATAATCAAATCACTTTATAATTATACAGTGGGGGTGATGAATAGATTCAAGGGATTTTCTGGTGGACAGAGTTTCTGAAGAACTATGGATGGAGGTTCATAACATTGTATAGGAGGTGGTGATCAAAACTATCCCAAAGGAAAAGAAATGCAAGAAGGCAAAGTGGTTGTCTGACTAGGCTTTTCAAATAGTTGAGGAAAGAGAAGAAGAAAAAGCAAGAGAAAAAGGGAAAGATATACCCATCTGAATGCAGAGTTACACAGAATAGCAAGGAGAAAGAAGAAGGCTATCTTAAATGAGCAATGCAAGTAAGTAGAGGAAAACAACAGAATGGGGAGTACTAGATATCTCCTCAAGAGAACTGGAGATATCAAGGGAACATTTCATGTAATGAGGGGCATGATAAAGGACAGAAATGGCAAGGACCTACCAGCAGCAGAAGTGATTAAGAAGGGATGGCACAAATACACAGAAGAACTATAAAGGAAAAGTCTTAATGACCCAAATAACCATAGTGGTGTGGTCACTCACCTAGAGCCAGACAACTTTGAGTGCAAAGTTAAGTGTGCCTTAGGAAGCATTATTGCAAACAAAGCTACTGGAGGTGATGGAATTTCACCTAAGCTATTTCAAATCCTAAAAGATGATGCTGTTAAAATGCTGCACGCAGTACGTCAGCAAATTTAGAAAAGTCAGCAGTGGCCACAGAACAGGAAAAGATCAGGTTTCATTCCAGTCCCAAGGAAGGGCAATGCCAAAGAATGTTCAAACTATTGTACAGTTGCACTTATTTCACATGCTAGTAAGGTTATGCTCAGTATCCTTCAAGCTAGGCTTCAGCAGTATATGAACCAAGAACTTCCAGATGTACAAGCTGGGTTTAGAAAAGGCAGAGGAACCAGAGATCAAATTGTCAACATTCATTGGAGCATGGAGAAAGCAAAGGAATTTCAGAAAAAAACCAACTACTTAAGCTCCATTGACTATACTAAAGCCTTTGACTGTGTGGAACACAAAAAATTGTGGAAAATTCTTGAAGAGATGGGAATACTAGACCACCTTACCTGTCTCCTGAGAAACCTGTATGCAGTCAAAAAGCAACAGTTAGAACCTTACATGGAACAACGGACTGGTTCAGAATTGGGAAGGGAGTTTCAGAAAGCTGTGTATTTTCACCCTGTTCATTTAACTTATATGCAGAGTACATCAAACAGCTGGGGCTGTCAGTTACATTCCCTTCAGTAAGAGATCTCAGAATGATATTCTCATGAATGCCACATTGGGTCCTATAAATAGAAGTGGGAGAGACACCATGAAAACATCAGAGTAGAGCTCCAAGAATCAGTCCTTCCAATGAAGCAAACACTAAGCAAACAAAAACTGACAAAATTAACTTTTAAAAAACTCTAGAATCATATTTTTTTTAACTTGCAATAATCAGGGACATGCTTAATAAGGACAGAGATTGCTAACTCGGTAAGGAAATATTGCTGCATTTTTGTTTACCTATCTGCCATCCCCCATTCCCTAGTATGACAGTGGCCCTGGGGACAGTAGTCACCATTTCTGGTGTCAGCTAGCTGCCAGAGGTCAACAGTGGACTTTTATCTCAAAAACTGGTCATGAATTTGGTCTTGTCACTTCCAGAGGGGCCACTGTAGACACTTGGTTTTATTTCACCTCCTTCAGGCTGGAACAACATGTTTGGCAAAAGCATTTGTGTATGTCAAAAGCATTTCAAGACATAATATACATAACTGTCTCTTAGGCAAAGGATGAGGAGTAGGGAAAGCAGTGGATGGACAGAAAGACCTGAGAAAGAGAAGGCTAAGAGTAAGATCTGGGGAGGAATTAAGTTCTGTTTTGTAACTTAACCTTTTATTTTATACTGGAGTATAGCCCCTGGTGGCTTAGACGGTAAAGCATCTGTCTACAATGCTAGAGACCTGGGTTCGATCCCTGGGTGGGGAAGATCCCCTGCAGAAGGAAATGGCAATCCACTCCAGTACTATTGCTTGGAAAATCCCATGGACAGAGGAGCCTGGTAGGCTACAGTCCATGGGGTCGCAAAGAGTCGGACACAACTGAGCGACTTCACACATAGCCAATTTACAGTGTTGTGATAGTTTCAGGTGCATAGCGGAGTGACTCAGCCGTACATATACATGTATCCATTCTGCTGCAGTCTCTCTGCATCCAAGCTGCCATACAACATTGAGCAGAGTCCCCTGTGCTATATGGTGGGTCCTTTTTAGTTTTCCATTTTAAATATAAGGGGAATAAAGTCCTTAAAGGACTACCTCATATGCCAGGAAATCAGGGGTTCAACACATATGCCCAGATCTGGATGCTTGCTCATAAAAAACCTGAGAGAACCCCAGAGTTAAAACTCTAGAGCAGTTTTGGGCTCTGCCCAAGCATGAATGGACTTCTGAGGCTGAACTGTACATAGGTACGCTGGCTAAGAAGTGAAAGTATGCCTTAGCTCAGATCCAGTCTACAAAGACTGACAGGATTGCTTGTTTGTTGCTTCAGAATTTTTTAAAAGAATCTGTCACATCAGTCTGTCAGGATATTAAAAATATTTGGCTGATTGCTGAGGTAATGAAACAGATTTCAGTGATCACACATGACAGTAAATATAGTCTTTGAGACTATCACTAGACAAGTGGATGACTTTCCTCAAAAGCAACAACAGTAAAACCTGGAATAATTTTATTTCCAAAGTTATCACTGTATTATATTCAAAACATATTATTTCCAACAAAAATTAAAAGGCATATACAAAAGCAGGAAAGTATGGCCCATGCACTGGGGAAAAATAGCATGGGGAAGCACAAACATTGGGCTTACTAGAATAAGAATTTAAGTCAGCTGTCTTACATAAGCTTAGAGAACTAACAAAAATGATAGACAGTGATGTCAAGGAGATCAGAAGAAGAATGTCTTACTAGATAGAGAATATCAACAGGGATTGAAATAATTAAAAGAAATCAAATAGAAAATTTGGAGCTTAAAAGGTATAATAGCTACAATGAAAAATCCACTAGATAGGCTCAACAGCAGATTTGGGCAGGCAAAAGACAGAATCAGAGAATACGACAATTAAAATTATCAAATCAGAGGAACAGAGAGGAAAAAGAATGAAAATAGTGAACAGAATCTGAGGGGCAGGTGGGTTGCTATCAAGAGTATCCATTATGGGAGTTCTTAGAAGGAAGGCAGAAATCTACACATACAAAAAACACAATGAAATTCAAGTAGAATCAACTCAAAGAGATTTCACATCAAAACCCACAAAATCAAAATTTCAAAAAATAAAGACAGAGAATCTTAAAAGCAGCAAGCAAAAAGCAACTGGTCTTGCAGAAGAGCTCTTCAATAAGATTAACAGCTGACTTTTCATTAGAAACCATGGAAGACAGAAGGTAGCAGGATAACATTTAAAGATCTAAAGAAAAGAGTCAACCAAGAATTCTACACCTGGCAAAAATATCCTTTTAAAAATGAAGGAAAAGTAAGATATTCCCAGATAAAAACTGAGGAAGTTCACTGCTAGTTGACCTTCCTTACAGAAATACTAAAGGGAGTCTATCAGGCTGAAATGAAAGGACAGTAATTCAAAGCTGTTGGAAAAAATAAACAATACAAGGAAAGATAACTATGTAGGTAAATAAAAAATCCAGTATTATTATATTTTTGGTTTGTAACTCTTCTTTCTCCCCCATTTGATTTTAAAAACAATGCATACAACAAAAATTGTAAATCTGTTAATGGGCACACAATATTTAAAGATATTTTCTGACAATAACTTTTAAAAAAAGGAGAGGATAGAGCTATATATAGAAGCAAAGTAGTGTATGCTATAAAGTTGTTGGTATGTTTATAGATTGTTATAAAATTAAGATATTATAATCCTTAGAGTAACCACTAATGAAATAACTAAAATAAATACAAAAGAGGAAAGAGAAGGATCAAAATGATCCACTAGAAAAAATCAGTCATATGGAAAAGAAGGCAGTATTGCAGGAATTATGGAACAAAAAGATAGATGTAGAAGACAGTAAAGAGACAGAACTAAACTTCCTTATCAGTAATCATTCTACATGAAAATACATTAATCCCACCAGTTAAAGTACAGAGACTTAAAGAGTAGGAAAAAACACGACCCAACTATATGTCGTCTAGAAGAGTCTCCTTTTAGACTCAAAGACACAGACAGGTTGGGAGTGAAAGGATGGAAAAATATATTTCAAGCAAAAAAGTGACATCACTCTTCAATGACACACACAAAATCTCACATGCTCCAGGATCCATGACAGAAAGAGTAATCTGCTAGGAGCCTGGGTCAGACCTACCTGCTGATCTTGGAATCTCCAGAGAGGCGGGAAGCAACTGCAATTTACCCTAGAGACAATTATCATTTTTTATATATAGCTTTTTAAAAACTTTTTGGCTGTGCTGGTTCTTCATTGCTACATGAGGGCTTTCTCTAGTTGTGGTGAATGGGGGCTACTCTATACTTGCAGCGTATGGGGTTTCTCATTGTTGGTGGCTTCTCTTATTTCAGAGCTTGGGCTCTTCCAGAGTACACAGACTTCAGTAATTGTGGTGCACAAACACAGTTGTTGTGGGCTCAAGGCTTAGTGGCTCTGCAGCATGTGGGATTTTCCTGGCCAGTGATTGAACCAGTGTTCATTCTGGTTCAAACCAGTACCCTGCATTGCAAGGCTTACTCTTAACCACTGGACAACCAGGAAGCCCATTTATGACTGTTATGTCTTCCTGTTATGACTCCTTGTTTTTGTTTTGAAGTCTATTTTATCTAGTGATTTAAATCATTCTAGCACTGTTTTCCATCCATTTCCTGTCACACTGTGTCTGTATAGTAGATTTCTTATAAACTAGCATATAATTGAGTTTTGCTTTTTTTACCCATTCTAACAGTCTTTTGTTTTTTTATTGGCGTGTTTGACCCATTAATAATTACGTACTTATACATGTGGTTGAAAGTCAATCTACCATTTTGTTTTCTGTTTATCTCTCCTAATATTTGTTCCTCTGTTCATTTCTTTTGATTATTTGATTATTTTTCAGAATTTCGTTTTATCTATAAGCTTTTTTAGCCATATCTCTTCACATTATGCAGCCATGAAATTAAAAGACACTTGCTCCTTGGAAGAAAAGCTATAACCCACCTAGACCACATATTAAAAAGCAGAGACATTACTTTGCCAACAAAGGTCCATCTAGTCAAAGCTATGGTTTTTCCAGCAGTCAGTATGGATGTGAGAGTTGGACTATAAAGAAGGCTGAGCACTGAAGAATTGATGCTTTTGAACTGTGGTGCTGGAGAAGACTCTTGAGAGTCCCTTAGACTGCAGGGAGATCCAACCAGTCCATCCTAAAGGAAATCAGTCCTGAAAACTCATTTGAAGGACTGATGCTGAAACTCCAATATTTTGGCCACCTGATGCAAAGAACTGAGTCATTTGAAAAGACCCTGATGCTGGGAAAGATTGAAGGCAGGAAGAGAAGGGGATGACAGAGGATGAGATGGTTGGATGGCATCACCAACTTGATGGACATGAGTTTGAGCAAGCTCCAGGAGTTGGTAATAGACAGGGAAGCCAGGCATGCTGCAGTCCATAGGGTAGCAAAGAGTTGGACATGACTGAACTGAACTTCACATTGTACTTTTTAGTTGTTCTGCTGCTGCTGCTAAATCACTTCAGTCGTGTCTGACTCTGTGTGACCCCATAGATGGCAACCCACCAGGCTCCCCCGTCCCTGGGTTTCTCTAGGCAAGAACACTGGAGTGGGTTGCCATTTCCTTCTCCAATGCATGAAAGTGAAAAGTGAAAGGGAAGTCGCTCAGTCGTGTCCGACTCTTAGTGACCCCATGAACCACAGCCTGCCAGGCTCCCCTGTCCATGGGATTTTCCAGGCAAGAGTACTGGAGTGGGGTGCCATCTAGAGTTTACATTATATATCTGTAACGTTCCATAGTCTACTTTGAATTAATATAGTACTATTTACTTCAAGTAAAATGCAGAAATCTTAGATCTCAACTGGTTCATTTACCATCCTTACCCCATTCTCTATTGTATAGTTGCCACATATATTACCTACATATGTTATTAGTTCAGTTCAGTCGCTCAGTCATGTCTCACTCTTTACGACCCATGGACTGCAGCACTCCAGGCCTCTCCATCACCAACTCCCGGAGATTACTCAAACTGATGTCCATTGAGTCGGTGATGCCATGCAACCATCTCATGCTCTGTTGACCCCTTCTCCTCCCTCCTTCAGTCTTTTCCAGCATTAAGGTCTTTTCAAATGAGTCAACCCTTGGCATCAGGTGGCCAAAGTATTGGAGTTTCAGATTCAACATCAGTCCGTCCAAGGAATATTCAGGACTGATTTCCTTTAGGATGGACTGGTTGGGTCTCCTTGCAGTCCAGGAGACTTGGAGTTCTCTAGCACTACAAGAATCTTCTCTAGCACCACAGTTGGTAAGCATCAATTCTTCGGTGCTCTACCTTCTTTATGGTCCAACTCTCACATCTATACATGAATACTAGAAAAAACCATAGCTTTGACTATAAAGAGCTTTGTCAGCAAAGTGATGTCTGTGCTTTGTTTTTTAATGTCTCTGCTTTTAAATACACTGTCTGGATTTGTTATAGCTTTTCTTCCAAAGTGTACATGGCTGCAGTCACTGTCTGCAGTGATTTGGGAACCCAGCAATATAAAATCTTACACTGCTTCCATATTTCCCCTTTCTATTGCCTTTATTCTGGTTTTATCTAAATTATTAAATGGGATATTTATCTCATCAATCGTTAACCTTTCTTCTTTACCTAATATAAGCACTTAAGGCTACAAATTTCTCTTCAATTGTCTCATTTGCTCAAGTTTTTATTTCTAAGTATTCTTAAATTTATAATTTTTCTTTGATTAATGACTTTAATTCCTAAATGTATATGAAATTTATCGCTTATCTTTTTATCAAAAACCACATTGTTAGTAGATTCATTATATATAGTATTCCTTACAATATATTGAGACATGCTTTTTTATTTACTAACATAATTTTGTAAGGATTCCATGTATTTTGAGAAAGATGTGTATTTACTTATTAATGAGTAACAAGTTCTGTGTATCGAATAAATCCAGCTGTGTAATTATGTTGTTTAAGACCTCGCTCTCTTTACTGATTTTACTGCTTGGCCCTACTGTCTTTTATGTCCCATTGTCGCCATTGGGAGGTCTGGTGTCAGTCTGTAGGTTATCTCGTTTGTAGTGATCTCTCTTGTCTCTGGCTTTTTAAGATCTTTTTATTTTTGGAGTTCTGCATCTCTGCTATAGATGTGCATAATTATAGATTCTTTTCAATGTATCCGCTTGGTATATTTTGTCCCTCTTGTGTTTATTGATTCATATCATTTATCAGCTCTGGAATATTCTCTGCCTTTAATTACCTGATTAGACATGCTAGACTTTTCCATGTTCTCTGCATTGCTAAACTTACTTTGTATTTTTCTCTCTTGTCTCTCTATAACATTCTATGTAATTCCTTATTTATGTCTCTTTTACTTCATTAGTTCTCTCTTTGTGCTAAAATATTTAACTTCAGTTTTTCATTTCCAAAAGTTCTATTTATTTCTTCAAATATCTATCTGACAATTTATTATTATTAATATATCCTGTTTTATGCTTCTTGTCATTGTCCCATCATTATTTTTAAAATATCTTATGCTGATTTATTTTATATATTTTTTAAAAATGTAAATTTATGTATTTTAATTGGAGGCTAATTACTTTACAATATTGTATTGGTTTTGCCATACATCAACATGAATCCACCACGGGTGTACATATGTTCCCCATCCTGCACCCACCTCCCACCTCCATCCCCATACAATCCTTCTGGGTTGTCCCAGTGCACCAGCCCTGAGCATCCTGTGTCATGCATTGAACCTAGACTGGCAATTGTTTCACATATGGTATTAGACATGTTTCAATGCCATTCTCCCAAATCATCCCACCCTCACCCTCTCCCACAAGCATCCATAAGACTGTGGTATACATCTCTGTCTCTTTTGCTGTCTCGCATCCAGGCTTATCGTTACCATCTTTCTAAATTCCATATATATGCGTTAGTATACTGTATTGGTGTTTTTCTTTCTGGCTTACTTCACTCTATAATAGGCTCCAGTTTCAACTACCTCATTAGAACTGATTCAAAAGTATTCTTTTTAATGGCTGAGTAATACTCCATTGTCTATATGTACCACAGATTTCTTATCCATTCATCTGCTGATGGACACCTAGGTTGCTTCCATGTCCAAGGGCTATTATAAACAGAGCTGCAATGAACATTGCGGTACATGTGTCTCTTTCAATTCTGGTTTCCTTGGTGTGTATGCTCAGCAGTGGGATTGCTGGGTTGTATGGCAGAGAGAAGGCAATGGCAACCCACTCCAGTACTGTTGCCTGGGAAATCCCATGGATGGAGGAGCCTGGTAGGCTACAGTCCATGGGGTCGCGAAGAGTCAGACACAACTGAGCGACTTGACGTTCACTTTTCACTTTCATGCACTGGAGAAGGAAATGGCAACCCACTCAGGTACTCTTGCCTGGAGAATCCCAGGGACAGCGGAGCCTGGTGTGCTGCCGTCTATGGGGTTGCACAGAGTCGGACACAACTGATGTTTACTTATCAGTAGCATGGCAGTTCTATTTCCAGTTTTTTAAGGAATCTCCACACTGTTCTCCATAGTGGCTGTACTAGTTTGCATTCCCACCAACAGTATAAGAGGATTCCCTTTTCTCCACACCCTCTCCAGCATTTATTGCTTGTAGACTTTTGGATAGCAGCCATTCTGACTGGTGTGAAATGGCACCTCATTGTGGATTTGATTTGCATTTCTCTGATAATGAGTGATATTGAGCATCTTTTCATGTGTTTGTTAGCCATCTGTATGTCTTCTTTGGAGAAATGTCTGTTTAGGTCTTTGGCCCATTTTTTGATTGGGTCATTTATTTTTCTGGAATTGGGCTGCAGGAGTTGCTTGTATATTTTTGAGATTAATTCTTTGTCAGTTGCTTCATTTGCTAATATTTTCTCCCACTCTGAAGGCTGTCTTTTCACCTTGCTTATAGTTTCCTCTGTTGTGCAGAAGCTTTTAATTTTAATTAGGTCCAATTTGTTTATGTTTGCTTTTATTTCCAATATCCTGGGAGGTGGGTCATAGAGGATCCTGCTGTGATTTATGTCGGAGAGTGTTTTGCCTATGTTCTCCTCTAGGAGTTTTACAGTTTCTGGTCTTAAACGTTTAGATCTTTAATCCATTTCGAGTTTATTTTTGTGTGTGGTGTTAGAAAGTGATCTAGTTTCATTCTTTTACAAGTGGTTGACCAGTTTTCCCAGCACCACTTGTTAAAAGAGATTGTCTTTAATCCATTTTATATTCTTGCCTCGTTTGTTGAAGATAAGGTGTCCATAGGTGTGTGGATTTATCTCTGGGCTTTCTATTTTGTTCCATTGATCTATATTTCTGTCTTTGTGCCAGTACCATACTGTCTTGATGACTGTGGCTTTGTAGTAGGGCCTGAAGTCAGGCAGGTTGATTCCTCCAGTTCCATTCTTCTTTCTCAAGATTGCTTTGGCTATTCGAGGTTTTTTTATTTCCATACAAATTGTGAAATTATTTGTTCTAGTACTGTGAAAAATACCATTGGTAGCTTGATAGAGATTGCATTGAATCTATAGATTGCTCTGGGTAGTATACTCATTTTCACTATATTGATTCTTCTAATCCATGAACACAGTATATTTCTCCATCTATTAGTGTCTTCTTTGATTTCTTTCACCAGTGTTTTATAGTTTTCTATATATAGGTCTTTAGTTTCTTTAGGTAGATATATTCCTAAGTATTTTATTCTTTTTGTTGCAATGGTGAATGGAATTGTTTCTTTAATTTCTCTTTCTATTTTCTCATTATTAGTGTATAGGAATGCAAGGGATTTCTGTGTGTTGATTTTATATCCTGCAACTTTACTATATTCATTGATTAGCTCTAGTAAGTTTCTGGTGGAGTGTTTAGGGTTTTCTATGTAGAAGATCATGTCATCTGCAAACAGTGAGAGTTTTACTTCTTTTCCATTTTTGGATTCCTTTTATTTCTTTTTCTGCTCTGATTGCTGTGGCCAAAGCTTCCAGAACTATGTTGAATAGTAGTGGTGAAAGTGGGCACCCTTGTCTTGTTCCTGACTTAGGGGAAATGCTTTCAATTTTTCACCATTGAGGATAATGTTTGCTGTGGGTTTGTCATATATAGCTTTTATTATGTTGAGGTATGTTCCTTATATTCCTGCTTTCTGAAATGTTTTTATCATAAATGAGTGTTGAATTTTGTCAAAGGCTTTCTCTGCATCTGTTGAGATAATCATATGGCTTTTATTTTTCAATTTGTTATTATGGTGTATTACATTGATTGATTTGCAGATATTGAAGAATCCTTGCATCCCTGGGATAAAGCCCACTTGGTCATGGTGTATGATCTTTTTAATGTGTTGTTGGATTCTGATTGCTAGAATTTTGTTAAGGATTTTTGCATCTATGTTCATCAGTGATATTGGCCTGTAGTTTTCTTTTTTTGTGGCATCTTTGTCAGGTTTTGGTATTAAGGTGATGGTGGCCTCACAGAATGAGTTTGGAAGTTTACCTTCCTCTGCAGTTTGCTGGAAGAATTTGAGTAGGATAGGTGTTAGCTCTTCTCGAAATTTTTGGATAGAATTCAGCTGTGAAGCCATCTGGACCTGCGCTTTTGTTTGCTGGAAGATTTCTGATTACAGTTTCAATTTCCATGTTTGTGATGTGTCTGTTAATATTTTCTATTTCTTCCTGGTTCAGTTTTGGAAAGTTGTACTTTTCTAAGAATTTGTCTATTTCTTCCAAGTTGTTCATTTTATTGGCATATAATTGCTGATTGTAGTCTCTTATGATCCTTTGTATTTCGTGTTGTCTGTTGTGATCTCTCCATTTTCATTTCTAATTTTATTGATTTTATTTTTCTCCCTTTGTTTCTTGATGAGTCTGGCTAATGGTTTGTCAATTTTAGTTATCCTTTCAAAGAATTAGCTTTTGGCTTTGTTGATTTTTGCTATGGTCTTTTTTGTTTCTTTTGCATTTGTTTCTGTCCTAATTTTTAAGGTTTATTTCCTTCTACTAACCCTGGGGTTCTTCATTTCTTCTTTTTCTAGTTGCTTTAGGTGTAGAGTTAGGTTAAACCTGTTCTTGAGGTATGCCTGTATTGCTATGAACCTTCCCTTTTGCACTACTTTTATAGTGTCCCACAGGTTTTGGGTGGTTGTGTTTTCATTTTCATTCATTTCTATGCATATTTTGATTTCTTTTTTGATTTTTCTGTGATTTGTTGTTTATTCAGCAGCGTGTTGTTCAGCCTCTATATGTTGGAATTTTTAATAGTTTTTCTCCTGTAACTGAGATCTAATCTTACTGCATTGTGGTCAGAAAAGATGTTTGGAATGATTTCAATTTTTTAAAATTTACCAAGGCTAGATTTACGGTCCAGGATGTGATCTATCCTGGAGAAGGTTCTGTGTGTACTTGAGAAAAAGGTGAAATTCATTGTTTGGGGGTGAAATGTCCTATGATATCAATTAGGTCTAACTGGTCTATTGTATCATTTAAGATTTGTGTTTCTGTGTTAATTTTCTGTTTAGTTGATCTATCCATAGGTGTGAGTGTGGTATCAAAGTCTCCCACTATTATTGTGTTATTGTTAATTTCCCCTTTCATACTTGTTAGCATTTGTCTTACATATTGTGTTGCTCCTATGTTGGGTGCATATATATTTATAATTGTTACGTCTTCTTCTTGGATTGATCCTTTGATCATTATGTAGTGGCCTTGTCTCTTTTCACAGCCTTTGTTTTAAAGTCTATTTTATCTAATATGAGTATTGATACTCCTGCTTTCTTTTGGTCTCTATTTGCGTGGAATATCTTTTTCCAGCCCTTCACTTTCATTCTGTATGTGTCCCTTGTTTTGAGGTGGGTCTCTTGTAAGCAGCATATAGAGGAGTCTTGTTTTTGTATCCATTCAGTCTTTGTCTTTTGGTTGGGGCATTCAACCCATTTATGTTTAAGGTAATTATTGATAAGTATGATCCCATTGCCATTTACTGTATTGTTTTAGGTTCGAGTTTATACACCCTTTTTGTTTTCCTGTCTAGAGAAGATCCTTTTGCATTTGTTGGAGAGCTGGTTTGGTGGTGCTGAATTCTCTCAGCTTTTGCTTGTCTGTAAAGCTTTTGATTTCTCCTTCATATTTGAATGAGATCCTTGCTGGGTACAGTAATCTAGGCTATAGGTTATTTTCTTTCATCACTTTAAGTATGTCCTGCCATTCCCTCCTGGCCTGAAGAGTTCCTATTGAAAGATCAGCTGTTTTCCTTACGGGAATCCCCTTGTGTGTTATTTGTTGTTTTTCCCTTGCTGCTTTTAATATTTGTTCTTTGTGTCTGACCTTTGTTAATTTGATTAATATGTGTCTCAGGGTATTTAGCCTTGGGGTTATCCTGTTTGGGACTCTCTGTGTTTCTTGGACTTGGGTGATTATTTCCTTCCCCATTTTAGGGAAGTTTTCAACTGTTATCGCCTCAAGTATTTTCTCATGGCCTTTCTTTTTGTCTTCTTCTTTTGGGACTCCTATGATTCGAATGTTGGGACGTTTGACATTGTCCAAGAGGTCTCTGAGATTGTCCTCATTTCTTTTAATTTGTTTTTCTTGTTTCCTCTCTGATTCATTTATTTCTACCATTCTGTTTTCTACCTCACTAATCCTATCTTCTGCCTCTGTTATTCTACTATTTGTTCCCTCCAGAGTATTTTTGATATCATTTGTTGAAAATTATTCATTATATATTGACTGTTTTTTATTTCTTCTAGGTCTTTGTTAAACCTTTCTTGCATCTTCTCAGTCCTTGTCTCCAGGCTGTTTTTCTGTGATTCCATTTTGTTTTCAAGATTTTGGATCATTTTCACTATCATTATTCGGAATTCTTTATCAGGTAGAGTCCCTATCTCTTCCTCTTTGGTTTGGTTTCGTGGGCATTTATCCTGTTCCTTTACCTGCTGGGTATTCCTCTGTCTGTTTATCTTGTTTGTATTGCTGTGTTTGGGGTAGCCTTTCTGTATTCTGGCAGTTTGTGGAGTTCTCTTTATTGTGGAGTTTCCTTGCTGTGGGTGGGGTTGTACAGGTGGCTTATCAAGGTTTCCTGGTTAGGGAAGCTTGTGTTGGTGTTCTGGTGGGTGGGGCTGGAGTTCTTCTCTCTGGAGTGCAATGAAGGGTCCAGTAATGAGTTATGAGATGTCAGTGGGTTTGGAGTCACTTTGGGCAACCTGTATATTGAAGCTCAGGGCCATGTTCCTGTGTTGCTGGAGAATTTGCATGGTATATCTTGCTCTGCAACTTGTTGGCTCTTGGGTGGTGCTTGGTTTCAGTGTAGGTATGGAGGCTTTTGATGAGCTCCTGTTGATTAATGTTCCCTAGAGTCAGGAGTTCTCTGGTGTTGTCAAGATTTGGACTTAAGCCTCCTGCTTCTGGTTTTCAGTCTTATTTTTACAGTAGCCTCAAGACTTCTCCATCTATACAGCACTGTTGATAAAACATCTAGGTTAAAGATGAAAAGTTTCTCCACAGTGAGGGACACCCAGAGAGGTTCACAGAGTTACATAGAGAAGAGAAGAGGGAGGAGAGAGATAGAGGTGACCAGGAGAAGAGGGGGTATCAAAAGAGGAGAGAGCAAGCTAGCCCTTACGTGCGCTAACAAGTCTGGACTGCTCAGAGACGTTCACGGAGTTATACAGAGAAGAGAAGAGGGAGGAAGGAGACAGAGGTGGCCAGGAGGATAAAGGGGGTAATCAAAAGGAGAGACACAGATCCAGCCAGTAATCAGTTCCCTAAGTGTTCTCCACCGTCCGGAACACACAAAGAAATGCACAGAGTTGGGTAGAGAAGAGAAGGGGGAGCGAGGAGACAGAGATGACCTGGTGGAGAAAAAGGAGAGTCCAAAGTGGGAGAGAGCCAACAAGCCAGTAACCTTGCTCCCAGGTAAAAATGGGTACTAAAGGTTGGGTTCTTAAAGGTACAAAATTGATAACAAATACCAAAAAAGCAAAGATTAAAAATCAGAGTAGAGGTTGGATTTCAAAAATACAATATTAAAGAAAAAGAGAAAAAAAAAGCAGTCACAAAAATTATAAAATATATATATATATATGAAGTTTGCTTTAAAAAATAGGGTCTCTTTTTTTTTTTTTGCAAAGTAATGGTAGGTTATAAATGAAAATAAAAGGAGTAATAGAGGACTTAAAAATTACAAACAATTAAAGAATGATAGTACAAATAGTAAAAAAAATATATCTAGGACTTTCTCTGGTGGTATTATGGGCAGTGTGGGGTCAGTTCACTTTTGGATAGTTCCTTGATCCGGCTTATATTTCTCAAGGGGCTAGTGGCCCCTTCCTATGTAGTCGGTACTATTTACAGGGTTTTAATCTATTACACGTGTCACTTCCCAGGAGGGTCACTCTGTTTTAGCTTTTTCTGTTTGCTGGTCTCTTCAGTGTCTGATTTCTACCTTGAAACAAGGGGGCAGTGGTGGACACTTTTTTAGGCTCACTTGTTCAGTCATGCTGTGGGGAGGGAGGGACGCTGCAAACAAATAACACTGGCGTGTGCTCACAGTGTCTCAGCCACACTGGTTTGCCCCTGCTCACGGCATGTGTGCTTTCCCTGTCTACACTATTTAGGCTCTAGGTTGCTCTGCCAGGAACTGTCTGAGGCCGGCCCTGGGTTGTATGCACTTCCCAGGTCTAAGCCGCTCAGGTTCAGGTATTCGGTAGTCCTCAGAGGCACAGACTCGGTTGGGCCTGCGTTTTGTGCCCTTCCCAGATCTGAACAGCTTGAGTGACCAGGTGTTTGGCGCACGGTCGCTGCGACTTATTGCCTCCCACATCCCTGCTGCTTGGTTTTCTGGGTGTACAACCGGCGCACCTTCTCAGGTGGATGTTGACCATCCAAAATCCTAAGAAGTCTTGGTTAGCAACGAAGGCTGCTTGCAGTTTGGTACATAATGCCTCTCTGGGGCTGTGATTGCCCCCTTCCAGCTCTGTCCGCCCTCGCCTGCCTGTCTCCAGAGGGGGATGGGCCGGCCTGTAGCCGCTAGCTCTGCTCAGTCCTTTGTTATGTGATCAGGCCTGAAGGTGTCTTAGGTTAGGGCTTTTCGCCTAGCTCTAGTCAGTCCTTTGTTCTGTGAACTGGCCTGGTGGTATCTTAGGTTAGGGCTTTTCGTGTGGTCGTTATCCCACAGTCTGGTTTCCTATCCTAAGTTAGTTCCCTCAGATTGCCCTCGGGGCTTTCAGGCCCAGTCCTACTCTAAGCAATGCAGCCCACACCTCCCTGCCCAACCCCCACTTGCTAGTGGTGGATGCAGGCATCTGCACTGCTTATCCGCTGGGAGTTACCATTGGGCAGGTAATCTCTGAGGTTTAATTCTTTATTTATTTTTCCTCCCAGTTATGTTGCCCTCTGTGGTTCCAAGGCTCGCCACAGACTCAGCAGTGAGAGTGTTACCTGGTGTTTGGAAACCTCTCTTTTTTAAGACTCCCTTCCCAGGACTCATTGGAAAAGACTCTGATGCTGGAAGAGATTGGGGGCAGGAGGAGAAGGGGACAACCCAGGATGAGATGGCTGGATGGCATCACGGACTTGATGGACGTGAGTCTGAGTGAACTCCGGGAGATGGTGATGGACAGGGAGGCCTGGCATGCTGTGATTCGTGGGGTCGCAAAGAGTCGGACACGCTTCAGCGACTGAACTGAACTGAACTCCCAGGACTTCCCTAGTGGCTCAGAGGGTAGAGCATCTGTCTGCAATACAGGAGACCTGGGTTCAATCCCTGGGTTGGGAAGATCCCCTGGAGAAGGAAATGGCACCCCACTCCAGTATTCTTGCCTGCAAAATCCCATGGACCGCGGAGCCTGTTAGGTTACTGTCCATGGGGTCACAAAGAGTCGGACACAACTGAGTGACTTCACTTCGCTTCCCAGGACAGAGCTCTATCCCTACCTCTTTTGTCTCTCGTTTTATCTTTTATATTTTTTCCTATCTCCTTTTGAAGACAATGGGCTGCTTTTCTGGGTGCCTGATATCCTCTGCTGGCATTCAGAAGTTGTTTTGTGGAATTTTCTCAGCATTCAAATGTTCTTTTGATGAATTTGTAGGGGAGAAAGTGGTCTCCCTGTCCTGTTCATCCTCCATCTTAGGACCGCCTCCCTATTTTATATTCTAACTTTAATAATTCAATTATCTGAAATCCGGGGAGAAGTAAATCTGTTGTTTATCTTCTAATTTTACATTATAGTAGCTTTTTTTCTTTTGTATATGGTGATGTTTCATTGTGAACTTGTACTTGTTTTAATTTATGGCAGTCCTGGTGGCTTCTATCAAAAGTGTTTTAATCCAAAGATGAATTTTCTTTTTATTGTTTCTGTCAATGTTAAGGGCACTTAAAACCTGCAATCATTTTAGCCCCTGGCTTAATCAGAAGTCTCAGGCTAAGCACCTTTATCTTGTGACTTGTTCAAGGCTCAGTCTTCTGAGGGTGATGCCTCAGACTAGTTCTGCCTTTTTTCCTTTTTTTGCTCTCTGCTCAGGGAGCATTACTCTAGTGTCAATCAAGGAACTTTGGTTAGTTAGTTATTTTGTAATTGAGAGTGTGGTATTCTCAGAAACTTTTTTTAAAAAGAGTTCTGTGTTGAGTGAAAAAGTTGGCTTAAAGCTCAACATTCAGAAAACGAAGATCATGGCATCTGGTCTCATCACTTCATGGGAAATAGATGGGAAACAGTGGAAACAGTGTCAGACTTTAGTTTTTTGGGCTCCAAAATCACTGCAGATGGTGACTGCGGCCATGAAATTAAAAGATGCTTACTCCTTGGAAGAAAAGTTATGACCAACCTAGAGAGCATATTCAAAAGCAGAGACATTACTTTGCCAAAAAAGGTCCGTCTAGTCAAGGCTATGGTTTTTCCTGTGGTCATGTATGGATGTGAGAGTTGGACTGTGAAGAAGGCTGAGCACCGAAGAATTGATGCTTTTGAAGTGTAGTGTTGGAGAAGACTCTTGAGAGTCCCTTGGACTGCAAGGAGATCCAACCAGTCCATTCTGAAGGAGATCAGCCCTGGGATTTCTTTGGAAGAAATGATGCTAAAGCTGAAAGTCTAGTACTTTTGCCACCTCATGTGAAGAGTTGACTCACTGGAAAAGACTTTGATGCTGGGAGGGATTGGGGGCAGGAGGAAAAGGGGACAACAGAGGATGAGATGGCTGGATGGCATCACTGACTCGATGGACGTGAGTCTGAGTGAACTCCGGGAGATGGTGATGGAGAGGGAGGCCTGGCGTGCTGCGATTCATGGGGTCGCAAAGAGTTGGACATGACTGAGCGACTGAACTGAACTGAACTGTGTTGTATTTTAACATATATTTATAAGTCTAGTTGGGAGCAGTCTGTGATATTTTTGGTTGATCATGCTACCAGATGCCAAAGCCCATTTTTTCAGAATGTGAATCATTACCTCTTACCAGAAAGGAGTGTACTGCCTAAGCTGTCCACTTTAATTATATACTTCCAATTTCAGTTAATCATATATATGGTTGCCAAATTGATGTATAAATGGACAGACTCACTGGTTATCACTGCCCTGTCAGGGGTGAGATCTGCTCCTTAGTTGTTGGAGCAGAGGTCCCCAGATCTGTTTCTTAGCTCTTTTCGGATCTGTTTCTTAGCTCTTTTCTGATACGTGGTGTGAGATAGGTGGGATTAGAGAATTCCCATTGGGAGAGAAGCCACTTAGCATTCTGCCTCTGGAGATGTTCAACCCCTGCTCTGCTGTGTTACCTTTCCCCTGTTGCATGAGCTCTCAGAGTACATGCTTGATTGGCACTTCTCATGGCCACACTTTAACTGTGGGTATCCTGGCAGTTGGCCCTGGTGTCTCTCACACATTGTTTTCACCAGTGTACTGGTGTAGATCCAGTGTTTGTTTCTTTAATACTTCTTGAATTTTCTTATTTTTCAATTTGCTTACCCTTCACCCAACTCTACCTATATTACTGTTTAACCATTTATAAAGCTTTAATGATTGCTATTTAATTTCTTTGTGATAGTTACCAAAATCAAACAATTATCTTCAAGAATTCAAAAAGCAAGGACCTTAGCGCTTTAACTTTTTTATGATTATTATCTAATTAGTGTTTTCTGATCTTAAAAATAGCAAAACATTTGTGTATATGCATGTATGTCTGTGTGTATTTATCTGCCTGTATATTAACCAATTTTTTTAAGCTGTTCCTTCTTGCTTTTCAAATCTTCCTTCTAAGATCATTTTCCTTTTTTCCTGAGTTATGTCCCCTGCAAGTCCCTTTATTGAAGATCTGTTGAATGGTTTCAGTTTTTACATATCTTAAAATGTCTTTATTTTGCTTTACCTACTGAGAATTCCATTGTTATATTATACAAGAGAAATGCTTATTTTCTCACTATCATTTGAAGATACATCCCTACTGTCTTCTACACCCCATTGTTGTCATTGAGAGGTCTGGTGTCAGTCTGTTTGTAGGTTATCTTCTTTGTAGGTGACCTGTCTTTTCTCTTGCTTTTTAAGACCTTTTTATTTTTAGAGTTCTGCATCTTCATTGTATATTTGCATAATTATAGATTCTTTTCAGTGTATCCTGATTGATATATATTGTCCCTCTTGTGTTTATTGATTCATTTCATTTATCAGCTCTGGAAAATTGTCCGCATTTAGCATAATTACCTGATTAGATGTGTTAGACTTTTCCATGTTCTCTGTTTTGCTAACTTCCATGTTCTTTGTATTGCTAACTTCCCTTTATATATTTTTTTCTTGTCTCTTTAACATTTTGTGTAATTCCTTACTTATGCCTCTTTTATTTCGCTAATTCTCTCTTTATACCAAATTATTTAACTTCAATTTTTCATTTCCAAAAGTTATATTTTTATTTCTTAAAAAATCTACTGGGTAACACTTTTATTATTAATATGTCCTGTTGTAAGCTTATTTTCATGGCCCCATCATTATTTCTTTAAATATGCTGAACTGTTTTACATTCTAATTTTAATAATTCAATCATCTGAAATCCAAGGAGAAGTAAATCTTTTATTTTCTAATTTCCCATCACAGTAGCTTCTTTTGTATTTAGTAATGTTTTAGTGTGAGCTCATACTTGTTTTAATTTATGGCAATTCTGGTGACTTGTATCAAAACTACTTTAATCCAGACATGGATCTTCTTTATACTTTTTCTGCCAATGTTAAGGACACTTAAAACTTGGGATCATTTTAGCCCCTGGCTTAGTCAGAAGTCTCAAGTTAACCACCTTTACCTTAAGACTTGGTCAAGGCTCAGTCTTCTGAGGGTGATGGCCAGAGTAGTTCTGCCCTTTTCCCCATTTTTGATCTCTGCTTATGGATCCTAGTTTCAGTCAAGGA
Organism: Ovis aries; assembly: GCF_016772045.2. Taxonomy (NCBI): domain Eukaryota; kingdom Metazoa; phylum Chordata; class Mammalia; order Artiodactyla; family Bovidae; genus Ovis; species Ovis aries. Next base: position 44,955,351 of record NC_056056.1, read on the forward strand.
ACTTTGGTTAGTTGGTTATTTTTTTTAATTGAAAATGTGTTATCCTTGGAAATTTCCTTTTCTTTTTTTAAGAATCTTATGTTGTAGTTTAAGATGTATTTTATAAGCAGTCTAGTTGGGAGCACCCTTTGGTATTTTTGGTTGATCATACCACCAGATGCCAATGCCAATTCTTTCATTTTATCATAATGTGAATCATTACCTCTCACCTAGAAGGAACTGTACCTCCTAAGCTGCTCACCTTAATTTCATATTTACCAATTCCAGTGAATCACATATATGGCTGCCAAATTGGTATGTCAACAGACATACAGCTGCTGCTGCTGCTGCTGCCGCTAAGTCACTTCAGTCGTGTCCGACTCTGTGCAACTCTATGACGGCAGCCCACCAGGCTCCTCCGTCCCTGGGATTCTCCAAGGAAGAATACTGGAATGGGGTGCCATTTCCTCCTCCAATGCATGAAAGTGAAAAGTAAAAGTGAAGTCACTCAGTCATGTCCGACTCTTAGAGACCCCATGGACTGCAGCCCACCAGGCTCCTCCATCCATGGTTTCCAGGCAAGAGTACTGGAGTGGGGTGCCATTGCGTATTAGTGGACATACTAGACATGTTAAATTAGAGATACCTGGAACGAAAGAGTTTAGAGCTCCAGAAATAAATGGATACTAGAGATTTGTGTCTTTGAGGTATCAATGCCATAGGAGCAGTTAGGATTACTGAGGTAGTAACCCTATCTGAGTAGGCCTACTCCTTCATGGAATAGGCAGGAAAAAGTTTAAAAAGAGACTAAGAAGGTGAAATCTAAGAATTGAGAAAACAAAAGATGAATCTCCAAATGCAAGAATGGATCTCCAAATGCAAAGAAAGAGTTTCAAGTAGGGGAAGTTAATAGCATCAGATGTGGCTGAAAGAGCACACAAGATAAGAACTTACCTTAGAGGACGAATAATTACTATTGCTAGAGAAGTTTCAATGTAGTGGGTGGGAACAAATGCAAAATGGCAGTAAATCTATGAATAGTATTAATAGTACAACTTGTTGATCTTCTGTCCTCTTCCTTATTACATCCCACATCTACTATATAGAGTCAGCCATTTTCCTGGAACAAAAGTGAACACAATTTTCTTCTGATTTTCCATAGTTGAAAGTTCAGTTCAGTTCAGTCGCCCAGTTGTGTCCAACTCTTTGCGACCCCATGAATTGCAGCACACCAGGCCACCATGTCCATCACCAACTCCCGGAGTTCACTCAGATTCATGTCTATCGAGTCAGTGATGCCATCCAGCCATCTCATTCTCTGTCGTCCCTTTCTTCTCCTGCCCCCAATCCCTCCCAGCATCAAAGTCTTTTCCAATGAGTCAACACTTCGCATGAGGTGGCCAGAGTACTGGAGTTTCAGCTTTAGCATCATTCCTTAAAAAGAAATCCCAGGGTTGATCTCCTTCAGAATGGACTGGTTAGATTTCCTTGCTGTTCAAGGGACTCTCAAGAGTCTTCTCCAACACCAAAGTTCAAAAGCATCAATTCTTTGGTGCTCAGCCTTTTTCACAGTCCAACTCTCACATCCATACATGACTACTGGAAAAACCACAGCCTTGACTAGACGGACCTTAGTCAGCAAAGTAATGTCTCTGCTTTTGAATATGCTCTCTAGGTTGGTCATAACTTTTCTTCCAAGGAGTAAGCATCTTTTAATTTCATGGCTGCAATCACCATCTGCAGTGATTTTGGAGCCCCAAAAAACTAAAGTCTGACACTGTCTCCACTGTTTCCCCATCTATTTCCCATGAAGTGATGAGACCAGATGCCATGATCTTCGTTTTCTGAATGTTGAGCTTTAAGCCAACTTTTTCACTCTCCTCTTTCACTTTCATCAAGAGGCTTTTTAGCTCCTCTTTGCTTTCTGCCATAAGGGTGGTGTCATCTGCATATCTGAGGTTATTGATATTTCTCCCGGCAGTCTTGATTCCAGCTTGTGTTTCTTCCAGTCCAGCGTTTCTCATGATGTACTCTGCATATAAGTTAAAAAAGCAGGGTGACAATATACAGCCGTGACGTACTCCTTTTCCTATTTGGAACCAGTCTGTTATTCCATGTCCAGTTCTAACTGCTGCTTCCTGACCTGCATACAGATTTCTCAAGAGGCAGGTCGGGTGGTCTGGTATTCCCATCTGTCTCAGAATTTTCCATAGTTTATCGTGATCCACACAGTCAAAGGCTTTGGCATAGTCAATAAAGCAGAAATAGATGTTTTTCGGGAACTCTCTTGCTTTTTCCATGATCCAGCAGATGCTGGAAATTTGATCTCTAGTTCCTCTGCCTTTTCTAAAATCAGCTTGAACATCTGGAAGTTCACAGTTCACATATTGCTGAAGCCTGGCTTGGAGAATTTTGAGCATTACTTTACTGGCATGTGAGATGAGGGCAATTGTGCGGTAGTTTGAGCATTCTTTGGCATTGCCTTTCTTTGGAATTGGAATGAAAACTGACCTTTTCCAGTCCTGTGGCCACTGCTGAGTTTTCCAAATGTGCTGGCATATTGAGTGCAGCACTTTCACAGCATCATCTTTCAGGATTTGAAATAGCTCAACTGGAATTCCATCACCTCCACTAGCTTTGTTCGTAGTGATGCTTTCTAAGGCCCACTTGACTTCACATTCCAGGATGTCTGGCTCTAGATGAGTGATCACACCATCATGATTATCCGGGTCATGAAGATCTTTTTTGTACAGTTCTTCCATGTATTCTTGCCACCTCTTCTTAAACATCTTCTGCTTCTGTTAGGTCCAGACCATTTCTGTCCTTTATCGAGCCCATCTTTGCATGAAATGTTCCCTTGGTATCTCTAGTTTTCTTGAAGAGATCTCTAGTCTTTCCCATTCTGTTCTTTTCCTCTATTTCTTTGCATTGATGGCTGAAGAAGGCTTTCTTATCTCTTCTTGCTATTCTTTGGAACTCTGCATTCAGATGCTTATATCTTTCCTTTTCTCCTTTGCTTTTAGCTTCTCTTCTTTTCACAGCTATTTGTAAGGCCTCCCCAGACAGCCATCTTGCTTTTTTGCATTTCTTTTCCATGGGGATGGTCTTGATCCCTGTCTCCTGTACAATGTCACGAACTTCATTCCATAGTTTATCAGGCACTCTATCTATCAGATCTAGGCCCTTAAATCTATTTCTCACTTCCACTGTATAACCATAAGGGATTTGATTTAGGTCATACCTGAATGGTCTAGCGGTTTTCCCTACTTTCTTCAATTTCAGTCTGAATTTGGTAATAAGGAGTTCATGATCTGAGCCACAGTCAGCTCCTGATCTTGTTTTTGTTGACTGTATAGAGCTTCTCCATCTTTGGCTGCATAGAATATAATCAGTCTGATTTCGGTGTTGACCATCTGGTGATGTCCATGTGTAGAGTCTTCTCTTGTGTTGTTGGAAGAGGGTGTTTGCTATGACCAGTGCATTTTCTTGGCAAAACTCTATTAGTCTTTGCCCTGCTTCATTCCGCATTCCAAGGCCAAATTTGCCTGTTACTCCAGGTGTTTCTTGACTTCTTACTTTTGCATTCCAGTCCCCTATAATGAAAGGATATCTTTTTTGTGTGTTAGTTCTAAAAGGTCTTGTAAGTCTTCATAGAACCATTCAACTTCAGCTTCTTCAGCGTTACTGGTTGGGGCATAGACTTGGGATTACTGTGATATTGAATGGTTTGCCTTGGAGATGAACAGAGATCATTCTGTTGTTTTTGAGACTGCATCCAAGTACTGCATTTTGTACTCTTTTGTTGACCATGATGGCTACTCCATTTCTTCTGAGGGATTCCTGCCCGCAGTAGTAGATACAATGGTCATCTTAGTTAAAGTCACCCATTCCAGTCCATTTTAGTTCGCTGATTCCTAGAATGTTGACGTTCACCCTTGCCATCTCTTGTTTGACCGCTTCCAATTTGCCTTGATTCATAAACCTGACATTCCAGGTTCCTCTGCAATATTGCTCTTTACAGCATTGGACCTTGGTTCTATCACCAGTCACATCCACAGCTGGGTATTGTTTTTGCTTTGGCTCCATCCCTTCATTATTTCTGGAGTTATTTCTTCACTGATGTCCAGTAGCATATTGGGCACCTAATGACCTAGGGAGTTCCTCTTTCAGTATCCTATCATTTTGCCTTTTCATGCTGTTCATGGGGTTCTCAAGGCAAGAATACTGTAGTGGTTTTCCATTCCCTTCTCCAGTGGACCACATTCTGTCAAACCTCTCCACCATGACCCACCTGTCTTGGGTTGCCCTGCACACATGGCTTAGTTTCATTGAGTTAGACAAAGCTGTGGTCCTACTGTGATTAGATTGACTAGTTTTCTGTGAGTATGGTTTCAGTGTATATGCCCTCTGATGCCCTCTTGCTACACCTACCATCTTACATGGGTTTCTCTTACCTTGGCCATGGGGTGTCTCTTCAGGGCTGCTCCAGCATAGCGCAGCCACTGCTCCTTACCTTGGATCGGGGGTATCGCCTCACTGCCACCCTTCCTGAGCTTCAACGTGGGATGGCTCCTCTAGGCCCTCCTGCACCCGCGCAGCCAGCACTCCTTGGATGTGGGGTTGCTCCCCCTGGCCTCCGGCGCGGGGTGGCTCCTCCTGGCTGCTGCCCCTGGCCTCAGCGCGGGGTGGCTCCTCCCGGCCGCAGTGCCCGACCTTGGATGCGGGGTCGCTCCTCCCAGCAGTGCTTAGTGCACTAGTCGCAGCCGCCTGCACTTACTGCGCCGGTCGCAGCCGCCTTACTGGAGATACCAGTAAGAAGAATCAGAGAGTAGATGGGAGAACAACTATCAAACACAGTATGGAAATTACAAAGTGTTTCAGTTTCTGGCCTACCAGCTCATATGGAATAATAATAAGCCTTGTTTGAATTGTAATTATATTAGCTATTTCACTAATAAACTTTATATACTCTGTTAATAATAATATTCCACATTTCTGCTATGTTTTATGTGAAAATTTAGTATATTTTATACCATCATATTTCACAATATAGAACAGAACTTGGTTATATATCTGCTTGTTTCTTGAGTCAGAAAAACTGATTATTACATCTGTGTAAGTTTCAGCATAGATTACCTTTTATTCCATAATCCTGTGCAAATTATATGTTCATGACATGCTTTTCTCTCGGGACTTTAAATTTTCTGTAGAGGTAATTAATGTAAACTAAAGTTTGTCCTCACAAAGAACATTCTTAGTTATACCTCAGGGAAAGATAGTATGATTGTGATGAAATAGTAGAAAAGGAATACCTTCTTAAAATACTTAGAAACCACTTATTATTTTCATTTACAACAGCAGGGGATGTTTTTACCCTAGATCACAAATGTGAGAGTTTTGTAAAAATGCAACATTTGACTTCTCAACTTTTACCTAAGAAACATAAAATATAATTATATGATTTATTAATTGCTCTTATCCTGCTGTACTGTCCATATCCTCCTACTTTCCACTTACACAACAAAATAGAACAAAGGAAAAAATAATGAGAAAATGTATTTCTTAAGCTATCATTTCTCTACATTTAGAAGCACCTAATCTGATTATGTTTGTGCTTGACAGTTACACTGAATCCCTCCACAGGCTGTGTGCATCAGCACCTCCTAAGTACAATAAGAGTTCACATAGGGAAGATCCCAGCAGGTGAAGTCCCTACTATCTTAGAATATTTTTATCAGAAAAAAAAACAATAGCATATAAGTACATTAAACAAACTGCTCTCTCTTCTATAGTTTTGTTCACAACATAACATTTCTCCCTTACAGGTACCAAAGATTTGAAAAGGCATTTCTGTTAGCTGTTGACATTGGTGCTCGTGACCTGTTTATGGTGAGTCATTCCTTGGGATGATTTTGTGCCTTCAGTTCTAACGCTGAGTAAGTTGTCAGCTTTTGTGACCATTAAAAAGGATTAGTGTCATTTGTGCCTTCGACACATGGTGGGAAAGCATTATTCCATCTTGGCTTGCAGCTTTGCCTTCATGAAACTGGTCAATAGCCATCTAGCCTCTTTTGACTTGCTGACATTTTCCTTGGCAGACCCAAAGGATTTTTTATGGTTTCTAAGAATTTATAATTCTTCAATGTCTCTCCTCGTGTACTTTGATGTGAGAGGATGACACCTTTGTATCTAACAAGCTGAAATTTCTTTCTAATCCATTCCCTATAGAAGTACAGCTTCAGAAACCAGGACACAGGACAAGACATGTCCCCGAGATCTTGAATGTGCTCAGTTTGTCCCTTAGGTTTTATTGAGAAGTAATAGTTTGAATGTTCTCACTTGTATTTTTAAAGTGACCACAGTGCAAAGTAGATCCAAAGAGAATATAAGTTCAAACAGTTCAAATAAGCTTTAATCCTCAACTTATTAGTTACGGAACAGTAAAATAGACTAGTTTCTTACACATCTTTGTGCTCTGTATTAGGTTCTTATTTTATAAGATGTTTTGCCACAATGAGATCAGATAAACAAAGGTGGTGTTCCTGATTTTCAGCACATCCTGCTCCATAGAAATTTCATTGCTGTCAAAAAATCTTGAAAACAACAAAAACTTCAAGAAGGCTCTTTTATCTGAATCTTCTGTATAGTGAAGACGTTTTATACTGTAAGCTTTGATGCTTTAGATGTTAATATGGGTTCGTGATATTAGTTTATCTTGTCTTTGAAATGAGTTTGCTGTTTAAATTCTAATTTCATATCATTCAATTAAACTGTGCTTTGTGCACTCATTGATCACGGAAAAAAATCTCTCTAATTACTTCAAATGTATGAACTTTTTGTTATTTGTTGGTTGTCTGTATTTTGTTAGGTCACATTGATCAGGCATATTAGTATATTAAGGGAACATTTTATTATTAGTCTATGCATTAATACATCACAGTGTCAGAAATTATAACACTTCTTAGATTTTTCTGACCCAAGTGACTTTGTCACTTTATTTCCTCCTCACCTCTGCCACTACTCAGCAATAAAGGTAGATTTTCTTCCTATTTCCTTATTTTTTTATGTCTGTAGTCCCAAGCTTCTTTCTAGCCAAAATAATAACTAAAGAGATGAATATTTATATGTTTAGTGTCTGATAAACTTTCTTTCCCAATGTATTATTATACTGTTCTATAATTTATGCTACATTAACTATTATATTAACCAGTACATAATCATCAAAGCCTGGTGGGCTGCAAGTCCACAGGGACGCAAAGTGTCAGACACGAGAGAGCACACACTCATACTCATCAAAGCCATCTTACAAACTTCTTTTCAAATCATATCCGTTTCAGCATTTAGTCTCAGTTCTGGAGAAGGAAATGGCACCCCACTCCAGTACTCTTGCCTGGAGAATCCCATGGATGGAGGAGCCTGGTGGGCTACTACAGTCCATGAGATCACAAAAAGTCAGATGCTACTGAGCAACTTCACTTTCACTTTCACTTTCTAGGCAGTAACAATATAAAGTCTCCATGTTAGTTTATTTTATTTTTTTTCCATGTTAGTTTAAAGCCAAACAGACTTCCTACTAATAGGCTAACCTTAACCCATGAGGATTTTTACTAGTAAAAGGTAAAAATCTAAAATAAGGAAATGAGAGAGATACTTTTGCTTTCCTTTTTATTGTAAAAGTGAACAATCAAAATGCTACATCCTTATTCTTCGTATGTAACTTTTTATTTATAGCCCAAGGTCTGCCTTTAAGGAGCATTAAAAGCCTTAAGAGAGCATTAAGGCCTTAAAGTTCCATTTAAGCTTATGAATCTACCCTATACATTTGATGCTCCACTTTAAAATTGTCTAAAGAATTTATCATGTTTTCTAATCAATTATTACTATTTAAATTATGATCTAGCCTATATACTACGAATTATTACCTCTTTGGATTTAAAAATTTATAAAATAAATAGTACTATTCTTACCTATAAATTACCTTCTACCCCTAAGATATCTCATCCTTAAAGAATAAAAATATGACTACATTGAACACAAAAGGGTCACAAATAAAATGTAATGTTTAACCTGAGAATATTCTTTTTGCATTAGCATATCTGTTGGTGGTAGAGAGATAAAAGACATATATAGCATGATAGAGCAGACCTTGAATATTAAAAAGTAAGTATGTAGGTACTAGACCTGATGAAATGAGCCAAAAAGGACCTCTTGGTCTACTTTACACATAGCCTTAGTGATCATCTTCTACATTAGAGGTCAGCAAACTATGGCCTACCAAGCAAATTTAGCACCCAAATGGCTTTTTACAGTTTTAAATCATTTAAAAAAAAAAAAAGAAAAAGTGTCAATATACTTTAAAATGTATGATATTTAAAATACATGATATTCGAATTCAGATTTTCATATCCATAAATGAAGTGGTATTGAAACATAGCCAGACTTAGTTATGTAATGTGTATGACTGCTTTACAGTGGCAGAGTTGAGTGGTTGCAGGAGACTATCTGGCTTGTAGAGCCTAAAATATTTACTCTCTGGTGCTTTACAAAATATGTTTGCAGACCCCTGGTCAAAACAATCATAATTTATAATTTCATTCCTCCATATTTAAAACCTTTTAGCATCTTCTCATTGCCTTTGGGATAAATTCTAACTCCTTGAAGTGGCATCTACAGCCCCTCTACTCTCACCTCTCAGCTACATCAGCTTTCTTTCACTTCTGGGAAGTATACTCTACTCTTTGTTATATCCAGATCATGTTAAGGAAGGGAGTAATGGGAAGGTGTGATGGTAGATACATGGGATTTGGGTCATAAGTTGTCTTCAAAGTCTGTAACTTTTGAGTTTTATGTGTAAATGATGATAATAATATAGTACCTATCAATACGTTGGATTTTTTTAATTGAATAAAAGAAGTTTTGAATTCTGTAATACTTTACAATTTTTAAGTTTCACACAGATGATTTCATGTAATCCCATAATAACCACCTGCTTCTCTCTGCCCCTCCTGCTTCCCTCTTCGAAGTGGTAGCCACTAGTTTGTTCCTTAAGTCTGCTTCTTTTGTTATATTCACTAGTTTGCTGTAGTTTTTAGATATCATACAGTATTTGTCTTCCTCTGACTTATTTTACTTAGCATGATGCCCTCCAAGTCCACCCATAGTGTTTCAAGTGGCAAAATTTCATTCTTATTTATGGTTGAGTGATATGCTTTTATATATATTTATATATATATATATGAAGATGTGTTATACATTTATTTATTTATCTAATACCTTGGTAATTGTAAATAATGCTGCTATAAACATTGAAGTGCATGTATTTTTACAAATTAGTGGGTTTTGTTTTTTGGATATATATCTAGGAGTGGAATTGCTAGTAGCACTATTTTTAGTTTTTTGAGGAAACCCCATATTGTTTTCCACAGTAATTGCACCAATTTACATTCTCACCAACAGTGTATGATGGTTCCTGTTTCTCTACATCCTCACCAACATTTGTTGTGTTCTTCTTAATGATAGCCATTCTGACTGGTGTGAGGAGATATCTCATTGTGGTTTTGATTTGCATTGCCCTGATGATTAGTGATGCTGAGAATCCTTTCATGTGCCTGTTGGCCATCTGCATATACTTTTTGAAGTAATTGTCTATTCAATTCTTCTGCTTATTTTGTAATCGAGATTTGGGGGCGGGGGTTTGATAAGTCATAGGAGCTTTTTAAAAATAATGAATGTTGCTGTCAGTCAGTCGCAAAGTTGCGTCTGACTCTTTGTGACCCCATGGACTGCAGCCCAACAGGCTCCTGTGTCCTCCACTATCTCCCAGAGTTTGCTCAATTTCATGTCCATTGAGTCAATGATGCTACCTAACCATCTCGTCCTCTGCCACTCCTTACTTCATAGGCCTTCAGTCTTTCGCAGCATCGGGATCTTTTCCAGTCAGTCCACTTTTCCCATCAGGTGGCCAAAGTATTGGAGCTTCAGCTTCAGTATCAGTCTTTCCAATGAGTATTCGGAGTTGATTTACTTTAAGGTTGACTGGTTTGATCTCCTTGCAGTCCCTCAAGAGTCTTCTGTAGCACTACAATTCGAAAACATCAGTTCTTTGGTGTTCAGCCTTCATAAAGGTCCAACTCTCACATCCATACACAACACTGGAAAAAACATAGCTTTGACTATACAGACCTTTGTTGACAAAGTGATGTCTCTGCTTTTTAATATGCTGTTTAGGCTTGTTACAGTTTTCCTTCCAAAGAGGGAATGTCTTTCGGTTTCATGACTGCAGTCACCATCCACAGGGATTTTGGAGCCTAAGAACATAAAATCTGTCACTGCTTCCACTTTTTCCCCTTCTGTTTGCCATGAAGTGATGGGACTGGATGCTATGATCTCAGTTTTTTACTATTGATTTTTAAGCCAGCTTTTTCACTCTCCTGTTTTACCTTCATCAAGAAGCTCTTTAGTTCCTCCTTCCTTTCTGCCATTAGAGTGCTATCATCTAAAGATATAAGGCTGTTCATATTTCTTCCACCAGTCTAGATTCCAGCTTGTGATTCACCTACCTTGGCATTTCACATGATGTACTCTGCATATAAGTTATATAAATAGGGTGACAATATACAGCTTTGAGGTACTCCTTTCCCAATTTGCAACCACTCAGTTGTTCCATATCTGGTTCTTACTGTTGCTTCCAGACCCATATACAAGTTTCTCAGGAGACATGTAAGGTGGTTTGGTAGTTTTAGGTAGTCTAAATTCATCCCTTTAAGAATTTTCCACAATTTGCTGTGATCCACATAGTCAAAGGCTTTAATGTAGTCAGTGAGGCTCTGGAATTCCATTGTTTTCTCCATGTTCCAGCAAATGTTGCCAATTTGATCTCTGGTTCTTCTGGCTCTTTGACACCCAACTTCTACATCTAGAAGTTCTTGGTACATGTGCTGCTGAATGCAAGCTTGAAGGATTTTGAGCTAACTTTGCTAACATGTGAAATGAGTATAATTGTATAGTATTTGAACATTCTTTGGTATTGCCCTTCTGTGGGATTAAAATTAAAACTAATCTTTTCCAGTCTTGTGGTCACTGCTAAGTTTTCCAAATTTCATCACATATTGAGTACAACACTTTAACAGCATCATCTTTAGGATTTGAAATAGCTCAGCTGGAATTCTGTCACTTCCACTACCTTTGTTTGCAGTAATGCTTTCTAAGGCCCCCTTGACTTCACACTCCAGGATGTCTGGCTCTAGGTGAGTGACCACACCACTGTAATTATCTGGGTCATTAAGACTTCTTTTGTTCTTCTGTGTATGCTTCCCACCTCTCTTAATCTCTCCTGCTTCTGTTAGATCCTTACCATTTCTATCCTTTATCATGCCCAGCCTTGCATGAAATGTTCTGTTGATATCTCTAGTCTTCCTGAAGAGGTCTCTAGTCTTTTCCATTGTGTTTTTTTCCTCTATTCCTTTGCATTGTTCATGTAAGAAGGCCTTTTTATCTCTCCTCAATATTCTCTGGAACTCCACATTTAGTTGGGTATATATTTCCCTTTCTCACTTGCCTTTTGCTTCTCTTCATTCTTCAGCTTTTATTTATATTTAAAAAAACCTTTTATTTATAATAAAAACTTCAGCATTTATTAAAAAACCTCCTCAGACAATCAGTTTGCCTTCTTGCATTTTTTTTCCCTTTGGGATGTTTTCCTTTGGGTCGTCTCCTGTACAATGTTATGAACCTCTGTCCATAGTTCTTCAAGCACTCTGTCTACCACATCTTATCTGTTGAATCTGTTACTTTCACTGTATAATATAAGAGATTTTATTTAGGTCATTACTGAGTAGCCTATGTTTTTTCCCTACTTTCTTCAGCTTGAGCCTGAATTTTACAATAAGGAACTCATGATCTGAGCCACGGTCAGCTCCAGGTATTGTTTTTGCTGACTGTATAGAGCTTCTCCGTCTTCGGCTGCAAAGAACATAATCAATCTGACTTTGATATTGACCGTCTAGTGATGTCCTGGAGAAGGCAATGGCACCCCACTCCAGTACTCTAGCCTGGAAAATCTGTGGATAGAGGAGCCTGATAGGCTGTAGTCCATGGGGTCGCTAAGAGTTGGACACGACTGAGCGACGACTTCCCTTTCACTTTTCACTTTCGTGCATTGGAGAAGGAAATGACAACCCACTCCAGTGTTAATGCCTGGAGGATCCCAGGGACGGGGGAGCCTGGTGGGCTTCTGTCTATGGGGTCACACAGAGTCGGACATGACTGAAGTGACTTAGCAGCAGTGATGTCCATGTGTAAAGTATCTCTTGGGTTACTGGGAAAGGATGTTTGCTATGACCAGCCTGTTCCCTTGACAACTCTGTAAGCCTTTGCCCTACTTCATTTTGTACTCCAACGCCAAATTGGCCTATTACTCTGGATATCTCTTGACTTCCTAATTTTGCATTCCAATCCCCTATGATGTAAAGGCCATCTTTTTTTTGTTTTAATTAGTTCTAGAAGTTCTTATAGATCTTCATAGAACTGTCAGCTTCAGCTTTTTGGCATCAGTGACTGGGGCAGAGACTTGGATTACTGTGATATTGAATAAGGTTTGCCTTGGCAACGAACAGAGATCATTCTCTCCATTTTGAGATTTCACCCAAGTACTGCATTTCAGACTCTTGTTAACTATGAGGGCTACTCCATTTCTTCCAATGGATTCTTGCCCACAGTAATAGACATAATGTTTATGTGAATTAAATTTGCCCACTCCTGTCCATTTTAGTTCACTGATTCCTAAAATGTCAATGTTCACTCTTGTCATCTCCTGCTTGGCCACATCCAATTTACCTTGATTCATGGACCTAACATTCCAGGTTCCTATGCAATATTGTTTTGTACAGCATCAGACTTTACTTTCACCAGCAGACATATCCACAACTGAGCATCATTTCTGGTTTGGCCCAGCTCTTTCATTCTTTCTGGAGCTATGTTAGTATTTGCCCTCTGCCCTTCCCCAGTACCATACTGGACACCTTCCAACTGGGGGTACTCATCTTCAGGAGTCTTATCTTTTTGCCTTTCATACTGTTAATGGGGTTCTCATGGCAAGAATACTGGAATGGATTGCCATTTCCTCCTCCAGTGGACACATTTTATCAGAACATCATGACCTGTTTGACTTGGATGGCCCCGCACAGCATGGCTCATAGTGTCACTGAATTATGCAAGCCCCATCACCACAACAAGGCTATGATCAAGGGGATATATGAATATTAACCCCTTACTGGTCATATCATTTGCAAATATTTTCTCCATTTACTAGGTTGCTTTTTTATTTTGTGAATGGTTTTCTTTCCTGTGCAAAGATTTTTAAATTTAATTAGGTCCCACTTGTTTATTTTTGCTTTTGTTTTCTTCACTTTACGAGATGGATCCAAAAAATATTGCCACAATTTACACAAGAGTATTTTGCCTGTGTTTTCCTCTAAGAGTTTTATAGTATCTGGTGTCATATTTAGGTTTTAAATCCATTTTGAGATTGTTTTTGAGTCTCTGTGAAGATATTGTATTGAAAGTACTCTGTAAACTAGGAAGTACTAAAGAGATATCATGTGTTGTTACTAGTAAGAGATGACTTTTACATGCCAGTTGCAAGAAATAATAACCTGAAACAGGACCCAAATTTATGAATATATAGGATAATATACTTTGTAAGCAAAATCATTGATTCAGGAAGCCCTCAGATGAAAATAAAATTTTTGATTATAGGACTAAATAATAATAAAAAATAATACCATAAAATATAAAGAACAAAAAGTAAAAAAAATCACTTGGAATTTTCTTATGCAGAAATGAACATCCTTTAAAGTATTTCTCTATGTAAGTCTCTATATTAAACATTTTATTTACGGCTAGAATTTTTTCATTCAACAATGTTACAGTGACAGTTTTCTATAAAATAAATACAGATCTATATCATTACTTTAATGGTTACATTGTATTCCATATTTTAATGGTACTGTTATAAAAGCAGGCATAGAGACCAATGGAACAGAATAGAGAGCCTAGCAGTAAACCTATGCATATACTGTTTACTAATCTTTGACAGGGGTACCAGAAACACACAATGGGGAGAGGATAGTCTCTTCAGTAAATGGTGATGGGAAAAGTGGATGCTGCTAAGTTGCTTCAGTCATGTCCGACTCTGCGACCCCATAGACAGCAATCCACCAGGCTCCGCCATCCCTGGGATTCTCCAGGCAAGAACACTGGAGTGGGTTGCCATTTCCTTCTCCAATGCATGAAAGTGAAAAGTAAAAGTGAAGTCGCTCAGTCGTGTCCGACTCTTGGCGACACCATGGACTGCAGCCTACCAGGCTCCTCCATCCATGGGATTTTCCAGGCAAGAGTACTGGAGTGAGGTGCCATGCAAAAGAATGGAACTGGGTCCACTCACAAAAAAAACTCAAAATGGGTTACAGAGTTACATGCAATACCTGGAATCATAAAACTCCTAGAAGAAAACATTGAGAAAAAGCCCTTTGACAATGGTCTTGGCAGTAATTTTTTTGAGTAAGACACCAAAAGCAAAGGCAGTGAAAGCTAAAATATATAAGCAGGACTATGTCAAACCAAAAAGTTTCTGCCCAGCAAAGGAAACAACCAAGAAAAAGAAAAGGCAGTCTATATATAATTGGATCATTTTGTTGACATATGACATAAAAAACAGTACGCTATTTCTTTTCTGTTTCTCCGACTTATTGTATGTTCTTTCACCTAACCATTCTTGCCCTTCTTTGTATTAACTATATTTATTGTTTTTCTCTTTTATTAGTGTATTTTTCCTCTTTTTCTCCAGACTAATGCCTTTTTGGTAAGCCTTTTGGTAGTTGCTGTTGTTTGGGGGTTATTTACTCTTACCTTTTTTTAAATTGAATTTTGGACATAAGATTTTAAAAATTTAGTGATAATTTGAGACTATGTATGATATTATTTTCCTCCAGAAAGAATTTACTTTGTTTCTGGCAAGTATAATAGTTAGGTTAAAGGTTAAACTACATTTTAATCTATTCTGGAATTGAGTTTGTTTGAGCTGAGTTTCAGTCTGAGAGTGTATTTCCACTTTATACTTTTATCAAGACTGTAGCCCTTCGGGAGTCCCAGCCTAAAGCTCTACCTCCTCAGCAGACACTGCTAACTTTGTAACCTTAGACCAGTCAGTGTCCACAGTGATTTTGGAGCCCAAGGAAATAAAATCTGTCACTGCTTCTACTTTTTCTGCTTCTGTTTGCCATGGAGTGATGGGACCAGATGCCATAATCTTAGTTTTTTTGAATGTCGAGTTTCAAGCCATCTTTTTCACTCTCCTCTTTCACCTTCATCAAGAGGCTCTTTAATACCTCTTCACTTTCTGCCATTAGACTGTCATCATTTGCATATCCAAAGAATGCTCAAACTACCACACAATTGCACTCATCTCACATGCTGGTAAAGTAATGCTCAAAATTCTCCAAGCCAGGCTTCAGCAATATGTGAACTATGAACTTCCTGATGTTCAAGCTGGTTTTAGAAAAGGCAGAGGAACCAGAGATCAAATTGCCAGCATCTGCTGGATCATGGAAAAAGCAAGAGAGTTCCAGAGAAACATCTATTTCTGCTTTATTGACCATGCCAAAGCCTTTGACTGTGTGGATCACAAGAAACTGTGGAAAATTCTGAGAGAGATGGGAATAACAGACCACCTGACCTGCCTCTTGAGAAATCTGTATGCAGGTCAGGAAGCAGCAGTTAGAACTGGACATGGAATAACAGACTGGTTCCAAATAGGAAAAGGAGTACGTCAAGGCTGTATATTGTCACCCTGCTTTTTTAACTTATATGCAGAGTACATCATGAGAAATGCTGGACTGGAAGAAACACAAGCTAGAATCAAGATTGCCAGGAGAAATATCAATAACCTCAGATATGCAGATGATACCACCCTTATGGCAGAAAGCAAAGAGGAGCTAAAAAGTCTCTTGATGAAAGTGAAAGAGGAGAGTGAAAAAGTTGGCTTAAAGCTCAACATTCAGAAAACGAAGATCATGGCATCTGGTCCCATCACTTCATGGGAAATAGATGGGGAAACAGTGGAAACAGTGTCAGACTTTATTTTGGGGGGCTCCAAAATCACTGCAGATGGTGACTGCAGCCATGAAATTAAAAGACGCTTACTCCTTGGAAGAAAAGTTATGACCAACCTAGATAGCATATTCTAAAGCAGAGACATTACTTTGCCAACAAAGGTCCATCTAGTCAAGGCTATGGTTTTTCCTATGGTCATGTATGGATGTGAGAGTTGGACTGTGAAGAAGGCTGAGTGCCGAAGAATTGATGCTTTTGAACTGTGGTGTTGGAGAAGACTCTTGAGAGTCCCTTGGACTGCAAGGAGATCCAACCAGTCCATTCTGAAGGAGATCAGCCCTGGGATTTCTTTGGAAGGAATGATGCTAAAGCTGAAATTCCAGTACTTTGGCGACCTCATGCAGAGTTGACTCACTGGAAAAGACTTTGATGCTTGGAGGGATTGGGGGCAGGAGGAAAAGGGACAACAGAGAATGAGATGGCTGGATGGCATCACTGACTCGATGGACGTGATGGCTGGATGGCATCACTGACTCGATGGACGTGAGTCTGAGTAAACTCCGGGAGTTGGTGATGGAGAGGGAGGCCTGGCGTGTTGCAATTCATGGGGTCGCAAAGAGTCGGACACGACTGAGTGATTGAACTGAACTGAACTGATTTGCATATCTGAGGTTGTTTTTATTTCTCTTGGCAATCTTGATTCCGGCTTGTGTGTGTGTATCATCCAGCGCATCATTTTGCATAATGTATTCTGTATATAAGTTAAATAAGCAGGATGACAATATGTATTCTTGTTGTACTCCTTTCCTTTCCAAAATCACTGTGGACAGTTACTGCAGTCTTGAAATTAAAGATGCTTGCTCATTGATAGGAAAGCTATGACAAACCTAGACAACATATTAAAAAACAAAGACATCACTTTACTGACAAAGGTCCATATAGTCAAAGCTGTGGTTTTTCTAGTAGTCATGTACAGATGTGAGAGTTGGACCATAAAGGCTGAATGCCAAAGCATTGATGCTTTTGAATTGTGGTGTTGAAGACTCTTCAGAGTCCCTTGGACTGTACAGAGATTAAACCATTCAGTCCCAAAGGAAATCAACCCTGAATTTCATTGGAAGGACTGATGCCGAAGCAAGCTCCAATACTTTGGCCACGTGATGCAAAGAGCCATCTCATTGGATAAGACCCTGAGGCAGGGAAAGATTGAAGATAAAAGGAGAAGAGGGCAGCAGAGGATGAGGTGGTTAGATAGCATCACCGACTCAATGGACATGAAACTGAGCAAACTCTGGGAGAAAGTTTAGGACAGAGGAGCCTGGCTCTTACCTAGAGCTCTGTGTGGTTTGTCAACTTTTCAAACACTGCTTTCTGCTAAGTTTCTCAGCCTCTGAGCCACCAATTACAAATTTGCAAATGCTTTGAAAGCAAAAGCAGCACCAAATGTCAGACTGACCTCTCTGGGCTTTGCTTCTGTCTAGGATCTTGGTCATTCAAATACTGCCTTGGTAGGTCTCCAGTGTCTTCAAAAAAACAAACAATTTAAAAAATTATTTTATTGAGCTGTTCTAGTTGTTATCAGCAAGAGTATCCTCTTATATATTCTTAAATGGATAACTGGAATCAGAAGTTTTCAGTATATTTTTTGAAGGTCAGTTATAAGTGTTAAACTTGGCACTAGCTGCTTTCTAATTCTGTATAACTCCCTGAAATGTGCTATTATGTTTGAACTATTAATCACTAAGAGCCTTAAATGTCACAAATACTACTTTTAACCACGACATGTCATCAATTTTGTGTCCAAAATGGATCAAATAAAACTCTATAAAATGTTGTATACTAGGGTCCATCTCTCCAAGTAAAAGCATTCAAAGAGTAAAACCTAATTTTTTTCCAATTTTAACTCATTTCAAAGAAAGTAAAAAAAAATAAAATTTTAGCTCTTCCATTTAAAGAATTGTTTTAATCTTGTAGGACGAATAATGCAAGTCTTTCTTTTTTTTAACAGTAGAAGATACTTGTTTTTATGCTTGCTTAAATTTATAGCTGTGCTTTATGATTACCAGTAACAAAATCATTACAGCTTAAAACATTAAAGGAATTAACTTTTCTTAATCAACTGCAAAATGGCTGTATTACACCAAGGCTATGTATGTTATTATTCAATTTGCATAATAATCCTAACCAGTAGAATTGTTATGCCTATTTTATAGTTGATAAATTGATAAGGAAAACTGAAAATCATGATTCAAACTCAGAAATGTTTGATTATAAAATCTATGCCATTTCCAATTATACCAAACTGCTCATATAAAGATTAGAAAGTTTCCCAAAGCTTAGTAATTTATGACTTGATAACTACTCATAACTAAGTCAAAGAAAGCTAGTCTTTTCTTTTTATTCTTTACGAAAATATACAAAGATTTCAGTAAGACTACTTTTTGTAGAATGACAACCTACATGACAATCTGATCTAGCCTGAATGATTTACAGAACCCCATTTATTGGAATACTCAATCTCTTGTCCTGCAGAAAAGTGTCAGCTTCTCACTGGTCCCTATAGTTCAGTGTTGTTTCTTACTAAATTCAAACAAAGAAGAAAATGATATAATTAATAGTGGTTCAACTGATTTAAAATAGGGAAAGAGGAATCTTCCCCTTCCACACAGTGGACAAATTGGTTCTCAGACTTGTCCGCTTACTGTAAAACTGGACTATATCTAAGAAAACTGTATTTAGGCAGTATACAGTAAGGACAGCAGGACCATGATCCTCAATAAGTGGAGAATACACAGATGAGCCCTGTATGCTATTTCCAGAGCAGAGACCAGTGATGTCACTCAGCTGAAGAGCAAGAGATAAGAGTTCAGAATTCAGGGATGTTGAGGGTTCTAGAATTTGCGGTGCAAGATACCAGAAAGGGAGAATCTGTGTGAAGAGTGGGGACCCAGTAGACAAAGCTTATATCAAAGAGCCTCTGCTGTGACAGAGAGCTGAATGGAGATGCTGCACAGTGCTGAGAAATGCTTTAATTCTGGTTCAGCCAAAGTGAAGCAACCTCTGAGCATTTATATGAAACCCCAGAAATGTCATCCTTTAAGAATAAGGGCCACATCCTATGACAATTTACAAAATTGTCTTTAAAAATCATAAAACCAACTTGGCAGGATCAAAGTAATCTACCACTAATTTAATGCTTGTTAGTACAAAAGATTCAATATCCTTTAAAGAAAGACAGTATAATATAAACTCCCTACAATGTGACATCCACAATGTCCAGCATAAATATATTACTATGTTTGTGAAGAAGCAGGGAAACGTGATGTATTATGAAGAGAAAAAGAAGCTAATAGTAGCAGACCCTAAGATGACCAAGAGATTGAGATGGGGAGACAAGCACTTTGGAGCAGCTGTTATAAACATGTTCAAGGATTTTAAAAGAACATAATTACTGAATATATAGGGATTCTTAGCAGAGACACAAACTAAGAAAGTAGGAGGGGAGGAATTCTAGAAATGAAAAATATGAAATCTAAAATGAAAAATTCTACTTTAAAAAATATTGGCCCCATATAATAAAAGATTAGTGAATAGGAGGATAGTTCAACAGAGATCATCCAATTTGAAGAAAAGAAAGAAAACACTGCAAAAATGAACAAAGCCTCAGTAACAGGTGAGACAAAATCAAGTACTCTATAAAACATATGTAATTGGTGAAAGAAGTTAGTCTACAGACACAAGAAGCTCAGTGAGCTCCAAACAGAAGGCAGCTTTACCCAGGCCCACAATATCTTGGCACAGTATCCAAAATACTGAAACCAATGATGAAGAGAAAAATCTTTAAAATACCCATAAAAAATTTATGTAGAAGTATTAGCAGCTAATAAGAATTATGGCCGACTTCTCCTCAGAAGCAATGATGATAGAAGATAATGGAGCATAAGTACTGAAAAAAATCGAAACTTTCAACACAATTTTATATCCAGTGAAATTTATTCTAAAATGAGAATGAAGTAAAGAGACTTTTGAATAAATAAAAGCTGAGACAGCTCAACACCAGCAGATCTGAACCACAAGAAAAATTCCTGCACCACAAGGAAATTCTTTAGGTAGAACAAATATGCTAACAAATGTGGATCTACATAAAAGAATGAAGAGCTCTGGAGATGGTAAATATTAACAATAAAAGTATTTTCTTAACAAAATCAATAAAAGTATTATTAAAATACTTCAAATAAAACTATTTTTCCTAGTGGAAAAATGTCTTTAAACTATAACTGTTTAGAGTAAAGGTACCAACAATACACTATTGTAGTTATATATAGATATGAAATAATATCACAAGGAGTTGGGGTAAATAAAAATTACAGTGCTGTAATGCTTGTATATTTTACCTGTAGTGGTATAATATTATTCTAAATAAACTGTGATAAGACAGCATGTTATAGTGCCTAGATGATTTTCTCAAAATTTTAAGTAGATATGCAACTTTAAAAAGTCAATAGAGAAGGCTTCCCTGGTGGCTCATGGTGAAGAGTCCACCTGGCAGTGCAAGAGATGTGGGTTCAATCCCTGATCCAGGAAGATCCCACACGTCACGGAGCATCTAAGCTGTGTCCACAACTGTCGAGCCTATGCTCTACAACTCCTGAAACCCTTGTGCCTAGAGCCCGTGCTCTTGAAGAGAGAATCTACTGCAGTGAGAAGCCCATGCACCACAACTAGAGCGTAGCCCCGCTTGCTGCAACTGGAGAAGAGCCCACACAGCAGTGAAGACCCAGCACAGCCAAAAGTAAAAAATAAAAAGTCAAGACAGAAATGCAAAAACACTTTAAAAGTACTGAACCCCAAAGAGGGCAGTACAGGGTAATAGATAACAAACAAAACAAGATGCTGATAAGACCCCTGATACTTAAACCCAAATATTTATAATTATAGTAAATTCAATTAAATTCACACAACAATTAAAAACTAGAGACTAAATTTTTTTAAGTCCAAGATTGTGGAACTGGATAAAAAGCAAGACCTAATTATATTCTGTCTCTAAGACGAAACACTTAGGTTATTATGGCAAAATAGATTGAAATTATAAAGATGATACCCTGCAAACATTAAGGTATCAGACAAATTAGATTTCACAACGAAGTATTACCAGAGATAAAAAAGGACACTTGTGATAAAGTTAAGTAGAAAGACATATTTCTAAATGTTTATGTACAAAATAACTGAAACTCAAATATATGAAGCAAAAGCCGACAACAAAAAAGAGAAACAGACAAATGCAGTATTCAAAGAATAAGTACTAAAAAAAAAAAATCCAAAAATGGTATGTTGAACCCTCTAACCAGCTTAAACCAACAGTTTCTGAACTTATATCCAACAACTTTAGAATGCACATTCTTTTCAAATGTCTATGGGATAATAACTAAACATAGATTGTCTGCTGGTCCGTAAAGTAAAGCACAATACACTTTAGAAGACTGAAATACGACACCAGAGGAATTAAATTATGTCAGTAACATACATACATATACAAATTTCCCAACTAACAGCGTATGAAACAGTGCTACAGTGAAAGTGTCATTCAAAGAAGAAATCACAAGAGAAACTAGGAAATATTTTTTATTTTTAATGAATATATGAAAATGGTATGGGATGATTCTATAGGTGTACCTTATTTCATTGTACCTCCACTTCACTGTCCTTTATAGATACTACATATTTTACAAATCAAAAGTCTGTTGCACCCCTATCTCAAGGAAGTCCATCACACTATTTTTCCAATAGCATTTGCTTATTTCATGGCTTTTTGTCAAATTTTGGTAATTCTTGCAATGTTTCAAACTTTTTTGTTATTTGTTATGGTGATATGTAAACAGTGGTCTTTTATTTTACTACCACAATTCACTGAAGACTCAGACGATAGCACTTGTTAAACAGTTTTGTTGTTCAGTTGCCATGTCGTGTCTGACTCTTTGCAGCTCCACGGGCTTCAGCATGCCAGGCTTCCCTGTCCCTTACCACTTCTTGGAGTTTGCCAAAGTTCATGTCCATAGAATTGGTGATGCCATCCAACTATCTCATCCTCTGTTGCCTTGTTCTTCTGCCTTCAATCTTTCCCAGCATCTAGGTCTTTCCCAGTGAGTTGACTCCTCACATCAGGTGGCCAAAATATTGGAGCTTCAGCTTCAGCATCAGTCCTTCCAATGAGTATCCAGGGTTGAGTTCCTTTAGGACTGACTAGTTTGATCTCCTTGCAGTCCAAGGGACTCTCGAGTCTTCTCCAACACCAGTTAGAAAACATCAATTCTTTCAGCACTCTGCCTTCTTTATGGTCCAAATCTCACATCCATATGTGACTACTGGAAAGACCATGGCTTTGACAATATGGGTCTTTGTCAGCAAAGTGGTGTCTTTGCTTTTTAATACACTGTCTAGGTTTGTTATAGCTTTCCTGCCCAGAAGCAATCTTCTTCCAATTTCATGGCTGCGGTTCACCATCCACAGTGATTTTAGAGCCCAAGAAGAGGATCTGTCACTGCTTCCACGTTTTCCCCTTCTGTCTGCCATGAATTGATGGTACCGGATACCATGTGATCTTAGTTTTCTTCCTATTAAGTTTTACGCTGTCTTTTTCCCTCTCCTCTTTCACCCTCATCAAGAGGCTTTTAGTTCCTCTTCACTTTCTGCCATTAAAGTGGTATCATCTGCATTTCTGAGGTTGTTTATATTTCTCCCAGCAGTCTTGACTCCCGCTTGTAACTCATCCAGCCTGGCATTTTGCATGATGTATTCTGCATATAAACTAAGTAAACAGGATGACAATAAACAGACTTGTACTGCTTTCTCAATTTTGAACCTGTCATTTGTTCCACATAAGGTTCTAACTGTTGCTTCTTGACCCACATACTCAGGAGACAGGTAAAGAGTTTTCCAGTTTGTTATGATCCACACAGTCAAAGGCTTTAGCGTAGTCAATAAAGCAGAAGTAGGTGTTTTTCTGGAATTCTCTTGCTTTCTCTGTTATCCAGCGAATGTTTGCGATTTGATCTCTAGTTCCTCTGCCTTTTCTAAACCCAGCTTGAATGTCTGGAATTTCTCAGTTCACATAATGCTGAAGCCTAGATTGAAGGATTTTCAGCATAATTTTACTAGCATGGGAGATGAGTGCATTGTCCAGTAGTTTGAACATTCTTTAGCACTACCCTTCTTGGGAATTGGGATGAAGATGGAATTTTTCCAGTCCTGTGGCCACTGCTTTTTCAATTTTGCTGACATATTGAGTGCAGCACTTTAATAGCATCAACTTTTAGGATTTTAAATAGCTCTGTTGGAATTCCATCACCTCCACTAGTTTTATTGGCAATATTATTGCTAAGGCCTACTTGACATCACACTCTAGAATGTTTATCTCTGAGTGAATGACGACACCACTGTGGTTATCCGGGTCATGAAAATCTTTTTTGTACAGTTCTGTGTATTCTTGAGATCTCTTTCTGATCTCTCCTGCTTCTATTAGGTCTTTACTGTTTCTGTCCTTTATTGTGCCCACCTTTGCATGAAATGTTCCTTTGATATTTCCAGTTATCTTAAAGAGATCTCTCATCTTTCCCCTTCTGTTGTTTTCCACTATTTCTTTGCATTGTTCATTGAAGAAAATCTTATCTCTACTTGCTGTTCTCTGGAACTCCGCATTTAGTTAGGTGTAGCTTTCCCTTTCTCCCTCGCTTTTCACTTCTCTTCTTTCCTCAGCCATTTGTAAAGCCTCCTCAGACAACCGCTTTGCCTTCTTATGTTTTATTTTCTTTGGGATAGTTGTGTTTGCTGCCTCCTGTACAATATTATGAACCTCTGTCCATAGTTCTTCAGGCACTCTAAGGCCTTTTAAAATTAAGGTATGTACATTGTTTTCTAAGACATAATGCTATTGCACACTTAATAGTCTACAGTATAGTGTAAACATAAATTTTACATGCAATAGGAAACCAAAAAAAATTCTTTTGACTTGCTTTATTGCAATGGTCTGAAACTGAACCCACAATATCTCCAGAGTATGCCTATAATCCATTATATAATAAAATGAGGCACCCTGCATTCATATTGATATAAGCAATTACATAAGTAAATAAATAAAGTTGTTTAATACATCTAAAAGGAATGATAAAATGAGGAAAATCAGTTTGGCAAATATCATAACAGTACTTGAATAAGGCAACAATCATTAATGAATGTGGCAGGGTATTATTTATATAGTCTTAAAATATTTCCCCACAAGGCAATTTACAAAAGGAAGAAGAGTTACTTTACAGTGGAGAAGGCTGGTAGATCACCATGTTAATCAAATGATCAAAACTGAACAAGTAAAAATAATTTGCTACCTTATATATTTTAATAAGAAAACAACAGCCCTTCTGTGATATTCCTGCAAAAAATAAAAAATGTGTATAATCTGGATCTAATCATGTGGAAACACCAATTGAACTCAAATTGAGCGACATTCTAATATCTGGCCTATGCTCTTCAAAAATTCTAAGTTCATATCAGTGGAAAGACTGAAGAACTATTTTATACTAAAGAGACACAGAAGCTAAATCTATCAAGAAATGGGTCTGTATGATGTGAAGAACATTACTGCAACAAATGGTGAAATTTCAGTGATTAAATGAGAGTAACATTATCAGTGTTCATTTCATGATTCTAATGATTTGATTGAAAATATCCAAACTTGTAGGAGATAACCACAAGCATATTCAAGAGTATGTTGGCAGCTTACTCTCCAATGATTCAAGAAAAAAAGGTCTTTGTACTGCTGCAAACTTTTCTGTAACTCTAAGAATATTTAAAATTTTCACTGTTGTTGAAGCTCTAGACACTTTGTTGTCCTTGCTTTCCCTAGGTAGAAGTTGTGTGGTTTTGAAATCTGTTTCTATTGGTCATAGAAATACTTGTAATTCTGTGCCTTTGGGACCTTATCCTGCTTTTCAAAGTTCAAGTGACCTCTCCAACCTAATTATTACTGTGGCACAAAAGCCAGTTAATGTGCCACCCAAGATTGTTTCTCTGGTCCAGCATTGGATGGCATGAGGATGAATGTGCCTTCTGAACTCTCTCATGTTGGCATCCCTAATTACCTTGGCCATTGGCACAGGAACAGCTGGAGTCAAGTGTGTGCCATTTGATAACATTATAAAAAGACCTGTAGCTGCTGCTCTCCAGCCACCTGTGCCTTCCCTTGGCATAATGATACTGGGTAGTTTGTCTTCTGTTGGCATGATTTCTGTAGCATGCCTTACATCTGCCACTCCTAAGGCACTTACTTGGTGATCAAATTAACATAAAATAGCTTCTTTGGCACTGTTTTTATTTCGAAGAGTCTTATACCTATACACTTCTAAAGCAAGAATAACCATTTAGCATTATAACTGTAATCAATGTAAATTAATTAAAATAATTGTAAACAATATTATGAATAAAAATTTTTTTGACTTCTGTTGACTCAAAACCTGTCTTGAATTTCCAAGTTCAAATTTTCCCAGTCAGAGGTCTCTACTCTGTAGAATTAACTTCTATATGAAATGTACCTCTTCTGTTTTAAGACAGTGGATTGAGTGTGTTCATCAGCTTCTCCCTCCTCTGCCATACCTTTATTAATGATGAAATGTAAGTGTGTGTGTGTGTGTGTTTAAGACTTATAACTGGAATTCAGGTCAAGAATACGTAAAGGAACCAGAAGTTGTGAAGAATCCACTGAAAACAGGAAAACACACAAAATCAGATTGAAGAAAGAAAGCAGAAATCTAATGTCCAGATAAGATGACTCCTAAAGTTGACAAAAGCACCAAAAGTTCTCCATGTTGTAAAAAGGGGATACTAGGAATCAAGAAAATGTTCCTGGCAAAGGAAGGGTGAATAATTAAGTTGTAGCAAAGCAGGTGAATGGAGAGGTCAAAATAAGTAAATACTGATAAACCCCATGTATTGTTAAAAAAAGAAGCTGATACGAGTATGTAAGGAATTTAAGAATATTCACCAGAAAAATAGGAATGGGTGGTTTTATGAAGTGAATTACATCCCCCTCTCCTTCCAAATTGATATGCTAAAGCTGTAACTCCCAATGTAATATATTTTGAAGTGAAGCCTTTAAAAATATAATTAAGGTTAAATGAGGCCATGGAGGTGGAGCCCTTATCCAGTATGGCTCGTGTATTTATAAGAAGAGGAAGAAGGACCAACAGGAATGTATGTGCACAGAGGTAAACCCAGCAAGAAGATGGTCACCTGCAAGACAATGACAGAGGCATCAGGAGAATCCAAACCTGTCAACACCTTCATCTTAAACTTCCAGCCTCCAGAGCTATGGGAAAATAATATTTCTCTTGTTTAATGTGCCCAGGCTATGTTGTTTTCTTCTGGCAGTAACCCTAACCAACCGATACAAAAGGTGTAACTTTACAATCAGAGGGAGAGGGAGAGGGTGGGATGATTTGGGAGAATGACAGTCTAACATGTATACTATCATGTAAGAATTGAATCGCCAGTCTATGTCTGACGCAGGATGCAGCATGCTTGGGGCTGGTGCATGGGTATGACCCAGAGAGATATTATGGGGAGGGAGGTGGGAGGGGGTTCATGTTTGGGAACGCATGTAAGAATTAAAGATTTTAAAATTTAAAAAAATAAATAAAATAAAAGTCTGGAAAAGCAAAAAAAAAAAAGAAAGAAAAAAAACAAAGAAATAAAAATTGATAAATTATTACAGAACAAATAGGAAATAATCAGAAGGAAATAATTAAAGGTATGGCAAATAAAAAGTAAAAAGCTGTCAAGAATGTCTAAGCATCAGTAATTATAATGTTAATGAATTAAATTCACCTATTGAAAATCAGAGACCATAAAATTGGATTTTTTAATATTCAAGCATGTGTTACATATAAAAAAACACTCCAAACCCAAAATATCATGGTTCAAATGGGAAAATATATAAATAAATGCTTCCAAGTGTCAGACAAAAAATCTGAAGACAAAGTATTAAAAAGGAAAAAAAATGAGGTAGTTTTAAAATGTGTGCTGAAATTCTTTGATACTCCTCTTTTCAAAACGTGATACCTTAACCTCTCATCCCTTGAATGAGCTAGACCTGGTAACTCACTTCAAGTATGATGTGTGACTTCTGAAACTAGGTAATAAAATGTATTGCGGCTTCCTTTTTGCCCCTTTCTCTCTGATCACTTGCTCTGGGGGAAGCTAGCTGCCATGTCATGAGGACATTCAAGCAGCCTATGCAATGAGATAACAGATATGTCTTATGAATGTTGAAAAATCCACAAAGTACACGATGTTACAGTATGTTTTTCAGAGAAGGGTGTGCTAACATCTTACACTTTGTGGATTTTTCAATTTTTCCTTGAAGCTTTTTCTTTAAAAAAAAAAGTTTGGAGCTCAGTAGAAATGAATAATGCTATAGCTACTTGAACCTTCCCCAGTGGCTAAGTGGTAAAAAATCTGCCTGCAATGCATGAGGCGCATGAGATGTAGGAAGAAAACAGTAAGGATATTAACAACTTGAATAACATAAATAGAAAACTTGAGCTAATTTAATAGCATACTTATTAATTACTTGGGCTAAAGGTGATATCAAATGGAAATTATAAACTTATGACTTAATGACAGTGAAAATATTATATATCAGTATCTGTGGCTTGCAGCCACAGAAACTTCAGAGTCTTAAATGCATTATTTTTAAAAAAGATTGAAAATAAATGACCTGTGCTTTCATCTCAAGAAGACAAAGACAAATCCAAACAATATAGAGTAAAGAAAATAAAGAAGATAAAGAAATTAAATCAAAATTTTAAAAACAGAATTCCTCAATGAAATCAAAGTCATTCTAGAAGAAACCTGTAAGATAATAGTTTAGAAAAAATGTCCATCAGCAGATGAATGGATAAGAAAGCTGTGGTACATATACACAATGGAGTATTACTCAGCCATTAAAAAGAATACATTTGAATCAGTTCTAATGAGGTGGATGAAACTGGAGCTGATTATACAGAGTGAAGTAAGCCAGAAAGAAAAACACCAATACAGTATACTAACACATATATATGGAATTTAGAAAGATGGTAACGATAACCCTGTATGTGAGACAGCAAGAGACACAGATGTATAGAATGGACTTTTGGACTCTGAGGGAGAGGGCGAGGGTGGGATGATTTGGTAGAATGGCACGGAAACATGTATAATATCATATATGAAACGAATCGCCAGTCCCGGTTCAATGCATGATACTGGATGCTCGGGGCTGGTGCACTGGGACAACCCAGAGGGATGGTATGGGGAGGGAGGGCGGTTCAGGATGGGGAACACGTATATACCTGTGGCAGATTCATGTTGATGTATGGCAAAACCAATACAATATTGTAATTAACCTCCAGTTAAAATAAATAAATTTATATATTTTTTAAAATGTCATCAAGGCACAGAAAAAGAAGATAAACACACACAAAAAAGTTAGGATTGAAAAGAACATAACCATGGCAAAGAAAATTTGCTTTTAAATAGGAAAACTATTTTGTTTTGAATTTATTTTTATCATGGATAAAAAGTGGTGAATAAAATAATGAACTGCCATATGTTGTGGTTCAGTTACTGTCATGTCCGACACTTTGCGATGCCATAGACTGCCGCATGCCAGAATTCCTCATCCTTCACTATTTCCTGGAGTTTGCTCTAACTCATGTCCGTTAACTCCATCATGCTACCCAACCATCTTGTCCTCTTGTCATTCCCTTCTCAAGCCCTCAATCCTTACTAGTGTCAGGATCTTTTCCAATGAGTCGGCTATTTGCATCAAGTGGCCAAAGTATTAGAACTGCAACTTCGGCATCAGTTCTTCCAATGAAGATTCAGGGTTGATTTCGTATAGAATTCACTGGTTTGCTTTCCCTGCTGTCCAAGGAACTCTTGAGTTACCTCCAGCACCACAGAATTCGAAAGCATCAGTTCTTTGGTGCACATTCTTTATGGTCCAACTCACATCCATACATGACTACAGGAAAAACCATATCTTTGACTGTAAGGACGTTTGTTGGCTAAGTGATGTCTCTGCTTTTTAATATGCTGTCTTGGTTTAAGGTAGCTTTTCTGTCAAGGAAAAAGCATCTTAAATTTCATGGCTGCAGTCACCATCTGCAGTGATTTTGGAGCCCAACAAAATAAAGTCTCTCACTGTTTCCATTGTTTACCTGTCTATCTGCCATGAAGTGATGGAACCAGACGTCATGATCTTACTTTTTTGAATGTCGACTTTTAAGCCAGGTTTTCACTCTCTTCTTTCACCTTCATCACGACACTCTTTAGTTCCTCTTCACTTTCTGCCATTAGGTTGGTGTCATCTGCATATTTAAGGTTATTGATACTTCACCCGGCAATCTTGATTCCAGTTTGTGCCTCATCCAGCCTGGCATTTTGCATGATGTACTCTGCGTAGAAGTTAAATAAGCAAGGTGACAATATACAGCCTTGATGTAATCCTTTCCCAATTTGGAACCAGTCCATTGTTCTATGTCTGGTTCTAACTGTTGCTTCTTGACCTGCATACAGATTTCTCAGGAGGCAGGTAAGGTGATCTGGTATTCCCATTTCTTGAAGAATTTTCCAGTTTGTTGTTATCCATATAGTCAAAGGCTTTACTGTAGTCAATGAAGCAGAAGCTGATGTTTTTCTTGAATTCCCTTACTTTTTCTATAATCCAAGGGATGTTGGCAATTTGATCTCAGGTTCCTCTGCCTTTTCTAAATCCAGCTTGTACGTCTGGATGTTCTTGGTTCACGTACTGTCAAAGCCTAGCTTTAAGGATTTTGAGCATTACCTTGCTAGCATGTGAATGAGTTTAAATGGGTGGTAGTTTGAACATTCTTTGGCATTGCCCTTTTTGGAGATTGGAATGAAAACTGGCCTTTTCCAGTCATGTGGCCACTGCTGAGTTTTAAAAATTTGCTGGCATTTTGAGTGCAGCACTTTAACAGCATCATCTTTTAGGATTAGAAATAGCTCAGCTGAAATTCCATCACCTCCACTAGCTTTGTTCATAGTGATGCTTCTTAAGGCCCACTTGACTTCACATTCTGATGTCCAGCTGTAGGTGAATGACCACACCATTGAGGTTGCCCGGGTCATTATGACCTTTTTTGTATAGTTTTCTATGTATTCTTGCCACCTTTTCTTAACCTCTTCTGCTTCCATTATGTCCTTATTGTTTCTGTCCTATATTGTGCCCATCTTTGCATGAAATGTTCCCTTGGTATCTCTTCACTTCTTGAAGAGATCTCTAGTCTTTCTCATTCTATTGTTTTCTTCTCTGTTTTGCACTGTTCACTTTTTTTTTTTTTTACGTTATTTTGCTTTACAATACTGTATTGGTTTTGCCATACATCAACATGAATCCACCACGGGTGCACATGAGTTCCCAATCCTGAACCCCCCTCCCACCTTCCACCCCATATCATCTCTCTGGGTCATCCCAGTGCACCAGCCCCAAGCATCCTGTATCCTGTATCGAACATAGACTGGTGATTCGTTTCTTACATGATAGTATACATGTTTCAATGCCATTCTCCCAAATCACCCCACCCTCTCCCTCACCCTCTCCCACAGAGTCTAAAAGTCTGTTCTATACATCTGTGTCTTTTGCTGTCTCACATACAGGGTTATCATTACCATCTTTCTAAATTCCATATATGTGTATTAGTATACTGTATTGGTGGTTTTCTTTCTGGCTTTCTTCACTGTATAATCGGCTCCAGTTTCATCCACCTCATTAGAACTGATTCAAATGTATTCTTTTTAATGGCTGAGTAATACTCCATTGTGTATATGTACCACAGCTTTCTTATCCATTCATCTGCTGATGGACATCTAGGTGCACTGTTCACTTTTAAGCTTTAAATACTTATTTCTTGGTCATGCTGCATAACTTGTAGGATCTTAGTTCCCCAAACAGATATTGAACCTGGGCCCTCAATAGTGAAAGCACCAAATCCTGACCACTGGATTGTCAGGGAACTCCCTAACTTTAATACTTATTCTTTTAAATCTGCATATTCATTTTGGTGGTACATTAAACATCATCTGTGAAAGGTAATGAGCTCCCAGGAATAGCAAGTCTTTTATTTTATTGAATAGATCTTAGATGCTACAGACAGGATATGTACAAATTTGTAAAGCTGGATCATGGCCAAAGACTATCAGTGTTTGTCATCTTTTGTTCAGTGGAAGCCAATTTCACTTAATAGTGCTAAATGATGTTACTAATATAAGTCAGTTTGACAAACGATAAACTAAAAATTTTCATTGAGAATGACAGAAACTAAGTGATTCATTCTTCTGAATATTTTTTTTTTGAACTTCCAATTAGTAACAGTTTAAATAAAGCCATTCACTAGGTAATCCTGATTGGGTGGCAGTAAAGGTTTAATCTATATGACACTTTTCAAATATATTTTCATTTATATTGTCTCTTTAGACTCATTACATGCCATTTAAACCTTGTACAGTAAGTATCCAAAAAGATGAACAACACAAAAAAGGACTGTATATCTTACAATGTCTTCTTGTGCCATGTGGCTCCCAGACACATGATTCTAAACAACTAAGCATGGTACAGTTAGTGAAAACTTGATGAATGGGCATCAGGGGGTAGATCCATGTTTTATAGGGTTTGAAGCTTATACTTCTTAAGAAAAACAATTTAATAGACCTAGAGAATATTTAATAAAGTAAGTCATAGACAAATGCTACATGTTATCACTTAGAAGTGGAATCTAAAAAATAAATATATATAACAAAACAAGAAAAGACTCATGGAAAAGAGACTAATGGTTACCAGTGGGGAGAGAGAAGGCAGGGAGGGGCAAGATAGGAGTACAGGATTAACAGCTACAAACTACTATCTATAATAAAGGTAACAACAAGGATATGTTATACATCACAGGGAAATATAGCCATTATTTTGTTAATAACTTTAAATGGAATATAATCTACAAAAATGCTGAATCACTATGCTATACACCTGAAATTATTATAATATTATAAATCAACTATACTTCAATTTCAAAAGAATTTAATATTTCTGGTATAAAATTAGGTACTGGAAGGACATGTAAAAATAAGACAGAGAAGCTTAAGCTTCATTAACTTTTGTAGTAAATTCACCTATACATCTGGCACATAGTAAATATTCCATAATTATATGTGGAATACTTTTTTTATTTTTGCTGTTCAGTCACTCACTCATGTCCAACTGTTTGTGACCCCATGGACTACAGCATGCCAGGCTGCTCTATCCTTCACTATCTCCTGGAGTTTACTCAAACTCAGGTGATCAAGTCAATGATACCATCCAACTATCTCATCCTCTATTGCCCCCTTCTCCTCCTGCCCTCAATCTTTCCCAGCATCAAGGTGTTTTCCAATGAGTCGGCTTCTTGCATCAGGGGGCCAAAGTATTGGTGCTTCTGCTTCAGCATCAGTCCTTCTAATGAATATTCAAGGCTGATTTCATTTATGGTTGACTGGTTTGATCTCCTTGCTGTCCAAGGGACTCTCAAGTCATCTTCAGCACCACAGAATTCAAAAGCATCACTTCTTCAGTGTTCAACTATCTTTATGGTCCAACACTCACATTTGAACGTGTCTCCTGAAAAAACCATAGCTTTGACTATATGGACATTTGTCGGCAAAGTGATGTCTCTGCTTTTAATATGCTGTCTTGGTTTGCCATAACTGTTCTTCCAAGGAGCAAGTGTCTTTTAATTTCATGGCTGCGTTCACTGTCCACAGTGATTTTGGAGCCCAAGTAAATAAAGTCTGTCACTGTTTCCATTGTTTACCTATCTATTTGCCACGAGGTGATGGAACCAGATGCCATGATCTTACTTTTTTGAATGTTGACTTTTAAGCCAGGTTTTTTCACTCTCCTCTTTCACCATCATCAAGATACTCTTTAGTTCTTCATTGCTTTCTGCCATTAGGGTGGTGTCATCTGCATATTTAAGGTTATTGATACTTCACCCGGCAATCTTGATTCCAGTTTGTGCCTCATCCAGCCTGGCATTTTGCATGATGTACTCTGCGTAGAAGTTAAATAAGCAAGGTGACAATATACAGCCTTGATGTAATCCTTTCCCAATTTGGAACCAGTCCATTGTTCTATGTCTGGTTCTAACTGTTGCTTCTTGACCTGCATACAGATTTCTCAGGAGGCAGGTAAGGTGATCTGGTATTCCCATTTCTTGAAGAATTTTCCAGTTTATTGTTATCCATACAGTCAAAGGCTTTACTGTAGTCAATGAAGCAGAAGCAGATGTTTTTCTTGAATTCCCTTACTTTTTCTATAATCCAAGGGATGTTGGCAATTTGATCTCAGGTTCCTCTGCCTTTTCTAAATCCAGCTTGTACATCTGGATGTTCTTGGTTCACGTACTGTCAAAGCCTAGCTTTCAGGATTTTGAGCATTACCTTGCTAGCATGTGAAATGAGTTTAAATGGGTGGTAGTTTGAACATTCTTTGGCATTGCCCTTTTTGGAGATTGGAATGAAAACTGGCCTTTTCCAGTCGTGTGGCCACTTCTGAGTTTAAAGTTTTGCTGGCATTCTGAATGCAGCACTTTAACAGCATCATCCTTTAGGATTAGAAATAGCTCAGCTGAAATTCCATTACCTCCACTAGCTTTGTTCATGGTAATCCTTTGTAAGGCCCACTTGACTTCACACTCTGGTGTCCGGCTGTAGGTGACATACCACACCATTGTGGTCATCCAGATCATTATGACCTTTTCTGTATAGTTTTCTGTGTATTCTTGCTACCTCTTTTTAATTGCTTCTGCTTCCATTATGTCCT
Source organism: Ovis aries (assembly GCF_016772045.2). Classification (NCBI taxonomy): domain Eukaryota; kingdom Metazoa; phylum Chordata; class Mammalia; order Artiodactyla; family Bovidae; genus Ovis; species Ovis aries. The sequence continues at coordinate 44,989,339 of NC_056056.1, forward strand.
TATTGTTTCTGTCCTATATTGTGCCCATCTTTGCATGAAATGTTCCCTTGGTATCTCTAACTTTCTTGAAAGGATCTCTAGTCTTTCCCATTCTATTGTTTTTGTCTATTTCTTTTGCATTGTTCACTTAAGAAACAAGTAAAAGACATGAAAATGAAATATATAACCAAGTGGCTTTTACTTTTTTGACTCTTTTAGAATTATTTCCCAGGGATATATGAGCTTATTTTAATTATATCCAACATTTTAACTAAATTGCAACTCTAAAACTATCTAAAAGTTAAAATAAATGTAGCCAGAAGATAGCTGGTTGAGGGGTAATATAGATACTAGACCTTATTAATAGATGTGTTTTATCAGGCTATAAAGATTTGTGAACTCACACTGAGAGGCATGGAGTTATAGAAATATACTGTCTACTGCATCTTACTAAAAACTACATTCAGATATATAAATAGTGAGAAGGCCCACGGAAATATTAAGAAGTGAAAATCATGGTACAGATACAATATCACCTCAAGACCTGTTAAGCCTTATTACCTTCTTGAAATTAATGACCCAGATTTCCAATAGAATGAAATAATTAATAGAAATCACAGAAATGAGGAGTGAGAGGCAGAGAACATGTTCCAAAAATAATTCGTGGACCAGAGATCTCATCGTCAACACTTACATCACTGTTAAACATGAAGAACTAACATTAGTAACTCACCAAAAAAGGGGATATTTTTTATGGGTAACTTTCTTTGATTCGTATGCTAATGATTTTATATAGTCTTAATGTTAACTAGAATAAGTCTTAGATATTCTTGACCATTTACTTTGTCAAGTTCCATGAAAAATCTTATGGGGATTTTGATTGGAATTCTACTAAACTTTACAAGTTATTTTGGGTCAGAATTGATATATTTATAATCTATAGTCTTTTCAGCCATAAGCAGGTATATAGTCTATCTTTATTTTAAACAGATGTTCATTTATGTCACTTACTAATGGATGGTAGTTTCTTCTTAAGTGCAGTGTATATGTTTTGCTTATTTTCAGTGAATACTCATATAAAATTTTTGCCAGAGATGAAAAGATAGGGAAAAGAGGCCACTTTAACTTATTCTTTATGGCTACTATAACATTGATATAAGCTGAGGCTTGTTAGCAGTCAAGTGTAAGTAAGGTGATAGAATTTCTAAGACTATAGATGCACTTATATAATACTGTATAGCAACCATACTTCAAATTTTAAAAAGTTGCCAAAATATTAAATAATATACTAGCAAATTGAACATGGCAATATATTTTAAATTACTGCTAATTTCTTTATTGAATATAAAGATCTATTATGAAAGCATCATGGCATTCTTGGATTATCAAAAGAAAAACAACATGATTTTTTTCCATTGATGCACATGTAAATTGTTTCTGATTTTTTATTGTTTTAAGTATTGCTGCCAGTGTAAAATCTCTATTCATATCCTGAGCCAATTTAACAAAATTAAATTTTATCAATTAGACCTAGAAAAGACATTATTTATAAAGGACAACTCTCCCATACAAAGGCTGCCAATAGTTACATTACTTGAAATACCAAACTGACATATTCTGCACTAAGACTTTGCTTTCCTAAAAATATGATCAAACTCCTAAATTACCAAATGGTTTCAATGAAAAGAAAAATCTCTGAAAAAATATTAAATATGTACTTTAGGTGTATAATAATTTCCATCTTATTCTAGTTGAAAAGATTCCCTGAGTATATTGTTTCTGACTTAAAGTGACAAGATTTCTATTGGAGCTTAGTAAGTCAGTCAATCAGTAGATTGTAAATGCTATCCCTTCATCCATAAGATATTTGAAGCAGCTAATACTTTTCAGTATTAAGACAATACCAAAGCAGCTATGTGCTGCTGCTGCTGCTAAGTCACTTCAGTCGTGTCCGACTCTGTGCGACCCCATAGACGGCAGCCTACTAGGTTCCACTATCCCTGGGTTTCTCCAGGCAAGAACACTGGAGTGGGTTGCCATTTCCTTCTCCAATGCATAAAAGTGAAAAGTGAAAGTGAAGTCGCTCAGTTGTGTCCAACTCTTCCTGACTCCATGGACTGCAGCCTACCAGGCTCCTCTGTCCATGGGATTTTCCAAGCAAGAAAACTGGAGTGGGTTGCCATTGCCTTCTCCGAAGCAGCTATGTAACCCTCATCAAATATCTAACAGCCTTTGGGACAAATGATAGATATTTGAGCAGGTTGAGAAAATAACACTTCTGTACTCAGTAAGAATTCAGTAAGAACTAGAACTAGATAATATATGGTACCTTTGATAATTCATTGTGGTTGTTCAGTCACTCAGTCATACCAACTCTGTGACCCCATGGACTGCAGCAAACCAGCCTTCCCTGTCCTTCACTATCTCCCAGAGATTGCTCAAACTCATGTCCATTGAGTCAGTGATGCCATCAGAGCATCTCATCCTTGTCATCCCTTCTCCTCCTGCCTTCAATCATTCCCTGCATCAGGGTCTTTCCCTTGAGTTGACTCTTCGCATCAGGTGGCCAAAATATTGGAACTTCAGCTTCAGAATCAGTCCTTCTACTGAAAAAACCATAGCTTTGATTATATGGACCTTTGTCAGCAAAGCAATGTCTCTGCTTTTTAATATGCTGTCTAGGTTTATCATTGCTTTTCTTTCAGGGAGCAAGCATCTTAAATTTCATGGCTGCAGTCACCATCTGCAGTGATTATGGAGCCCAAGAAAATAGTCTGTCACTGTTTCCATTGTTTCCCCATCTATTTGCCATGAGGTGATGGGACCAGATGGCATGATATTTGTTTTTTCAATGTTGAGTTTTAAGCCAGCTTTTTCACTCTCCTCTTTCACGTTCATCAATAGGCTCCTTAGTTCTTCTTGGCTTTCTTCCATAATGGGGGTGTCATCTGCATATGTGAGGTTATTGTTATTTCTCCCAGCAATCTTGATTCCAGCTTGTGCTTCATCCAGCCTGGCATTTCCCATGATGTACTCTGCATATAAGTTAAATAAGCAGGGTGACAATATACAGCCTTGACGTACTCCTTTTACTATTGGTACCAGTCTGTTGTTCCATGTCCTGTTCTAACTGTTGCTTCTTGACCTGTATCCAGGTTTCTCAAGAGGCAGGTCAAGTAGTCTGGTATTCCCAACTCTTGAAGAATTTTCCACAGTTTGTTGTGATCCACACAGTCAAAGTGTAGTCAATAAAGCAGAAGTGGATGTTTTTCTGAAATTCTCTTGCGTTTTCTAAGATCCAACAGATGTTGGCAATTTGATCTCTGGTTCCTCTGCCTTTTCTAAATCCAACCTAAACATCTGGAAGTTCTCAGTTCACATACTGCTGAAGCCTGACTTGGAGAATTCTGAGCATTACTTTGCTAGCATGTGAAATGAGTGCAATTATTTGGTTGTTTGAACATTCTTGGGCATTGCCCTTCCTGGGGACTGGAATGAAAACTGATCTTTTCTGGTCCTGTGGCCAATGCTGAGTTTTCCAAATTTGCTGGCATATTGAGTGCAGCACTTTCACAGCATCATCTTTTAGAATTTTAAATAGCTCTACTGGAATTCCATCCCCTCCACTAACTTTGTTCATAGTATGCTTCCTAAGGCCCACTTGGCTTTGCACTCCAAGATGTCTAGCTCTAGGTGAGTGATCACACCATTGTGGTTATCTGAGTCATTAAGACCTTTTGTGTACACTTCTTCTGTGTATTCTTGCCATCTCTTCCTAGTATCCTCTGCTTCTGTTAGGTCCATACCATTTCTGTCCTTTATTGTGCCCATCTTTGCATGTTATGTTCCCTTGGTATCATAATTTTCTTGAAAAGATCTCTAGTCTTTCCCATTCTGTTGTTTTCCTTTATTTCTTTGCATTGATCACATAGGAAGGTTTTCTTATCTCTCCTTGATATTCTTTGGAACTCTGTATTCAAATGGATTTATCTTTCTTTTCTCCTTTGCCTTTCACTTTTATTTTTTTCTTGGCTATTTATAAGGCCTCCTCAGACAGCCTGTTTTTCATTTTTACATTTCTTTTTCTTGGGGATGGTTTTGATCACTGCCTCCTATACAATGTCACGAACCTCCATCCATAGTTCTTTAAGCACTCTATCAGATTTAATCCCTTGAATCTATTTGTCGCTTCCACTGTAAGGGATTTGATTTAGGTCATACATGAATGGCCTAGTGGTTTTCTCTACTTTCTTCAATTTAAGTCTGATTTGGCAATAAGGAGTTCATGATCTGAGCCACAGACAGCTCCCGGTCTAGTTTTTGCTGACTGTATAGAGCTTCTCCATCTTTGACTGCAAAGAATATAATAAGTCTGATTTTGGTATTGACCATCTGGTGATATCCATGTGTATGGTCGTCTCTCGTGTTGGAAGAAGGTGTCTCTATGACCAGTGCCTTCTCTTGGCAAAACTGTTAGCCTTTGCCCTGCTTCATTTTGTACTCCTAGGCCAAACTTGCCTGTTACTCCAGGTATCTCTTGACTTCTTACTTTAGCATTCTAGTCCCTATGATGAAGAAAGAACATCTTTTTTGGTGTTAGTTCTAGAAAGCCTTGTTGGTCTTCATAGAACCATTCAACTTCAGCTTCTTTGGCATTAGTGGTTGGGGCATAGACTTGGATTACTGTGATGCTGAATCGTTTGCCTTGGAAACAAACAGAGATCATTCTGCCATTTTTGAGATTGTACCCAAGTACTGCATTTTGGACTCTCGATGACTATGAAAGCTACTCCATTTCTTTTAAGAGATTCTTGCCCACAGTAGTAGATATAATTGTCATCTGAATTAAATTTGCCCATTCCAGTCCATTTTAGTTCACTGTTGCTAAGATGTTGATGTTCACTCTTGCCATCTCCTGTTGACCTCTTTCAGTTTACCTTGTCTTGGACCTAACGTTCCAGGGTCCTATGCAGTACTTTTCTTTACAGCATTGGACTTTACTTTCGCCACCAGACACATGCACACCTGGGTGTTGTTTCCACTTTGGCTCAATCAGCCTCTTCATACCTTCTGGAGCTATTTCTCTGCTCTTCTCCAGTGGCATATTGGGCACCTACTGATCTGGGGAATTTGCCCCTCAAAAACAGTATAATGTTATATATTATATGCAAAAGAGGTCGATGTAATATTTTTGGTAAATAAATGTAGAATTCCTTTGTAAGAAAAAATAAGTATTGCTGTCAGCACCAATCTGTTTTAATTTTATTTTTAATTGGAGGGTAATTTGATTTTTGGCTGGATAGCTATCTTTTCTTTTGACTCTCACCAATCTTGGACATAAGATTGATCACATCATTTCCTTAGGAAGAGTTTCCAAAAGTATATATATGCTAATTTTAAATTCTGATATATTAATTAAATATGCAATCATCAAACTTTTTCTATAAAGAACCAAATAGCAAATAGCATAGGTTTATGGGTCATGAAGCAAAATTGAGGTTATTATATAGGTACTTGAGAAAACAAATTTCCATAGATCTTTATTGATAAAACAAAATTTTAAATGTAATAATTATGATAGAAAGCAAATTTCCATAAATTTTTTTATAAAGTTAAAAATCTAATAATTGAGTATAGTTTTCATAATGAAGTTCTACACATGTAAATAATGGAGTTCTTTTGGGGGAATAAGAGTTGAAGGGTGCTATTCCTTATCAACAAAATCCATTGTAAATATTCATCTGTGGATACTGATCTATGGTGAAATTTATTTTCATTTTGCAAATTTCTTTCCTCATAGACAACTACTTCCAAATATTGATATATATGATATGAGTGTATGTATGGTTAATTGCACATATTCACTGACCAGAAGGCATTTTTAGAACTCTATTAGCTAAAGACTAGACTAGACTGCCTTTTAAGTCTAAATTTGGCAATAAAGGAGTTCATGATCTGAGCCACAGTCAGCTCCTGGTCTTGTTTTGCTGACTGTATAAAGCTTCTCCATCTTTGACTGCAAAGAATAGAATCAATCTGATTTTGGTGTTGACCATCTGGTGCTGTCCATGTGGAGAGTCTTCTCTTGTGTTGTTGGAAGAGGGTGTTTGCCATGACCAGTGCATTCTCTTGGCAAAACTCTATGAGCCTTTGCCCTGCTTCATCCCATACTCCAAGGGCAAATTTGCCTGTTAGCCAGGTGTTTCTTGACTTCCTACTTTTGCATTCCAGTCCCCTACAGTGAAAAGGACATCATTTTGGGGTGTTAGTTCTAAAAGGTCTTGTAGGTCTTCATAGAACCGTTCAACTTCAGCTTCTTCAGTGTCACTGGTCAGGGCATAGGCTTGGATTACTGTGATATTGAGTGGTTTGCCTTGGAAACGAATAGAGATCATTCTGTCATTTTTGAGATTGCATCCAAGTACTGCATTTCGGACTCTTGTTGACCATGATGGCTACTCCATTTCTCCTAAGGGATTCCTGCCCACAGTAGTAGATACAATGGTCATCTGAGTTAAAGTTACCCATTCCAGTCCATTTTCGTTTGCTGATTCCTAGAATGTCGATGTTCACCCTTGCCATCTCTTGTTTGACCACTTCCAATTTGCCTTGATTCAAGGACCTAACATTCCAGGTTCCTATGCAATATTGCTCTTTACAGGATCGGACCTTCCTTCTATCACCAGTCACATCCACAACTGGGTACTGTTTTTGCTTTGGCTCGATCCCTTCATTATTTCTGGAGTTATTTCTCTATTGATCTCCAGTAGCATATTGGGTACTTACTGACCTGGGGAGCTCCTCTTTCAGTATCCTGTCATTTTGCCTTTTCATACTGTTCATGGGATTCTCAAGGCAAGAATACTGAAGTAATTTGCCATTCCATTCTCCAGTGGACCACATTCTGTCAGACCTCTCCACCATGACCTGCCCATCTTGGGTGGCCCCACACGGCATGGCTTAGTTTCATTGAGTTAGACAAGGCTGTGGTCTGTGTGATCAGATTGGCTTCTTTTCTCTGATTATGGTTTCAGTGTGTCTGCCTGATGCCCTCTCGCAACACCTACCGTCTTACTTGAGTTTCTCTTACCTTGGACATGGGGTGTCTCTTCACAGCTATTCCAGCAAAGCGCAGCCACTGCTCCTTACCTTGGACGAGGGGTATCTCCTCATGGCCGCCCCTCCTGACCTTGAACATGGAGTAGCTCCTCTCGGCCCTCCTGCGCCAGCGCAGCCACTGCTCCTTGGATGTGGGGTTGCTCCTCTTGGCCGCCGCCCCTGACTTCAGGTGTGGGGTAGCTCCTCTCAGCCGCTGCCCCTGACCTCAGGCTAGATAGCATATTAAAAAGCAGATACATTACTTTGCCAACAGAGGTCCGTCTGGTCAAGGCTATGGTTTTTCCAGTGGTCATGTATGGATGTGAGAATTGGACTGTGAAGAAAGCTGAGCACTGAAGAATTGATGCTTTTGAACTGTGGTGTTGGAGAAGACTCTTGAGAGTCCCTTGGACAGCAAGGAGATCCAACCAGTCCATTCTAAGGGAGATCAGTCCTGGGTGTTCTTTGGAAGGACTGATGCTAAAGCTGAAACTCCAGTACTTTGGCCACCTCATGCGAAGAGTTGACTCATTGGAAAAGACCCTGATGCTGGGAGGGACTGGGGGCAGGAGGAGAAGGGGACGACAGCGGATGAGATGGCTGGATGGCATCACCGACTCGATGAACATGAGTTTGAGTAAACTCCGGGAGTTGGTGATAGACAGGGAGGCCTGGCATGCTGCGATTCATGGCATTGCAAAGAGTTGGACATGACTGAGCAAGTGAACTGAATTGAGACTGCCTTTTAATATGTTAGTACATTGTAAATTAATTACTTCCCTTAATTGAACCATTAGATAGAGTTTGAACTATGGACATTTCCTTGGCACTTGTATCAAGGTTGAAAAATGCCATGGACTGAAATATATTGCTGGGACTTTTTGTAAGAATGGAGATCTCACTTTTAGTTTTTGACAGTTCTAACTTTTAATTTTTACAGAAGGTGTGTAACACAGCCTGGTATTACTTGCAAGTCAAAACAATGTTAGTTTTCATTGAAAAACTTTATCACAATGTATGTTTCACAATAAGTACTATTTGGCTTGTAGTTTTAAACTGAAACATTTTCAAGTCTGCAAGGTGAGCTAATTCCAGAGCCATACAGACTTGAGTGGTTTAACACAGTTCTTTCAGCCATTTAAAAATGTAAACACTGATCTTTTTTAAAATTGAAGTATAGTTTCTCTCTATATATGTATAGTATAGTATAGCACATTCTTTTAGAGAGAATCTGTGTACAAAAAGCATATGTGTACAAAGGTGTACTTTTTTTATTTTACAATATTGTATTGGTTTTGCCATACATCAACATGTTTTAATTATTGCATTCTGTGCTTTACTGTTCTACATCTGTATTTTGCATCTCTCAAGAAAAAGTGGATGTTGGCTCTTCATGTGATTAAACATAATAGAATGGGCACAGGTAAAAGTTGATAATCACTAGTGACTTTGTGCCAGGCACTGTGTAAGCCTTATATGTGTCAAAATGTTAGTTGCTCAGTCATGTCTGACTCTTTGCAACCCATGGACTGTAGCCCGCCAAGCTCCTCTCTCCATGGAATTCTCCAGGCAAGAATACTGGAGTTGATAGCCATTCTCTTCTCCAGGGGATCTTCCCAACCTAAGGATGAAACCTATGTCTCCTGCATTGTAGGTAGATTCTTTACCATCTAAGCTACCAGCAAAGCCCCTTACATAATTCTCATAGCTCTCCTAAAATACTATGACCTCCTTTATAAATGAGGCAGATGCCTGAAGAAATTCAGCAAGCTGTTGAAGCTCACCTAACTAGTGACAGCAGAGCCAGGCTTAAACCCAGGCCATTGGACTCCAGAGTCCCCTGTCATGTCTATCATTCCTGAACTTTACAGGACTAGTAGGTGGTGGGTTGTTGAGTTAGCTGAATGTAACCTTTAGAAAAACTGTGTAAATTGATTTTACAACAAATGGGGAACTTTAAAAGAAGGGAAATATATAAATAGATTTTTTTTGACTGAAATAAAAGGCACTGGGGACTTTGTAAAAATAAAATAAAAACTGAAGTATAGTTGCTGTCTATATAGTATAGTATAGTATACTATAGTATATAGTATCATATATATATGCTATATATAGTATATATAGTATATAATATATAGTGTATATAGTATATGCAGTATATAGTATACAGTATATATATAGCATACAGTATATTATATACTATATACAGTATGTATAGTGTATATGCAGTATATACTATATATATTATATACTACACTATACACTATACAGTACAGTATAGTATATACTGTACTATATACTATATAGTATAGCATATATGCTATAGTATATACATATAGTATACTATATATAGTATACTATATACTATTATATATATAGTATATATAATAGTATATAGTATATATACATATATGCTATATATATGCTATATATATACTATATAGCTATATAGTATAGTATACTATAGTACTATATATATATATACACACTATATATAGTATATATAGTATAGTGTGGAGTACAGTACTATACTATACTATATGCTATATATACAGTACATATATACTGTATATATACGATAGTATACTATATAGTATATATACTATTGTATATATACAGTATATATGTAGTGTGTGTATATATAGTATATATACTATAGTATACTATAGGTAGTATATATATAAAGTATATATATATACTATACTATATACTTTATATATATATACACTATACTATATATACTAGTCTATATATACTATATATAATATGAAGTGAAGTGAAGTTGCTCAGTCGTGTCTGACTCTTTGCGACCTGTGGACTGTAGCCCACCAAGCTCCTCTGTCCATGGGATTCTCCAGGCAAGAATACTGGAGTGGGTTGCCATTTCCTTCTCCAGGGGATCTTCCCAACCCAGGGGTCGAACCCAGGTCTCCCGCATTGCATGCAGGCGCTTTAACCTCTAAGCCACCAGGGAAGCCCCATATATATATATATATATATATAATACAGTGATTCACAATTTTTACAGGTTGACTCTATTTATATTTATTATAAAATATTTTTATATTCCCTATGTTATATAATATATCCTTGTATCCTGATTTATACCTAATAGTTTACACTTCTCAATCCCTTATGCCTATCATGACCTTCTTTCCTCTCCATTGGTAACTAGTTTGTTCTCTGTATTTGTAAGTCTACTCTTTTGTTATATTCGCTAATTGTATTTTTTATATTCCACATATAAGTAATATCATCTAGTATTTGTCTTTCTCTGTCTGACTTATTTCATTTAGTATAACAACAAAACAAAACAAAAAACAAAACTACGGAATGGGAAAAATTATTTGCATATAATATGACCAATAAGAGGTTAATATCCAAAATATATAATTAGTCCACACAACTGAACATCCAAAAAGAAACAACCTGATTATAAAATGGGCAGAGGAAGTGAACAGTTTTCCAAAATTTAAGAAAATGCAGACACCCATGAAAAGAGGTGCAATCATCAGGGAAATGCAAATCAGAACCACAATTAGATAACATCTCACAGCTGTTGGAAGGGCCATCATCAAAAAACACAAATGACAAATGCTGGCAAGGATGTAGAAAAAAGAGAATCTTCATACACTGTTGGTGGGGATGTAAATTGGGGAAAACAGCATAGAGTTTTCTCATAATAACTAAAATAGAACTACCATTGTTGCTGTTCAGTCACTAAGTTGTATCCAACTCTTTGCAACCCCATGGACTGCAGCATGCCAAGGTTCCTTGTCTCTCATCGTTTCCCAGATTTTGCTCAAACTCGTGTCCATCAAGTCAGTGATGTCATCCAACCATCTCATCCTGTCATCCCCTTCTCCTCCTGCCTTCAATGTTTCCCAGTGTCAGGGTCTTTTCCAGTGAGTCAGCTGTTCACAGCAGGTGGCCAAAATATTGAAGTTTCAGCTTCAGCATCAGTCCTTCCAATGAATATCCAGGGTTGATTTCCTTTAGGATTGACTAGTTTGATCTTGCTGTCCAAGGGACTCTCGAGTCTTCTCCAACACCACAGTTCAAAAGCATCATTTCTTCATTGCTCAGCCTTCTTTATGGTCCAGCTCTCACATCATACACGACTATTGGCAAAGTCATAGCTTTGACTAGATGGACCTTGTCGGCAAAGTGATCTCTCTGCTTTTTAATATGCTGTCTAAATTTGTCATAGCTTTATGACCCAGCAATTCCATGCCTGAATATACATCTGAGAGAAACGAAAGCACTTATTTGAAAGGATACATTCACCCCAGTGTTAATAGCAACACTATTTACAATTGCCAAGATACAAAAGTAACCTAAGTGTCCATCAACTGATGAATGGATAAAGAAGACTACACACACACACATATACACATACACAAATGGAATGCTTCTCACCCCTAAATAAGAATGAGATTTTTGCCATTTGCAGCAACATTAATGGATCTGGAAGGCCTTATGCTAGGTGAACAGCATTGATAACTCAAGGCCTGTATAAAAGGCAGGCTATATTTGGCTAGTAAGCCATAGTTTACCAACCCCTGCTATAAAGTCTATATCCCCAGTAAATGTAAACACCTGTGTTCCCCCAAACTTTGCAACCAATAAGTAACAACTTAAAAAAAAAAAACTTGTGCAGTTTGAAATTACATTTTTAAACTTTGAATATTGGGAAACTAAAATATCTTTTCATGATTATGAAAGTGAAAGTCACTCAGTTGTGTCCAACTCTTTGCAACCCCATGGACTATATAGTCTGTGGAATTCTCCAGGCCAGAATACTGGAGTGAGTAGCCTTTCCCTTCTCCATGGGATCTTCCCAACCCAGGGATTGAGCCCAGGTCTCCTGCGTTGCAGGTCGATTCTTTACCAGCTGAACCACAAGGGAAGCCCAAGAATACTGAAGTGGGCAGCCTATCCCTTCTTCAGCGAATCTTCCCTACCCAGGAATTGAAGGGAATTCCTGGGGTCTCCTGCATTGCAGGCAGATTCTTTACCAACTGAGCTATCAGGAAAGCCCTGATAGCTCATGATTATAGGCCATTTATATTTCATCACTGAAAACTTGTTCATGTTCTTTTTACCATTTTATTGCTAAAAAATTCTCATTCCAGTGATCATTTTGTGTACCAAAGATTTCTAAGTCTTTTTTAGTAGCTCTGTCTACTGGTTTAGAATTAGTTTCCACTGTATTCTCTCACACATCAAACATTCCTTCCATATTGAAAGACCTGTTATTGCCTGATAGAACCGTGGTTTTTCAATCTTCTTTACATACATGTGTCAGATACCATTCATTTTCTGTTGGCTTACCTCCATTTTCCCTTCTAGTATAACTCTTATTTATCCTTCAAACCACAGATCAAGGATCATGTCCTCCTCTTTGGTTCCATACCATTCTTAACTCTACCATAAAACCCATCACACTAAGTTATTTGCTTTTGTTTAGTCGTCTTTCTCCCTACTGGACTCAAAGCTTGTTGAGAAATGGTACTGTAATTGACCTCTCTTTCCACAACAGTGCCTGGCACTTAATAGGCACTGATTATCTGTTGACTGAATGAATTCAAGATAATAGTAGTATTAATAATATTAACAAAATAATATGCACCAAGTGCATAAATATCAGAGACAATTTGTGTAATAATATTCCTTGTAAACTGCTTATCATAATGAACAACTGAATTTTGAAGAAGCTATCTGAGATAGTAAAATTTCATTATAGAAAACAGCAACTAAGATTTTTATTCCCTGAGAAAACTGAGTATATTGAACATTTAACAGCTTGTCTTTTTCCCTAAAGACTCAAAATAATTTATTTAAATAACTGCCACTAGTTATAGCCAGGATTTGCAATTCAAGAAAATTTGCTTGTACTAGAAAACTGAGAAAATTAAAATATAAAAAAGAATGTTCATCAGCCATGTCTGTTTTGTAATCTGAACAGTAAGTGCTTTTTTTCAAAATCTCCTTTGTAACTTGACTAAGATTCATTTTGGATTAATCTTTTATTTTGCTGTATTTCCAAAGGACATCCATTACCTTGCACTAGATAAAGGAGAACTAGCACTAGCTGAAGTGGCAAGAAGGAGAGCTAGTGATATTGATGCAGAGTCAATAACCTCTGGAGTTGGTAAGATTTAATGGTTTTTTTAAAGTGCTTTTTGTTTTCATCAATGCTTATTTGGTATCACTTCTATTTACATTTGTAGGGCATGGTTGGTTAATTTGAATTACTTTTTCTGTGAATACAGTGTCTTTAAAAAGAATTAAGCTTAGGTAAATAGTACAATGTGGATGTTTAAGTTGAAATTGTGTTCATCTATAGGTAACTCTTAAGGTAACTGAAAAGAAATTTCACTGGCTGCACACAGCAAAGGATATAGACTACAGATTCAGTTTAAAAAAGTTAATAAACAAACAACAAATAGCAACAACAAACCTTAGAGAAAAGTTATTTCCAGAGTTACCACATTATATTTAAGTATATTAAGTTATATATTTATTTGTTTTTTTATTTTTTTTAATTTTAACTTTTACTTTATTTTACTTTACAATACTGTATTGGTTTTGCCATACATTGACATGAATCCACCATGAGTGTACATGAGTTCCCAAACATGAACCCCCTCCCACCTTCCACCCCGTATCATCTCTCTGGATCTTCCCCATGCACCAGCCCCAAGCATCCTGTATCCTGTATCGAACATAGACTGGTGATTCGTTTCTTACACAATAGTATACGTGTTTCAGTGCCATTCTCCCAAATCATCCCACCCTTGCCTTCTCCCTCAGAGTCCAAAAGTCCGCTCTGCACATCTGTGTCTCTTGTGCTGTCTCACATACAGGGTCATCATTACCATCTTTCTAAATTCCATATATGTGTGTTCGTATACTGTATTGGTATTTTTCTTTCTGGCTTACTTCACTCTGTATAATCGGCTCCAGTTTCATCCATCTCATTAAAACTGGTTCAAATGTATTCTTTTTCGTGGCTGAATAATACGCCATCGTGTATATGTACCACAGCTTTCTTATCCATTCATCTGCTGATGGACATCTAGGTTGTTTCCATGTCCTGGCTATTATAAACAGTGCTGCGATGAACATTGCGGTACACATGTCTCTTTCAATTCTGGTTTCCTCAATGTGTATGCCCAGCAGTGGGATTGCTGGGTCATAAGGGAGTTTTATTTGCAATTTTTTAAGAAAGCTCCACACTGTTCTCCACAGTGGCTGTACTAGTGTGCATTCCCACCAACAGTGTAAGAGGGTTCCCTTTTCTCCACACCCTCTCCAGCATTTATTGTTTGCAGACTTTTGGATTGCAGCCATTCTGACTGGTATGAAGTGGTACCTCATTGTGGTCTTGATTTGCATTTCTCTAATAATGAGTGATGTTGAGCATCTTTTCATGTGTTTGTTAGCCATCTGTATGTCTTCTTTGGAGAAATATTTATTTAGTTCTTTGGCCCATTTTTTGATTGGGTCATTTGTTTTTCTGGAATTGAGCTGCATAAGTTGCTTGTATATTTTTGAGATTAGTTGTTTGTCAGTTGCTTCATTTGCTATTATTTTCTCCCATTCAGAAGGCTATCTTTTCACCTTGCTTATAGTTTCCTTTGTTGTGCAGAAGCTTTTAATTTTAATTAGATTCCATTTGTGTAGTTTTGCTTTTATTTCCAGTATTCTGGGAGGTGGATCATAGAGGATCCTGCTGTGATTTATGTCGGAGAGTGTTTTGCCTATGTTCTCCTCTAGGAGTTTTATAGTTTCTGGTCTTAACATTTAGATCTTTAATCCATTTTGAGTTTATTTTTGTGTGTGGTGTTAGAAAGTGATCTAGTTTCATTCTTTTACAAGTGGTTGACCAGTTTTCCCAGCACCACTTGTTAAAAGAGATTGTCTTTAATCCATTTTATATTCTTGCCTCGTTTGTTGAAGATAAGGTGTCCATAGGTGTGTGGATTTATCTCTGGGGTTTCTATTTTGTTCCATTGATGTATATTTCTGTCTTTGTGCCAGCACCATACTGTCTTGATGACTGTGGCTTTGTAGTAGAGCCTGAAGTCAGGCAGGTTGATTCCTCCAGTTCCATTCTTCTTTCTCAAGATTGCTTTGGCTATTCGAGGTGTTTTGTATTTCCATACAAATCTTGAAATTATTTGTTCTAGTTCTGTGAAAAATATCGCTGGTAGCTTGATAGGGATTGCATTGAATCTGTAGATTGCTTTGGGTAGTATACTCATTTTCACTATATTGATCCTTCAGATCCATGAACATGGTCTATTTCTCCATCTATTAGTGTCCTCTTTGATTTCTTTCACCAGTGTTTTATAGTTTTCTATATATGTCTTTAGTTTCTTTAGGTAGATATATTCCTAAGTATTTTATTCTTTTTGTTGCAATGGTAAATGGAATTGTGTCCTTAATTTCTTTTTCTACTTTCTCATTATTAGTGTATAAGAATGCAAGGGATTTCTGTGTGTTGATTTTATATCCTGCAACTTTACTATATTCATTGATTAGCTCTAGTAATTTTCTGGTGGAGTCTTTAGGGTTTTCTATGTAGAGGATCATGTCATCTGCAAACAGTGAAAGTTTTACTTCTTCTTTTCCAGTTTGGATTCCTTTTATTTCTTTTTCTGCTTTGATTGCTGTGGCCAAAACTTCCAGAACCATGTTGAATAGTAGTGGTGAAAGTGGACACCCTTGTCTTGTTCCTGACTTTATGGAAATGCTTTCAATTTTTCACCATTGAGGATGTTTGCTGTGGGTTTGTCATATATAGCTTTTATTATGTTGAGCTATGTTCCTTCTATTCCTGCTTTCTGGAGAGTTTTTACCATAAATGGATGTTGAATCTTAACAGACCCATCACAAGCACAGAAATTGAAACTGTAATCAGAAATCTTCCAGTAAACAAAAGCCCAGGTCCAGATGGCTTCACAGCTGAATTCTATCCAAAAATTTCGAGAAGAGCTAACACCTATCCTACTCAAACTCTTCCAGAAAATTGCAGAGGAAGGTAAACTTCCAAACTCATTCTATGAGGCCACCATCACCCTAATACCAAAACCTGACAAAGATGCCACAAAAAAAGAAAACTACAAGCCAATATCACTGATGAACATAGATGCAAAAATCCTCAACAAAATTCTAGCAACCAGAATCCAACAACACATTAAAAAGATCATACACCATGACCAAGTGGGCTTTATCCCAGGGATGCAAGGATTCTTCAATATCCGCAAATCAATCAATGTAATTCACCACATTAACAAAATGAAAAATAAAAGCCATATGATTATCTCAATAGATGCAGAGAAGGCCTTTGACAAAATTCAACATCCATTTATTGAATATTTATAATGTTTAAATATTATTTAAATGTCTAGTTTTTGAAATTTTGTTTTTTAAATTATTTTATATTGGAGTATATTTGATTAACAATGTTATGTTTCATGTGTACAGCAAAAGTGACTCAGTTATACATATACACATATCCATTCTCTTTCAGATATTTTCCCATATAGATTATTATAAAATATTGAGTTCCCTGAGCTATACAGTTCAGTTCAGTCACTCAGTTGTGTCCGACTCTTTGCGACCCCATGAATTGCAGCATGCCAGGCCTCCCTGTCCATCACCATCTCCCGGAGTTCACTCAGACTCACGTCCATCAAGTCCGTGATGCCATCAGCCATCTCATCCTCTGTCGTCCTCTTCTCCTCCTGCCCCCAATCACTCCCAGCATCAGAGTCTTTTCCAATGAGTCAACTCTTCTCATGAGGTGGCCAAAGTACTGGAGTTCAGCTTTAGCATCATTCCTTCCAGAGAAATCCCAGGGTTGATCTCCTTCAGAATGGACTGGTTGGATCTCCTTGCAGTCCAAGGGACTCTCAAGAGTCTTCTCCAACACCACACTTCAAAAGCATCAATTCTTCGGTGCTTAGCCTTCTTCACAGTCCAACTCTCACATCCATACATGACCACAGGAAAAACCACAGCCTTGACTAGACGGACCTTAGTCGGCAAAGTAATGTCTCTGCTTTTGAATATACTCTCTAGGTTGGTCATAACTTTTCTTCCAAGGAGTAAGCTATACAGTAGGTCCTTGTTATTTATATATTTTTTATGTAGTAGTGTGTAATGTTAATCCCAAATGCACGATATTTCTGTTTATCAACTTTGTATCCTGAAACTTACCCACTTATAACCTCTAGTAGTTTTCTGGTAACACATTTAGGATTTTCAATGTATAGTATCATGTCATCTGCAAAGAATGGCAGTCTTACTTCTTTACCAATTTGAATTACTTTTCTTTTTTTTCTGATTGCATGGTTAGGATCCACAAAAATATGCTGAATAAAAGTAATGAGAATGAACATCTTTTTCTTGATCTTGATCTTAGATGAAATGCTTTCAGCTTTTCAGTGTTGAGAATTTTAGCTGTGAGTTTGTCATATATGGCCTTTATTGTTGAGGCAGGTTCCCTCTATGCCCACTTTCCATAGTTTTTATCATAAATGAGTGTTGGATTTTGTCAAAAGTTTTTTTCTGCAGCTATTGAGATGATCATAAGGTTTTTATTCTTCATTTCTTAATGTGGTGTATCACACTGATATATTTGCAGATATCGAAGAATCCTAGTATCCCTGGAATAAACCCCAGTTGATCATGGTGTGTGATCCTTTTATTGGATTTGGTTTGCTCGTATTTTGTTGATGACTTTTGTGTTCATCAGTGATACTTGTCTGAAATTTTCTTTTTGTGTGTGGTATCTCTCTGGTTTTGTTATCAGTGTAATGGCGGCCTAGAATGAGTTTGAGAGTGTTCTATCTGCAATTTTTGGGATGATTTTCTAAAGGATAGGTGTTAACTCTTCTCTGAATGTTTGATTGAATTAATCTGGTCCTGGAATTTTTGTTAGCAGGTTTTTTAAAAAAATCACATTTTCAGTTTCAGTACTTGTAATTGGTCTGTTCAAATTTTCTATTTCTTCATGGTTCAATCTTGGAAGGCTAACCATTCTAAGAATGTGTCCATTTCTTCTAGGCTGTCCTTTTTGTTGGAATATAATTGCTTAGTCTCTTATGGTCCTTTGCATTTCTGGAATGTCAGTTGTACCTTCTTTTTCCTTTCTAATTGTATTGTATGAGCCATCTCCTTTTTTTTTCTTGAGTCTTGCTCGAGGTTTATCAATTTTGTTTATACTTTCAGAGAAACTAGCTTTTTCATTGATCTTTTCTACTGTTCTGTTCTCTATTGCCTTTACTTCTGTTTCAATCTTTATGGTTTCTTTTCTTCTAGTAACTCTGGGTTTTGTTTGTTCTTTCTCTAGTTGCTTTAGGTATAAGATTAGGTCCTTTATTTCGGATTTTTCTTCTTTACTGATGTAGCAATTTTATTGCTCTGAACTTGCCTCTTAGAGGTGCTTTTGCTGTGTCCCATAGGTATATCAATTACGTCTATCTGGTCTGTCATTTAAAGCCTGTGTTTACTTATTTTCTGCCTAGAAGAGCTTTCCATTGATGTAAGTGGGTGTTAACATCCCCCACTATTGCATTACTGTTCATTTCCCCTTTTATAGCTGTTAGCATTTGCCGTATGTGCTGAGGTGCTCCCAGCTTCCCTGGTGGTTCAGTGATAAAGAATGCACCTGCCAATGCTGGAGGTGCAGGTTCAATCCTTGGATCAGGAAGATGCCCTGGAGGAAGAAATGGTACCTTTTGGTATTGTTGCCTGGAGAATCCCATGGACAGAGGAGCCTGGAAGAATATAGTCAGTCCATAGAGTCTCAAAGAGGCAGACATGAGAGAGCTCAGTCCAACTCCTTGTGACTTGATAGACTGTAACCCACCAGGCTCCTCTGTCCGTGGGATTTCCCAGGCAACAATACTGGAGTAGGTTGCCATTTCCACATCTCACAAATCTTCCCAATCCAGGGACTGAATCCACGTCTTCTGTATCTCCTGCATAGCAGGCAGATTCTTAACTGGCTGAGTCATCAGGGAAGCCTGATGTTAGGTACATGTATATTTACAATTTTTATATTTTCTTCTTGAATTGATCTCTTGATCATTATGTAGTTTTCCCTTATCTCTCATAACAGTCTTTATTTTAAAGCTTATTTGTCTGATATGAGTATTGCTATCCATGATTTCTTTTAATCCCCACTTTCTACCTGTGTATGTCCCTAGATCTGAAGTAGGTCTCTTGTAGATACATGTATATGAGGGTTGGTTAGGTTTCTTTTTTGGTATCCATTCAGCCAGTCTGTGTCTTTTGGTTGGAGCATTTAATCCATTTACATTTAAGGTAGTTGTCATATGTATGTTCTTATTGTCATTTTTTGTTTGGATTTGTTCTTTCCTCTTGGGATTTGATGACTATCCTTAGTGTTGTGTTGGACTGCTTTTTCTTGTGTCTGTATATGTTGTAAAATTTTCTCTCTTGTGGAATTTTGGAGTGTGGTTCCCATGAGGTTTTAATATAGCAGTCTATATATATGTATAAAGATTGCTTTAAGTCGCATTTTAATTTCAAATGCATTTCCAGTATTCTGCATTTGTACTTTCCTCGTGACTGCATATGTGTCATGTGTGTCTGTGGATGCTTTCTTATCTTTACTGTATATTTGCTTTTATCTCTGAGCTTTTCCATTCATAATTTTTTCTTGTTTCTAAGTGTGACCTTTTCTTTTCCACCTAGAGAAGTTCCTTTAGCATTTATTGTAAGGCCAGTTTGGTGTTGGTGCTGAATTCTCTTAGCTTTTCCTTATCTATAAATATAGACCCTTTTATTTCTCCATCAAATCTGAACAAGAACCTTGCTTGGTAGGGTATTCTTAAAAGGGGTAGATTTTCCCCTTTTATCACTTTATATATGTTGTGCCTCTCTCTGCTGGCCTGCAGTTTCTGCTGAAAAATTATCTGATATCTTCAAGGGTATTATCGTGTATGTTATTTGTTGCTTTTATTTCATTGCATTTAATATATATTCTGATTATCTTTTCCTTGTTTAATTAATATGTCTTGGCCTTTGTTTAATTAATATCCTCCTTGGGTTATCCAGCCTGAGATTCTCTGCACTTCCTGGACTGGAGTGAGTGTTTCCTTTCCCATGTTAGGGAAGTTTTTGGCTATAACTGTCAAATATTTCCTCAGGTCCTCTCTCTCTTCCGTTTCTGGAAACCTTATAATGCCAATGTTGGTGCATTTAACATTATCCTGTAAGTCTCTGAGACTGTCCTCATTTCTTTTCATTCCTTTTTCTTTACTCTGTTCTGCAGCAGTGATTTCCACCACTCTATCTTCCAGCTCACTTATTTGTGCTTCTGCCTCATTTATTCTGCTGTTGAGTCCCTCTTAATTTTTCCTTTCAGTTACTATATAGTGTTCATTTCTAAGTCTTCCAGCTCTTCATTAAACCTATCTTGTATCTTCTTGGTTTGTGCTTCCATTCTTTTTCCAAATTTTATAGCATGTTTACTTTCATTACTCAGTTGTTTTTCAGGTAGATTGCCTATTCTAGATTTTTATCTTATTCTTTGCTGGACCATACATCTCTACCATCTAATTTTGTCTGACTTTCTGTGTTTGTGATTTCCTTTCCACAGGGCCATAATTCCTATTGCTTCTCATGTCTGCTGCCTGGTGGTTGAGGTTGGTACAGGAGCTTGTGCAGGCTTCCTATTACTAAGGACTAGTGCCTGCCCACTGGTGGGTTGAGCTGGATCTTCTCCCTCTGGTGGTCATGTCAAGTGGTGTGTTTATAGGTGGCTGTGAGCTCACTACAACTTTAGGCAACCCATCTGCTGATGGGTGAGGCTCTGTCCCACCCTGTTGGTTGTTTGGCCTGAGGCATCCCATCACTGGAGCTTGCACGCTGTTGGTTGTAGCCAGGTTTTGGTGCCAAAATGGCGACTTTATGCCAATCAGTATTCCCTGAGGCCTCTGCCACCAGTGTTCTTGCCCCCACAGTGAGCCATAGCTGATACCCGCTTACCCAGGATACTCGCTAAAACCTGCAGGTAGGTTTAACGCTGGCTCCTATGGAGTCACTGGTTTGTGCTGGTTCCCAGTGCACATGAAACCTTGTGTGTACCTTTCAAGAGTGAACTCTGTTTCCTGCAGCCCTGTGGTGTTCCTGCACTCAAGCCCCACTGGTCTTCAAAGACACATGCTCTAGGGGATCCTCACAATGCCAGATCCTGAGGCTGGGGTGCCTGATATGGGGTTCACAACTCTCACTCCCATGGGTGAACCTCTGGAATATATTTTCCAGTTTATGGATCATCTACCTGGTGGATATGGGATTTGACTGAAGTGCTCCTCCTACTTTCTAGTTGTGGCATCTTTGTCTTTGTATGTAAAATATCTTTTTTGGTATGTTCCAATCTCTTTTGTCAATGGTTGTTTACCAGTTGGTTGTGATTTTGGTGTTTTCATGAGGGGTGAGTGTAGGGCAATGGGGGCAGCAATTATCATCTTACTGCAGGTTTCATAGTGGCAGCAGTGGCCTGCACACTCTCGGGATGCTGGTTGGTGACCTCCTGCAGGTCTTGTGACAACAAGGGTCTGTGCGCTTCTGGGACATTCGGGGCAGATGCTAGGCCATCAGCGTAGGTGAAGGCTTGGTGCTGAAGCTCAGGTTTCAGCTGTCAAACCTGGGATTAGATTGGCTGTTGCACACATAGGCTGGAGTGTGGCAACTCAGAAAAGGGTAGGGCAACTCAGAAAAGCTGGGACTCACCAGGGAGGCAAGGAGCCATTATTTGGGGGCATGTTAAGAAAGGGATGGGTGCACATGGTGTAGACCTTCACACAATAAGTTAACTCAGTAAGTATTTGTTGAATGAATGAATACATGAATGCATGCAGAGTTATAATACAAAATTAAAACAGGAAAAGGAGAAAATGAAAAAATAAACAGGTCAGTGATCAGATGGTTTTCCAGGGGGAAGGTCTCTGAAAAATAGAGATTTTGTATATCCTTGTACCAGTCCAGACTATTTTTCTTCAAAAAACTGTTACCTAATAGGACATCCTCTACCTTTTCTTCAAAATTTCCTTAGCTGTTCCTGCACTATTCCTAACCATATGAACTTCACTGAGAATTAGCTTGTCAAGTTTCATGAAAACTTCAAGGTATTTCAAGTGAAACTGCATTAATCATCCTTATAATGAATATCCCTGTCATGAATGTGGCACCTATCTCCTTTTGTCAGGCCTTGAACCTTCCTCAGTGATTTTCATCAATTTCTCATAATTGTCTTACACATCTTTTATTAATATATATTCATATGACCTTATTTTCTGTGATATTGTTTCTTTTTAATTTAATGATTTTCAATTTTAATGAGATACAAATGACTTACAATATTGTGTAAATTAAGATGCACGATGCATTTTTGATATTTATATATGGCAATGTGATTACTATCGTGTTGGCTATCACCTCCATCACATCACATAATTACCATTTTGTTTTTGTTGTGAGGAATATTTAAACTCTACTCTTAGTGATTTTTAATAAACCGGTATAGCACTATTAACTGTAATCACAATGTTGTACATTAGATCCCCAGAACTTACTCATCTTATAACTGGAAATGTGCACCTTTTGACCAATATCTCCCCATCCCGCTACCCCTCCCTCCCTAGTAACCAGCAGTAATTTTGTTTCTACAAGATGAGCCTAAGATCCACATGTAAGTGATATGGACTTGCTGTGTCTCACTTATAATGCTTTCATGATCCATCCAAGTGGGCACAAATGGCAGGATTTCCTTTTTCTCGTGGTTGAATAATATTCCATTGTGTGTAATTTAAACAAACATACAACCTCTTCTTTACCAGGTAAATGTCATTTAGGGACATTTAAGTTGTTTCCATGTCTTAGTTTATGTGAATAACACTGCAATAAGCATGGGGGTACAGATATCTTTTCAGTATTTCTGTAATTGCCTTTGTGTATCCAGATGTGAGATTTCTGGATTGTATGTTAGTTCTGTTGTTAATTTGCTAAGTTCCATACTGTTTTTCTCAAACAAACAAACATTTTTGGCTGTACCATGTACATTCTCACCAACAGTGCACAAGTGTTCCTTTTTCTCATGTCATCAACACATTATCTCTATTCTTTTTGATGACAGCCATTCTAAAAGGTGAGAAATGATAACTCACTGTGGGTTTGAGTTCCATATTCCATATTCCCTGGTTAAAACTGGTGTTGAGCACCTTTTCATGAACATGTTGGCCATCTGGATGTTTGTTTCAGAAAAATGTCTATTCAGGTCTTCTGCCAATATTTTCAGTTGTTTTAAACTGTTTCTTTTGCCACATAGTAGCTTTTAAATTTTTATATAGTCCCACTTATTTTTGTCATTGTCACTTGCTTTTGCTGATGCTTTAAAAAAAAAATTGCCAAGACCAAGGTCATGGAGCTTTTCCCTATGTTTCATTCTAAGAACTTTATGGTTTCAATTCTTTAGTTTTTAATTCATTTTGAGTCAGTTTTTGTGAATGGTGTAAGATATGGGTGCAATTTCACTTTTCTGCATGTATTTATCCAGTTTTCCCACTACCATTTATTGAAGAGACTACCCTGTCCCCACTGAGTGTTAACTTCCTTGTCAAATATTAGTTGATACATATGTGTGCATTTATTTCTGTCTGTTCTGTTCCATTGCTCTATATGTCTGTTTTTATCCCAGAACTGTGCTGTTTTGATTATTAAGCTTTATAGTATAGTTTGAAACCTGGAAGTGTGTTTTCTCCAGCTTTGTTCTTTATCTGGATTTGTCTGTTCAAGGATTTTTGTGGTTCCACATAAGGATTGTTTTTCCTATTTTGGTGAAAAAATGCTACTGCAATTTTTTATTGGGGTTGCACTGAATCTATAGATAGTGTTGAGTAGTATAGTCATTTTAACAGGTTAATTCTTCTAATTCATGAATATGGTCTATTTTCCATTTCTGTCATTTTCAGTTTCTTTCAAAGACATTGTTTTCAGTGTATAGATCTTTAATTTCTGTGGTTAAATTTATTCTGCTTTTATGCAGTTATAATGAGATTGCTTTCTTAATTTCTATGTCATTATCAATTACTAGTATATGAAACTCAGCCGGTTTTTGTGTACTGATTTTGTATTCTCTAACTTTACTGCATTCTTTTATTAGTTCCAGCAATTTTTGGTGGCATCTTTAGTTTTCTACATCATTAGTTTTGGACTTCCCTGGTGCCTTAGATGGTAAAGCATCTGCCTACAATGCAGGAGACCCGGGTTCAATCCCTGGGTCAGGAAGATCCTCTGGAGAAGGCAATGGCAACCCACTCCAGTATTCTTGCCTGGAAAATCCCATGAATGGAGGAGCGTGGTAGGCTACAGTCCATGGGGTTGCTAAGAGTCAGATACGACTGAGCCACTTCACTTTCACTTTCTTTTAGTTTTCTACATATGTCATCTGCAAAATAAGACTGTTTTACTTCTTCTTTTCTGAATTGAATGCCTTTTACTTCTTTTTCTTGCCTAATTTCTATAGCTAGGACCTCCAATAAAATATTGAATCAAAGTAGTCAGGGTAACATGAGCTTCATTATTAGTGCCCTAGTGGTAGTATAATGGTGCTACAATGTTAAGTATATAATACTCCAGGCTGCTCCACAAGAGACCACAATGATTTAAGAAAGAGTTTTATTTTCTCATGTAAGTCTTGGGAGGTGGTCAGAACTGGTAGAACAGGCAGATATCAGATTACTATACTAGGCTCTTTCTATCATGTTCAGTTCAGTTCAGTCGTGTCCAATTCTGTGACCCCATGGATTGCAGCACACCAGGCTTCCCTGTCCATCACCAACTCCCGGAGTTCACTCAGACTCACATCAATCAAGTCGGTGATGCCATCCAGTCATCTCATCCTCTGTCGTCCCCTTCTCCTCCTGCCCCCCAATCCCTCCCAGCATCACAGTCTTTTCCAATGAGTCAACTCTTTGCATGAGGTGGCCAAAGTACTGGAGTTTCAGCTTTAGCATCATTCCTTCCAAAGAACACCCAGGACTGATCTCCTTCAGAATGGACTGGTTGGATCTCCTTGCAGTCCAAGGGACTCTCAAGAGTCTTCTCCAACACTACAGTTCAAAAGCATCAATTCTTCGGTGCTCAGCTTTCTTCATAGTCCAACTCTCACATCCATACATGACCACAGGAAAACCATAGCCTTGACTAGACGGACCTTAGTCAGCAAAGTAATGTCTCTGCTTTTGAATATGCTGTCTAGGTTGGTCATAATGTTCCTTCCAAGGAGTAAGCGTCTTTTAATTTCATGGCTGCAGTCACCTTCTGCAGTGATTTTGGAGCCCCCCAAAATAAAGTCTGACACTGTTTCCACTGTCTCTCCATCTATTTCCCATGAAGCAATGGGACCAGATGCCATGATCTTCATTTTCTGAATGTTGAGCTTTAAGCCAACTTGGTCACTCTCCTCTTTCACTTTCATCGATAGGCTCTTTAGTTCCTCTTCACTTTCTGCCATAAGGGTGGTATCATCTGCATATCTGAGGTTATTGTTATTTCTCCTGGCAATCTTGATTCCAGCTTGTGCTTCCCCCAGCCCAGCGTTTCTCATGATGTACACTGCATATAAGTTAAATAAGCAGGGTGACAATATACAGCCTTGACGTCCTCCTTTTCCTATTTGGAACCAGTCTGTTGTTCCATGTCCAGTTCTAACTGTTGCTTCCTGACCTGCATATAGGTTTCTCAAGAGGCAGGTCAGGTGGTCTGGTATTCCCATCTCATTCAGAATTTTCCAGCTTATTGTGATCCACACAGTCAAAGGCTTTGGCATAGTCAATAATGCAGAAGTAGATGTTTTTCTGGAACTCTCTTGCTTTTTCCATGATCCAGCAGATGTTGGCAATTTGATCTCTGGTTCCTCTGCCTTTTCTAAAATCAGCTTGAACATCTGGAAATTCACGGTTCACGTATTGCTGAAGCCTGGCTTGGAGAATTTTGAGCATTACTTTACTAGCATGTGAGATGAGTTTAATTGTGCGGTAGTTTGAGCATTCTTTGGCATTGCCTTTCTTTGGGATTGGAATGAAAACTGACCTTTTCCAGTCCTGTGGCCACTGCTGAGTTTTCCAAATGTGCTGGCATATTGAGTGCAGCACTTTCACAGCATCATCTTTCAGGATTTGAAAGAGCTCAACTGGAATTCCATCACCTCCACTAGCTTTGTTCGTAGTGATGCTTTCTAAGGCCCACTTGACTTCACATTCCAGGATGTCTGGCTCTAGATGAGTGATCACACCATCGTGATTATCTTGGTCGTGAAGATCTTTTTTGTACAGTTCTTCTCTGTATTCTTTTTTTTTCTTCATTTATTCTTGCCACCTCTTCTTAATATCTTCTGCTTCTGTTAGGTCCATACCATTTCTGTCCTTTATCGAGCCCATCTTTGCATGAAATGTTTCCTTGGTGTCTCTAATTTTCTTGAAGAGATCTATTATGTTGCTTTGTTATATCTAGGGTATTTTGTCTGTGTGCTGTAAGATTTTCAGTCCTGCCTACAAGAAGGAGAAAAGAGGCAGGCACATTCTTTTCTTGTTAAGGGTACAACCCCAGGAGTTGTTACACACCACCATTTCTACACATATCCCATTGGAGAAATCCTGGTCACAAAGCTATACCTAACTGTAAGAAAATCTGGAAACTGTGTTAATTGAGATGACCATATACACAACAACAACAAAAAAAACACAGCTAAAAGCAATTACCACTTGAGGGAAAGCTACCTGTTCATCTGTTACACTGAGTTTTGAAGAATACTATTTAGAAGAAAAGCAAAATGGGAGAACTTCTTTTATATGATCCTCATATGCACAGAAATAAAATGATTTAAATAAAGTGAACTGAAAAACCTATTTCAAAAATTATTCCCTGCTACACATAATATGGCTGTCTATATATTAAGAAATTCTTCCTAATGTATTATATTTCCAAATATACTCATCATATATGATCTTTCAGATACTATACTATAAAAGGCTGAAGCTTTATAATTTCCAAAGCTGAAGCTTTGCCATTTCCTTTTAAAATATATTTTTAAATTCTGATAAGAAAGGTTATTTGTGTGTAATTTTGAACTTTAGAGAATATCAAGGACTTCCCTGGCAGTGGTTAAGACTGCATGCTTTCCTGCAGAGGGCACAGGTTTGGTCCCTGGTTGGAGAACTAAGGTTCGGCATGCCACAAGGGATGGCTAAAAAAAATTACTCATTATCACCCAGAGATAACTGATAATGTTAGTCAACTTATTTTTTTTTCTTAATCTTCCTTTTTGTTACCCAGTGGTATGTTGTGCCTACATTCCCATGTAAGTAAAAAACATTCAAAAGCCTCATTTTTAATGTTTTCTTCTTCCTAAATGCCCTACTGGTTTTACTATAAAATCATAGTACCATTGTAAAAGTGTATAGAATTATAGATGATAAAACATGAAAGATTATTTTATACTTAAAATCTCATTATTAATATAAAATCATTCTAAAATTAAGCTACAAAAGTTTTTCTTTCTACAAACAATTTGAATTGTGGTTAACAGTTTACCTACATTGCAGTTTTGAGGCTATATTCTTGTTTGATTAAGGTGATACATTCAGGCCAATCCTCTCTTGGCTCCACTTTACCTATTGTCTATTTATTGTGTCATGATATCAGTTTTGACCTATACCTTCCTACCTCTGGGCTTCCCTGGTGGCTCAGAGGTTAAAGCGTCTGCCTCCAATGCAGGAGACCCGGGTTCGATCTCTGGGTCGGGAAGATCCCCTGGAGAAGGGAATGGTAACCCACTCCAGTACTCTTGCCTGGAGAATCCCATGGATGGAGGAGCCTGGTGGGCTACAGTCCATGGGGTCACGAAGAGTCGGACATGACTGAGCGACTTCACTTTCACTTTCACTTCTTTTCCTACTTCTAGGCATCTTTGCCTAAAAATGCAGCCCTAAACCCATTACAATTATAAGCACATCAAAGAATATTTTCTTTGCTTAGTTGCAGAGATCTATACAAGACTGTATTACATGTGTAACTTAGACATAAAAGTTTTCAGTAAAATTCCTAAGCATGATTATCCAGCCTTTACTTTCTGTGGTGACATAATGTTGTCAATCATAGAATGTGACATATTAATACCAATTTTTAATTACCTTATAGATTTTTTTCTGTTAGATGTGGATTTTCAGGTTATACCTTTCTACCATTTAAATATTTAACATTTTTTTTAATTCTAATATACTAAATCACAATACTGTGAAACAAGATGTCTTCTTTTCAGAATTCTCCTACTCATAAATGAACAGTAACTTAGCAAAAGATAACAATAATCTTAGGTGCAAACATAAAACAGTTTGGGCTTTAACCCAACTTTTTCTCTTTTTCAACGTCTCAAACCTTCTCTGACTTACTTATTAATTAGACTAGTTAACCGTGCTGATCCAGGATAGAATTGTTCCCAAATAAATTTTTGCAAGTAAATAATGAAGAATTTTACCTAAGGATTGATCAATTCAGTTCAGTTGCTCAGTTGTGTCCGACTCTTTGCGACCCCATGAATCACAGCACACCAGGCCTCCCTGTCCATCACCATCTCCCAGAGTTCACTCAAACTCACGTCCGTCAAGTTGGTGATGCCATGCAGCCATCTCATCTTCTGTCGTCCTTCCTCCTGCCCCAATCCCTCCCAGCATCAGAGTCTTTTCCAATGGGTCAACTCTTCACATGAGGTGGCCAAAGTACTGGAGTTTCAGCTTTAGCATCATTCCCTCCAAAGAACACCCAGGGCTGATATGTTATAGTAAAAGTAACTAATTAAACCATGAAGTTAAGAGTAAAAAGAATATGTGCTAACTTGGCTGGTATGGAGTACAGCAAAAATACCTTTTATCAATAGTCCCCAATCGTAGACAGACAGATACAGGCAGTTTTTATGCTACAAACTTTAAGAATACTACGGTGGTATTCAAGAAAGACGAGCCCTAGTTTGGCTAAACTAGTCAAGACTAACCATCTGACAAGTCACTTTTGGGGATCTCAGTTTGCTCATCAATAAAATAAGATATAACTAGAAGAGTCTTTTCAGCACTAAAAATCTATGCATATGAGTACATATAATTAAACAGAACCCAAATTAAAATGCTGTATACAACTATGGGGGGAAAAAATCATTTGTGCATAGATGGTAAAGAATCCTCCTGCAATGCATGAGACACGGGTTCGACTCCTGGATTGGGAAGATCCCCTGGAGGAGGGCATGGCAATCCACTCCAGTATTCTTGCCTGGAGAACCCCCTTGGATAGAGGAGCCTGGCAGGCTACACTCCATGGGGTTGCAAAGAGTTGGACATGACTGAGTGACTAAGTACAGCACACCCAGTGGTACAAATAAATTTGAATATTCTCTTAGAGGGTGAACTGCTTTATTCAAAAATGCTTTTGAATTAAATCCTCTTAAATACTGCCTTTAAAGGACTTATTTTATGCTGAAATTTACTCGAGCATAAGATGTAATATCAGGATGTCCAAGCAAAGGAGCTAATATAGAAAGAATAATTTCTAAATAAATAGAATGATTTCACATATATTTGCCAACAAAAGTCATAAAATTATTTAACTTTAGAGCTGAATTTGGACTTCTTACAGATATTTTACATGTATTAAGTTCTCTATTCAGAATTTATATCAATTCTTCATTTTACTTTTACTATGTCCCAAAGATGTCTCTTTGCACACAAAAAATATTTGTTATATTGTTGGTCTATAAGTTTGAGTTAAAATCATGCATCTTCCTTATCAAAATGAGGTAGTATCTTTAGCTATTTTAAACTACCTTAATAGCTTACAAAATGGCTTCATATAACCATAAATCTATATTCTCAAGGGGAGTAAGAGAAGAATCAGGGTTTTTCTAGTTACATAAAGAAAATAAAATGCCCCTCATGCCCAAGTCTAATCATCCTACAATTTGCTGTGACTTCCCTGGTGGCTCAGACGGTAAAGCGTCTGCCTGCAATGCGGGAGACCCGGGTTCCATTCCTGGGTCGGGAAGATCCCCTGGAGAAGGAAATGGCAATCCACTCCAGCACTCTTGCCTCGAAAATCCCATGGATGGAGGAGCCTGATAGGCTACAATCCATGGGGTCGCAAAGAGTCAGACAAGACTGAGTGACTTTACTTAGCATTCCATTTAAAGCTGATCTACTTCAGCCTCCACCATAGACATACACATCTCTCAAGAAACACAGATGTCAGGAATTTGTAAAGTATTCCAGTGATGCACTATGACTAACACTTCCCTTGTGACTCAGCTGGTAAAGAATCAGCCTGCAATGCAGGAGAACTGGGTTTGATCCCTAGATTGGGATCATCCCCTGGAAAAGGGAAAAGCTACCCACTCCAGTATTCTGGCCTGGAGAATTACATGGACTGTTAAGTCCATGGGGTTGCAAAGAGTCAGACACGACTGAGCAACTTTCACTCACTCACTATGACTAACTCCAATGGCCTTGCAAGTGCCAATTTAGGCTATCTCCTCCAAGTTCCAAGTTCAAGGACATCATGTTGGTAACTCAAAACTGGCTATGGTACAAATATTTTACACCACAGAAATCAGGAAAATGGTTGTTTTGGGGGCTTTTGTTAGGTTTGGTTTTTGAAGAGCTGGTTGTTAGTCATTTAATAGCACATGACTGAGGTAATCCCAGGTTATGGTTCCTGTCAGCCAAGTGTCCACTTATCAAAGACAAGACCTGTAACTGTTCCTAATTGTACAACTCCCAGAACTGAATTTTTAACTTTCATGATTCCTTCTCCAGATGGATATGAGAGAGAGTAAGGTCCATATGCTGGGTAATTTATTGCTTGTCTTTGAACCTATATAGCAATGTTGTTCAATAGAAATATAATGCAAACCACATACATGTTAACCTTAACTTTTCTACATGTTAAAAGTACATCTCAAATTACATGTTAAATTTTCATCAGAAATACTTTATCTGTATTTAGAGTTCATAGTTTTCAGTTGAAGAAGTAATTTCAGGTACCCAAGTTGGTCCATACAATCTTAAAAGTTTTTCCAATTACTGAGAATCAGTTTTTAAATTTAAAATTTTTAAATAGATGAAATTTAAAAATTAGTTCCTGAGTCATATTAGCCATGTTTCAAGAGTTCAATAGCCACCAACAGCAGTAAGTCCCCATACTGGACAGTGCAACTATAAAGCATCAGCACCTCAAAAGTCTTGCAGACCCTTGATCTGCAAGTGTGATGTGTGGAATCAAATGATTTATTTAACTCTTCAGTGCTTTAGTTTTCTGAGACAACAATAATCAGAGGAATAAACAATTAATAATTCAACTAGTTAATCATAGAGATTCTAATGATTGCTATAATCATTAAATCACTCACATGGTAGAGCAGCTGCCATTTGTGGCATGTCAGGTTATTTTAAAACCAACTCATCAAGCAAGCAGTAGCTCATTTTGAAGAAGAGCTTAACCTTGTTAGATGTTAGTAGCTAAAAATGCTAAGCATTTATAGAATTTCTTTAAAGGACTTTATAAGATTAATTATAATTAATCTTATAATAATGTATTGTTCCTGTTAGTGAATTCCTGAGGTCAAAGAAGGCCTTTCTGTATAACAAAAATGTTGAACAATCAATTTTTCATATATTCTATACTACAGTGTATATATATTCAAGTCTTAATATCTCACTCCTGAGAGGCAAACAAGAAAAAATGTTCACCATAAGTAACTTTTCTGATCCAGACTACAATAAACTAATCTCAACACAGAGAAAGTCCTTTTGTAACCTTCATCACTTGTGTACTGTCTGTGAAACAAGTACAGCTTTCTTGATTATATGGAAAAGATTTTAAAACCCCATTGTTATGGTACTTAACCTCTAAACTGCCATCAGAACCATAATAACACTATCCATTTTTATGCGCCTTCTGGTTTTCTAAGTGCTTACCTGCATCATTTTATCATCTTAGCAGCCCTAAAAGATACACAAGACAGATGTTTTGTTAATTGTTTGAATGAAATTCAGAGAGGCTGAGTGCCTTGCATACATATTACATAGTGATCAATGCAACAGCTAGAGTCAGAATTCAGGTCTTATAATTTTAGCCACTGTTTATCAAGTGCATACTTTCAGCTGGTGAGTATGTTGAACACTGCATTATCTCACAGTAATCTTATATCTGTTTTACAGATGAAGAAAATATGATGCACAAAGATTGTTACATATAAGTCCTTCTTTCTGAAAGCATGTGTTCTTCTCTACTGTGCTGAGTCTAGAAATGAACTATTATCAAAGTAGGAGAATAAAAGAACCAATCTTCATCAAAAACAAAAATTACTATAGACTAGCGCACGTTACTTGCCCAGCATAGTGCTATGCTTGGCAATTACCATCATGTTTCATGTTCATAACAACCAAACAACCGTTAAGAGTTAAGTATTAGTTTTCCCATTTATAAGTAAGGACAGAGACTCAAAGTGACAGAAGAATTTAAAACCATTCCTGTTTGACTCCAAATCTTATACTCTGAACCACTCCGTCATTCTGCTTCTGAATTCCTAGTTCACTGAAATTTCCCATATATTTCTTACTGCCTAATGTTACTTATTTTTTGAGTTGTTTTGTGGGGTGGGGGGCTGTCATTAAAAAAAAAGATAGTGAGGTTTACTTTGTCATCTTTGTTTACCAAATTATCCTGAGGTTTGCTTTGTCACCTTTGTTTACTGAATTATCCTAACAATGCCAAAAGTGAGTACTTGTACCATTTTCATAGCATAATGCAGGAAAGTAGCATTGAGCAGTGTGTCATACAATCTCTATAATAACTTTGAGCAATGAGCTGGCAGATTATAGTACTACTATGGAACTGAATTTCTCTACCTTAGACTTTGAGCTCTAAACAGTTCCTTTACCTATTCAGTGGTAAGCATCAGCAATTTCTCCAAAGTTAAAGGAAATTGACTTGTTTGTTGAGTGTTTTGATTTAAAGTTGTATTTATAATAACAAAATATGAGATAGAAGACTAAGCATTATTATAGTAAATTTGCTTACAGTGTAGCTAAATAATTTATTAACAGAGGCCATGAAGTGTGGGTGAGGAGTGATTTCTTGAGTCAAAAAACTCCTTTTTCTTATGGACTTCTCATTTCACACTGCCTTAATAATCAGAAACACAAGTATTTAGATCTTCTTAACACTTTTTCATAACAAATGGTTTGTTAACCTGAGCACGATAAATACTTCTGGGGCAAATTTTCTGTTAAAATTCAGTTGGTTCTTTAGCTAACTTCCACAATTAGTTAGTTACTGTGTTCCTGGTTAAGATTGCCTCTAAGAAGGAAGTAAAACAAGTTTGTGCATATACATACATATTACACGGTCAAAAGTGAAGACAAAATGTGAAAGAGAAGCATGTTGTTTCTAGTAAAACTCACTCCTTATCTAGAATTAGGTGTTCTCATAAATATATGTACTATAATAAGTAAAGATGGCTATTTCATTATTTTTTATAAAATTTATAGTTTTTCAAGCTAATAGTCTAGATATTTGGAATGTATTCATTTAAGCAGAAGACATAGCTGGCAAATGTTTTATGTCAGGTGGTATGCTTGCTGTTTATAACCTTTCTTCTCTTTATTCAGTGTAAGGTAACTAGATGTGACAGGCTATGACATATCACAGAGATGACTCAGGTCAGGAACTGCAAGAAGTCAGAAAAACAGTACCTTTTAAAAGGGCCTAAATAAATAGTACTTAAAGATCTGTAGAGTGTAGTATAGTCTTCTTTTTTTAACCCTGTTGTCTATCAAAAAGAACTGAGTTCAACTGCTTAAATGTTGAGGAAGGTCTTTTACTCACAGGAAAGTGAATTAGGGTAATGTGCCCTGCCAATTCAGGTTGGGGAGGAATCTCTTGTTTCCTTTAAAATTAGGAGTGCATACCAGCAGACATATCTGTTTGTTTATATATAGAGTTTCTATTTGTTGACCAAAAATTCAATGATAACGTTTCCATCACCTACTTTTCCTTTTTGTCTGAAGCCTTTGCAATTATTTAGCTTTCATTACGAATTCCTGTCCCAAAGCATGGGATTTCAACAAAGAACATGGTTAGATCACAAGGCTTGCTTTTAAAAGGCTGAATTTTGTTCCTGTCATAGGAAAATAACTGTGTACATTAGTAAATGGTAAAGTATGACATACACTTGGAGAAATGTATATACTGTAAGTGTTCAACTCAGTAAACATACCCATATAACAGCCAGATAATGAAACTGAACTTCACAACACCCTAACAAATCTCCCTTGCCCCACCTTCTCAAACCTCCAAAGGATAAACATTTCTGACTTCTAATGGTACAAGTCAGTTTTAACTGATCTTGTATGAAAATCATCTGTCCTTCTCTAGAAATATTAATAGGTTTACTCATAAATGTATGTACTTTAGTAATGTATGTTGATGACTAGTAGGGTCTTTTTGGGCAGGGTTGGGGGTCTGACTCATTTCATTTAACGTTACTTTTGTGAAATGCACACATATTATGTATATCATTCCATTGTATATAGCAATATATAACACAATGTATTTATTCATTTTGTCAATGATGAGTATTTCAGTTGTTTCCAGTCTGGAGCTCTTATAAATAGTCTTCTAAATATCCCTTGTGAATATACCCATCCATTTCTATATATATTCAACTTCAATAGATACCTCCAAAGATTTCTTCATAGTAGCTGAAGCAATTTATATTTTTGTCATCAGTATATGAGAACTACAGTTTAGTCTCATCTTTGCCAACAGTTGTTAGCCCTCGCCATCATCTTAACTCAATCTGAAGGGTCTGTACTGCTATTATAGATGTAGTTTGTATTTCTTTGATGACTTCTGAAACTGAGCATCTAGTTATATGTTTTTGGCAGTCTGATTATGTTTTGTAAAGCTCTTTTTCTCATGTTTTTTCAGTTCTTTATATAATCCTGATATTTAATGGCAAATATTTTCTATACTTAAGTTCCCTTTTTTTTGCTTTTCTAATATTTTGATGAGCAGAAGTTTTTAATAGTAATGTACTGCAGTTTCTCATTTTTTCTCATTATGTTGATTAGATTGTGTGCCCTGTTTTAAAAAGTTGGTAATACGCCAAGGTATTGAAGAGATATAGTATGTTTTAAGATCTTTGTCTTACCTTTTATACTTTGATCTATAATCCATATAAAATTTATTTTTGTATACACTGTGGGAAAAGATTTTAAAAATGTGTGTTTTAACCACATGGATATCCACAAAAACCAGCACCAATTACTTAAAAGATTATCCTTTCTCTATTACTCTGCAGTGTCACGTTTGTTTTAAATCAGGTAATTGCACTGTATCTATCATCATTGTTTCAAGTACTATAGAGTTATAAAAGGTCTGGGTTTCTAGTTATGTGAGTCTTTTTGGTTTTTGTTCAGAATTGCCTGACTATTCATTTCCATTTTACAAACAACTATTAACACAGAAAGCTCTGTTAGGACTTTAATTGGGTCTGCATTCAATCTGTAAAATCAATTTAAAAGGAACTGACATCTGTAGAACATTGAATCTTCCATATATCTTTCCATTTATTCAAGTCTTTACTTTTTATGAATATTTCCTAATTTTCAATGCAGAAATCCTTAATTTTGAAATATTTAGGATATTTATGCTATTATAAGTAGTATATTTTGAGTTTCATTTTCTGTATGCTTTCATAAATAAATTTTTGTGTATTTGTCTTATATGCACTGATTTCTTTTTAAAAAGGAGACTGGAGCAGATATGTGGAACAGAAGCACCATTGAGAAAGAAATAAAAGAGTGGCTCCTGAGGTTACTTAAGAGAGACTACAAACCAACAACAATAAAACAAAACTAATAACCAAATTATAGTGGTCCTTGTCTACTAATGGCCTATACCTGGATGACCTGTAAACTGGTTTTTATCCTCTACCTATTCTCTTGTTTTTCATTTGTATGATATTATCTCTTAGCATTGCCAGTTATTTTTACTGAATTCTAATGAATTCAAAAAATTGTACATATATCAATGGTGTTATATTCCTCCAGAGAAGATTTTCCTTTTCCTGTGCTGGGCAAGAATGAGGGATGACAACTTAAATCCAATCAGTTACTGTGCTAAATTGATGCTGGGGGTTGTAATTTTAGTAAAATTCAGCCTACCTCTGA
Organism: Ovis aries; assembly: GCF_016772045.2. Classification (NCBI taxonomy): domain Eukaryota; kingdom Metazoa; phylum Chordata; class Mammalia; order Artiodactyla; family Bovidae; genus Ovis; species Ovis aries. The sequence goes on from NC_056056.1 coordinate 45,025,737, forward strand.
CCTTCCTCTATACCTACGTGTGTGTGTATATACATACATACATATACAAAGATACATATAATAATATGTATTGTATATGATACAATTTGTGGCAAATGAAAAAGATAAAAAATTTTATCCAGATTTTTATTTCTTCTCAGATGGAATTCTGGTGTGAAGCAGACTTTTCCACCCTACTTAATATTGTCCTATCTTTCAAGTAAATCTTGAATTTTATTGGATATTAGTGTACTTACAATATTGTGTTAATTTCAGGTATACAGCAAAGTGATTCAGTTATACATACATTCCATTTTTTCAGATTCTTTTCCCATATAGGTTATTATAGAATACTAAGCACAGTTCCACATGCTATACAGTAGATCCTGGTTATCTGTTTCCCAAGATCCTAGTTTATCCCTCCTCACAACTTTTTCCTTTAGTAGCCATAAGTTTGTTTTTGAAATCTGTATGAGTCTGGTTTTCTTTCTTTTTTTTTTATAAATCAGCTCATTTATATCATTTTTTAAAATTAAATTCTACATATGAGTGATAATATGATATTTGTCTATCTCTGTCTGACTTCACTTCGTATAATAATTTCTAGGTCTACCTATGTTCCTTCAAATGTTCCTGCATTCTTTTTTATGGCTGAGTAGTATTACATTGATATTTTTACTAATTCTTCCTTATCCATTCCTCTGCCTATGGACATTTAGAGTGCTTCCATGTCTTGGCTGTTGTAAACAGTGCTTCAGTGAACACTGGGGTGCATGTATCTTTTCAAATTATAGTTTTCTCTGGAAATATGTATGCCCAGGAATGGGATTCTTGGATCATAGGGTAGTTCTATTGTTTAGTTTTTTAGGGAACCTCCATAGTGTTTGTACCAATTTACATTCCCACTAACAGTGTAGGTGGGTTCAGTTTTCTACACACCCTCTTCAGCATTTGTTTCTAGACTTTTTCATGATGGCCATTCTAACCAGTATAAGGTGATGATACCTCATTGCAATTCAGATTTGCACTTCTCTAATAATTAATGATGTTGAGCATCTTTTCATGTACTTTTTGGCCATTTCTTTGGAAAAATGTCTATTTAGATCTTTTGTCCATTTTTTTATTGTTTTTTTTCCTTTTTTTTTTGACATACAGCTAGCTGCATGAGCTATTTGTATATTTTGGAGATTAATCCCTTGTTGGTCACTTCATTTGCAAATATTTTTTCCCATGCTGTGAATTATCTTTGCATTTTAGTGATGGTTTCCCTTGCTGTGCAAAGCTCTTAAGTTTAATTATATCTTTGTTTTGATAATTACAAAGATAATAACCATTTATCTTTGTTTTTATTTTCATTGGTCTAGGAGGTGGATTCAAAAACATATTGCAGCAATTTATGTCAAAGTGTTCTGTGTTTTCCTCTAAGAGTTGTATAGTTTCTGGCCCTACATTTAGGTCTTTGATCCATTTTGAGTTTTTTTGTGTGTGGTGCATACACAAAATTCTCATTTCACCCTCTTACATTTAGCTGCCCAGTTTTCCCAGCACTGTTTGTAGAGACTATCTTTCCTCCATTATATCTTTTCCTCCATTATTCCTTCTCTGTTGTACACTAGTTGACCACAGGTTCATAGGTTTATTTCTGGGCTTTCTCTCCTGTTCCATTGATCTATATTTTTGTCCCAGTACCATACTCTTTCGATGACCATAGCTTTGTCTGGTACCAGGAAGCCTGATTCCTCCAGCTGTTTTTCTTTCTCGGGATTTTTTTGGTTATTTGGGTCTTTTCTGTATCCATATGAATTTCAAGATTTTTTGTTCTAGTTCTGTGAAAAATGCCATTGGTAATTTGATAGCAATTGCACTGAATCTTTAGATTGCCTTGGGTAGTATTAGAAGTATTGATTCTTCTAAGAACATGGTTTATCTCTCCATCGGTTAGTATCATCTTTGATTTCTTTCATCAGTGTCTTATAGTTTTTTACAGTACAGTTCTTTTGTCTCCCTAGGTAGTTTTATTCCTAGAGACGTTATTCTTTTTTGATGTGTTAGCAAATGGGGTTATTTCCTTAATTTCTCTTCTGAATCTTTCATTGCTAGTATACAGAAATGCAATAGATTTCTGTGTGTTAATTTTGTAACCTGCAACTTTACCAAGTTCAGTGATAATAAGCTCTAGTAGTTTTCTGGTAACATCTTTAGGGTTTTCTATATACAGTATCATTTCAGCTACAAACAGTGACAATTTTACTTCTTCTCTTCCCATTTGGATTCTTTTTTTCCTCTGACTGCCATGACTAGGACTTTCAAGACTATGTTGAATCAAAGGGGCAAGCATGGACATCCTTCTCATGTTCCTGATCTTAGAGGAAATGCCTTTAGTTTTTCAATATAGAGAATGATGTTACTGTGGGTTTGTCATATATGGGCTCTATTATTGTGAGGTAGGTTCCCTCTATGACCACTTTCTGGAGTTTCCAGTTCACTTATTCACTTCCACCTCATTTTTTTTCTGCTGCTGCTGCTGCTGCTAAGTCACTTGAGTCATGGCCGACTCTGTGCAACCCCATAGATGACAGCCCACCAGGCTCTCCCGTCCCTGGGATTCTCCAGGCAAGAACACTGGAGTGGGTTGCCATTTCCTTCTCCAATGCATGAAAGTGAAAATTGAAAGTGAAGTCGCTCAGTCGTGTCCAACTCTTAGCCACCCCATGGACTGCAGCCTACCAGGCTCCTCCATCCATGGGATTCTTCAGGCAAGAGTACTGGAGTGGGTTTTTTTTTTTTTTTCCTGCTATTGATTCCAAATATGACAAACCCATAACTTACATCATACTGAACACTTACTGGGAAGTTTAACATTTTTCCTCTTAGATGAGTAACAAGACAAGGACACCCACCCTTGCTACTTTGAATCAATAGAGTATTAGCTGTTTTAACAAGAGCAATTAAGGAAGAAAAAGAAATAAAAGACATTTAAGTCAAAAAGGAAGAAGAAAAGCTGTCACCATTTGCAGATAATATATACAGAAAACCCTAAAGACTCCCCTAAAGACAAAGAACTATTAAACAAATTTAGTACACTCTCAGAATACAAAATCAATTTTCAAAAATCTGTTGCATTTCTATACACTAATATTGAACTATCAGAAAGAATAATTAAGAGAACAACCCTATTTCCAAATGCACCAAAAAGAATAGGAATAAATTTAGCCAATAAAGTCAATGACCTGAACACTGAAAACTACAAAATTGAAAAGAAACTGAAGAAGACACAGTAAGTGGAAAGATAAATCGTGTTCATGGGTTGGAAGAATATTGTTCAAATTTCCATACTACCAAAAGCAACCTACAGATTCAATGCAATCCCCATCAAAATTCCAATCGCATTTTTCACAGAAATCAAACCAACAATCTTAATTTGTATGGAAATACAAAAGACCCAAAATAGCCAAAATAGTCTTGGGAAAGAACAACAAAGCTGTAACATCAAGCTTCCTCATTACTATAGTAATCAAAACACAGTGTGGTACAGGCATTAAAATAGACACAGAGACCTATAAAACAGAATGGAGGGTCCAGAAATAAATCCATGCAAATATAGTCAACTAATTTACAACAAAGGAGCCAAGAACACTCAATGAGGATAGAACAGACTCTTTAATAAACGGCATTAGGACTGTACAACTGTACAGCCATGTGCAAAAGAATTACTGAACCACTCTCTTACATACAGCATACAAAAAATTAATTCAAGATGGATCAAAGACTTGAATATAAGATGTGAAGTCATGAAACTCCTAGAGAAAACATAGGAAAGCTCCTTGACATGAGTCTTGACAATGATATTTTGGATTTGACATCAAAAGTAAAAAACAAGTAAGTGGGACTAAAGCAAACTAACGGACCATCAACAAAATAAAAATGCAACCTACAGAGTGAGAGAAAATATTTGCAAATCATATTTCTGATAAGGGGTGAATATCCAAAATCTATATAAAGAATTCACACAACTAAACAGAAAAAAAAAAATTGAACAATCCAGTTTAAAGTGGGCAGAGGATCTGAATAGACATTTTTCCAAAGAAAACATACAGGCTGACAAAAGGTACATGAAAAGATGCTCATAATTAAGGAAATGCAAATCCAAAAACAATGAGGTAGCACTTCACACCTGTGAAATAATTGTTCTTAAAAAGAAATAACATGTGTTTGTGAGGATATGGGGAAAGGGACATTTAACCTTTGGTGTGAGTGTAAACCGGTACAGCCAGTATGAAAACAGTACGAAATTCCTCAAAAAATTAAAAATGGAACTACCATATGATCAAGTAATTCCACTTTTAGGTCATTTATTTGAAGGAAACAAAGACACTCAAAATGATATCTGCACGTTCACATTCACTGAGAAGCATTATCTGCAACAGCCAAAACATGGTAGGTATACAGGTATGCACATGCACGCACAACGTAATGTTGTTAAGTCATTAAATGAAAATGGAAGTCTTGCTGTTCATGATTACATGGAAAGATCTTGAGAGCATTATGCTAAGTGAAGTAAATCGGAGAAATAAACACTGTATGATCTTACTATATGTGGAGTCTAAGAAAAACCCATGGATACAGAGAGCAGATCTGTAGTTACTAGAGGCACAGCCTGGATGAAGTGAATGAAGTTGCTGAAAAGGTACCAAGTTCTGGTTGTAAGATAATGTCCTGGTGAAGTAATATACATCATGGTGACTACACTTAACAGTACTGTATTGCGTATTCAAAAGTTGCTACAAGAGTAAATACAAAAGTTCTCATCACAGGAAAAAGAACTGTAACTGTGTATGGTGAGGGATGTTAACTAATCTTATTATATAATTTACACATGTATTTATGATATATCATAATAAAAGTCATTATATGTACACCTAAACTAGTACAGTGTCATATATCAATTATGTATCATTTTAAAAGAAAAAACAAAAATGAAATTACATATGTAAGCCATAGCAATAATTAAACGTCAGTGGTCTAAATATATCAATTTTAAAACAAATTTGTGGGAGAATAATAAATAGGAGGGGCTTCCCTCATAGTTCAGTTGGTAAAGAATCTGCCTGCAATGCAGGAGACCCAGGTTCAATTCCTGGGTCAGGAAGATGCCCTATGGCAACCCACTCTAGTATTCTTGCCTGGAAAATCCCATGGACAGAGGAGCATGGCAGGCTACAATCCATGGGGTCACAAGAGTCAGACATGACTTAGCGACTAAACCACCAGCACCACCACCACTAGCCACCACCATCACCAATAAATAGGAGACTGGGATTGATACATTACTATATACAAGATAGATAACTAATAAGAACCTACTGTATAGCATAGGGAACTCTTCTCAATATTCTGTAGTGATCTGTATGGGAAAGAATCTAGAAAAGAGTAGCATGACGTTAGTCACTCAGCCGTGTCCGACTCTGGCTCCAGAGACTAGCCTGCCAGCTCCTCTGTCCATGGAATTTTCCAGGCAAGAATACTGGAGTGGGTTGCCATTCCCTTGTCCAGTAGGAAAGAGTGGATATATGTATAATTGATATACTTTGCTGTACAGCAGAAATGAATACAACACTGAAAATCAACTTTCAAAAAAAGAGGTTAAGAAAAAAATGGCCCAGTATATATGCTATTTACCAGAAACTCATTTGAGGTACAGTGATACAGGTAGGCTGTGTGTAAAAGGATAGAGAAAAGTATACTGTCAAAACAATCAGAAGAAATCAGAACTAGCTCTATTAATATCTGATAAAGTAGACTTCTAAGAAAAGAAAATTACATGGACATAGGACATTACATAATCAAAAGAGCAATACAGCAAGAAGACATACTAAGCCTAAAGATGTATGTGCTGAACAAGAGAGCTACCAAATAAGTGAAGCTAAATAAGGACAGAATTGAAAGAAGAATTAGACAAGCCCATGTTTCTCAAAGACATCAACACCCCTCTCTCAACAACTGGTAGAACAACTAGACAAATTCAGCAAGGACAGAAGAATTCAGTAGCACCATCAAATACGCAACAACATCAGAATATATATACTTTTCCATTGCTTGTGAAATAAATACCAAGAGAGACCATATACTGAGTCAAAAAACAAATGTCAACAAATTTAAAACAACTGAGTTCTCTGGATCTTATGAAGTCAAAGTAGATATTGATAGTATAGAAAAATCTAAATATAGCAAGAAATCTCCAAACAGTTGGAAACTAAAATGTACCCTTCTAAACAATCCCTAAATTAAAAAAGGAAGTCTCAAAGGAAATTTTAAAATATACTGAACTGAGTAAAAATGAAATATGACATTGAAATTTGTGAGACATGTTAAAGAAATGCCAAAAGGCACATTTCTAGCATTAAAAGCTTCTATTACATTAAAACTCTCAAATCAGTATTCCTGAGTTCTCACCTCAAGAAACTAGAAAAAGAGAAGCAAAAGGAAGAATATAATAAGAAGAACATAAGTCAATACAACTGAAAATGGGAAAATAACAGAGAAAGATATGGCTGGTTCTTTGATGAGGTCAATAAAAGAAAATAAACTTCTAGCAAGGCTGATCAAAAAAGAGGGGGAGAGAAAAGATGACTTTCTGTTCTACTAATTTTGGGAAGAAAACAGAACTACAAACATCAAGAGGATAATAAAGGAATACTATAAATAATTCTCCATATCTACCAGAACTCCCAGTATAAAATCAGTTCAGTTCAGTTCAGTTCAGTCACTCAGTCATGTCCGACTCTTTGCAACCCCATGAATCGCAGCACGCCAGGCCTCCCTGTCCATCACCATCTCCCAGAGTTCACTCAGACTCATGTCCATCAAGTCCGTGATGCCATCCTGCCATCTCATCCTCTGTCATACCCATCTCCTCCTGCCCCTAATCCCTCCCAGCATCAGAGTCTTTTCCAATGAGTCAACTCTTCGCATGAGATGGCCAAAGTACTGGAGTTTCAGCTTTAGCATCATCCCTTCCAAAGAAATACCAGGGTTGATCTTCTTCAGAATGGACTGGTTGGATCTCCTTGCAGTCCAAGGGACTCTCAAGAGTTTGAACCACAGTTCAAAAGCATCAATTCTTCGGCGCTCAGCCTTCTTCACAGTCCAACTCTCACATCCATACATGACCACTGGAAAAACCAGTGATAGACGGACCTTAGTCAGCAAAGTAATGTCTCTGCTTTTGAATATACTATCTAGGTTGGTCATAACTTTTCTTCCAAGGAGTAAGCATCTTTTAATTTCATGGCTGCAGTCACTATCTGCAGTGATTTTGGAGCCCCAAATATAAAGTCTGACACTGCTTCCACTGTTTCCCCATCTGTTTCCCATGAAGTGATGGGACCGGATGCCATGATCTTTGTTTTCTGAATGTTGAGCTTTAAGCCAACTTTTTCACTCTCCTCTTTCACTTTCATCAAGAGACTTTTTAGCTCCTCTTCACTTTCTGCTATAAGGGTGGTGTCATCTGCATATCTGAGTTTATTGATATTTCTCCCGGCAATCTTGATTCCAGCTTGTGTTTCTTCCAGTCCAGCATTTCTCATGATGTACTCTGCATATAAGTTAAAAAAGCAGGGTGACAATATACAGCCTTGACGTCCTCCTTTTCCTATTTGGAACCAGTCTGTTGTTCCATGTCCAGTTCTAACTGTTGCTTCCTGACCTGCATACAGATTTCTCAAGAGGCAGGTTAGGTGGTCTGCTATTCCCATCTCTTTCAGAATTTTCCACAGCTTATTGTGATCCACACAGTCAAAGGCTTTGGCATGGTCAATAAAGCAGAAATAGATGTTTTACCAGAACTCTCTTGCTTTTTCCATGATCCAGCAGATGTTGGCAATTTGATCTCTGGTTCCTCTGCCCCTTCTAAAACCAGCTTGAACATCAGGGAGTTCACCGTTCATGTATTGCTGAAGCCTGGCTTGAAGAATTTTGAGCATTACTTGATTATACAGTGGAAGTGAGAAATAGATTTAAGGGCCTAGATCTAATAGATGGAGTGCCTGATGAACTATGGAATGAGGTTCGTGACATTGTACAGGAGACAGGGATCAAGACCATCCCCATGGAAAAGAAATGCAAAAAAGCAAAATGGCTGTCTGGGGAGGCCTTACAAATAGCTGTGAAAAGAAGAGAGGCGAAAAGCCAAGGAGAAAAGGAAAGATATAAGCGTCTGAATGCAGAGTTCCAAAGAACAGCAAGAAGAGATAAGAAAGCCTTCTTCAGCGATCAATGCAAAGAAATAGAGGAAAACAACAGAATGGGAAAGACTAGAGATCTCTTCAAGAAAATCAGAGATACCAAGGGAACATTTCATGCAAGGATGGGCTCAATAAAGGACAGAAATGGTATGGACCTAACAGAAGCAGAAGATATTAAGAAGAGGTGGCAAGAATACACGGAAGAACTGTACAAAAAAGATCTTCACGACCCAGATAATCATGATGATGTGATCACTCATCTAGAGCCAGACATCTTGGAAAGTGAAGTCAAGTGGGCCTTAGAAAGCATCACTACAAACAAAGCTAGTGGAGGTGATGGAATTCCAGTTGCACTCTTTCAAATCCTGAAAGATGATGGTGTGAAAGTGGTGCACTCAATATACCAGCAAATTTGGAAAACTCAGCAGTGGCCACAGGACTGGAAAAGGTCAGTTTCACTCCAATTCCAAAGAAAGGAAATGGAAAAGAATGTTCAAACTACTGCACTCATCTCACATGCTAGTAAAGTAATGCTCAAAATTCTCCAAGCCAGTATGAAATGGATAATCTAAATGGTCTTATGAATTTATAATTTGAAAACTTCAGAAGTTTCTTCAGGCCTAGATGACTATGCTGGAGAAGTCTATCAAACTTAAAAGAAGAATAAACACCAATTCAACACCATCTCTTTAAGAAAAAAGTAGAGAAGGGAACACTTTCCAACTCAGTTTATAAAGCCAGAATGACCCTGATACCAAAGCCAGGCAAACACAGTACAAAGAAGAAAAGAACAACTCAATATTCTTCATGGAGATAAATGAAAAAAAATTAACAAAATATTAAGCAATGGAATTCAACAAAATAAAGAATTAATTCATATTATGAAGTGAAACATACCAGGCATAAATGACTAGTTTGGTATTTGAATGTAACCTACTCCATGAACAGACTAAAGAAGACAAATCACATGATCATATCAGTCAATGTAAAGAAAGCAGCTGAGGAAATTCAACATTTATTCATGATGGAAAAAACTAAGGAAAACAGAAAAAGAGTGGGACTTCTCCAACTTGATAAGGAGCATCTATGTTAGGCCTACAGTAAGCATTGTAATTAATGATGAAAAACAATTTTTTTTCCCTAAGTTGGGAACATGGCAAAGATATTCACACATATCCCTGTCTTTCAGCAAAGTTCTTGAAGTTCTATCCTATGCAATAAGGCAAAAAGTGGGGAGGGAAAAAAAAGGATACAAACTGAAAAGAAGAATTAAAACCATCTTTGTCTGCTGTTGACATGATGGTCTATATAGGAAACTGCAGGAATCTAAAAACAATAAAACCATTTAGAGCTAATAAATGATTTCAGAAAGGTTGCAGGATAAGAGATTTTGAAATTTAGCTGTATTTCCATAGAACTAATAATAAACACATAGATACCAAGATTTAAAGTACAATACATATACAATTGCTCAAGACAATCAAATATTTATGTGTATATCTGACCAAAAAATACAAGACTTTTCTGCTGAAAAATATAAAACACTTATGAAAAAACCAAAGATTTAAATCAATCTAGAAACATACTACATTCACGATTTGGAAGATTCACCAAAGAAAAGGCACCAGTTCTCTCCAAATTGTTATACAGATTTAAGTCAATTTCTGTCAAAATCCTAGGAAGTTTAATGCCAGATACAGATAAGATCATTGAAACTTTTACATGGAACAGTGGAATCACGATGGTGGAGGAGTACGTGGAACTGAACCCCCCCCCCCATCCTGCCATAAAAACATCAAAAATACATCTACATGTGGAATGGTATTCATGGAATACTAACTAGAAACTTGCATAACTCCTCTATAACCAAAGCTGTATGAAAGATTTTCACATAACCAGGTATGATGGGATAAAATCCCACTGGGTTGGGAAGTGTGCCCATGGGAGGGATCTAAGGAAGAGGTCTTCATGGGCAGACCCACACCCTAGGGAGTGAGCAGATCAAGTCATAATCTAGGCATCCCAGTCCAGGAATCCTGTAGAGAGAAGAAAAGCCCCCTTTCCTGCTGTGAAAATCCCTAGGACACAGAGGCAGCCAAGATCTCAGGCAACGAATAGCACAGCCACCTTAATTCCCGCAGCCACAGAGCTTCAAATCCCAGACCCAACCTACTCCAAACTATAGCCTTGTGCTATATGAAAGTTGCTCAGTCATGTCCAACTCTGTACAACCCCATGACTGTAGCCCTCCAGGCTCCTCTGTCCACGGGATTTCCCAGGCAAGAATACTAGAGTCAGAAGCTATTCCCTTTTCCAGGGGAACTTTCCGACCCAGGGATCAAACCCAGGTCTCCTGCACTGCAGGTAGATTCTTTGCTATCTGAGACAAAACAACAGAGAAACGGATATGACCTTGGGTAACATCTGAATGGAACCCCAGATGCCAACACAGGTGGCACTTAGGTCCTCTGTGACCACACAGGCCTCCCTTGCTTCAGCATTCACCTCCTTTGGAGAAGAGCACACATTTAAGAGCAACAGAGCCTGATCAAACCAAACCCTCAGGACTCCTATTAACTGATGGGGAGCAGACTCCACCCCTGTCAGAACAGCAGTAGCCACAGAGCAGAGATGAAGCCTCACTTCACACCCTGCATAACTGTAACCTCTATGAAGGGGATAACTGCCAGCATACCTGAAGAAAGATGTGGCTGGCATCCATACCAAAAACACTGGACACACACAGTCTACACAGAGGTGCTCCCTCATAAAAATGCTCTTCAAGATCACAATAGATAACTGTTTCTCCTAAGCTCATGGAAACAGAGAAAGTTAAAAAGGCAAAGGAACTACTCCCAATTGAAAGAACAAGAGTAATCCCCTTGAAGAATAATGAGACAGAGCTCACCAGTCTAGACCCTAAGTTCAAAAATGTGGTAATAAAAATACTCAAAGAATTAAAGAAGCTTATTGATAGAAACACAGTTCACTATGACAAGGAACTAGAAACTATAAAGATTAACCAATCAAAAGCAGTTGTCCAAGATAAAAGTCTGTAGAGAAGCAACGAACAGCCAACTAAATGAAACAGAACAATCAATTGATATGGAAGATAGAATAATGGAAATTTAATTAGAAGACAGACAAAAGAAAAAATTGAAAACAACATACAACATCTCTGAGATAATATAAAACATGCCAAGTTACCCATAATAGGGGTTCCAGAAAGAGAAGACAGACAAAAGGGGATTGAAAGTGTATTTGAAGAAATTGTGTCTAAAAACTTCCCAAACCTAAAGAAGGAAAACAGATATCCAGATACAGAAAGCATGGAGAAACTCAAACATTCCCACACCAAGACATAATGAAAATAGCATAAGTTGGATTACCACAAGATAGTGAAGAAGGATGTGAGCTCAACCTCTTCTTTAAAGAAAATCACCAAAATCACAACCAACTGCTGAACAACTATCAACAAAAAAAATTCTGGAACCTACACCTGTGTCTAAAGACAAAGAGAAAGCCATAGTGAGATGGTAGGAGGGGCACAATGCAATACACTCAAATCCCATACACACCTGGTGAGCAACCCACAAACTGGAAAACAGGAATACCACAGAAGTTATCCCACAGGAGTGAAAGTTCTTAGCCCCATGTCAGGCTTCCCAGCCTTGTGGTCTGGGAGCAGGTAGAAGAGTCCATAGAGAATCTCGCTTTGAAGGATAGTAGGGTTTTGACTGGAGAACTGATGGAAAAAGACTCCACCCTTGGAGGGCACACAAAAAATCTCATGTGCACCAGGGCCCATAGGAAAAAATCATTGACCCCTTAAGACACTGGACCAGACCAACCTACTACTATTGAAGGGTCGCTGGTGGAAGTGGAGGGTCAGCTGGAGCACCATGGAGACAAGGATACAGGCACTAGCAATGCTGGGATGCTTGAGTCCTCCTAGAGGCTGTCATTTGCCCCACCAAACAGCCTGTAGGTTCTCAGGCCAGACAACCAACAGGGTAGGAATATACCCCCCGCCCCCCGCCCCCCCCACCCATCAGCAGAGAAGCAATTTAAAAGTTTTGCTGAGCATAGCCCTGCCCATCAGAGAGGCACAAGACCCACCTCCACCCACCACCAGTCCTTCCTATCAGGAAGCTTACATAAGCCTCTTAGATAGCCTGATTCAACACAGGGCAGATGGGAGAAGCAAGAAAAGCTACAGTCCTGCAGCCTGTAGAACAGAAACCACAATCACAGAAAATTAGATAAACGGCAAGCATATATGTCCCAGACGAAGGAACAAAACTAAGTGAAGTAAAAATAGGCAATCTTCTGGAAAAAGAATTCAGAATAATGTTTGTGAAGATGATCCAGGATCCTGGAAAAACAATAGGGACAAGGATCGAGAAGATGCATTAAAATATTTAACAGACCTAGAAGTACTCTTGCCTGGAAAATCCCATGGACAGAGGAGCCTGGTAGGCTACAGTCCATGGGGTCGCTAAGGGTCAGACATGACTGAGCGACTTCACTTTCACTTTTCACTTTCATGCATTGGAGAAGGAAATGGCAACCCACTCCAGCGTTCTTGCCTGGAGAATCCCAGGGACGGGGGAGCCTGGTGGGCTGCCGTCTATGGGGTCGCATAGAGTCGGACACGACTGAAGTGACTTAGCAGAAGAACTAAAAACCAAACAAGCAGAGATGAATAATAAAATAACTGAAATTAAAAATACACTGGAAGGAATCAATAGACTAAATTAGGCAGAGAACGGATAAGTGACATGACAGAATAGTGGAAATCACTGCCACAGAATAAAGAATTGAATTAAGACAGTCTAAGAGACCTATTGGAGAAGGAAATGGCAACCCACTCCAGTGGTCTTGCCTGGAGAATCCCAGGGACCGAGGAGCCTGGTAGGAGGCCATCTATGGGGTCGCACAGAGTCGGACATGACTGAAGCAACTTAGCAGCAGCAAGAGACCTATGTTAAATTAAATGACCTAAGATTAAATGTTTATTATAGGGTCCCAGAAGGACAAGAAAGAGAGAGCAGGCTCAAGAAAATATTTGAAGAGATAATTGCTGAAAACTTCCCTAACATAGGGAAAGAAAGAGCCACCCAAGTCCAGGAAACACAGACAGTCCCAGGCAGGATAATCCCAAGGACGAACATGCTAAGACACATAGTAATCAAACAAAAAGACAAAAATAAAATATTAAAGCAACACGAGAAAACTGACAAATAACATACAAGGGAACTCCCATGAGTTATTCACTGATTTTTTCAGCAGAAGCTCTACAGGCCAGAAGGAAGTGGCACAACATATTTAAAGTGATAAAAGGGAAGAACCAACAGTCAAGAATACTCTACTCGGCAAGGCTCCCATTTAGATTTGATGGAGAAATCAAAAGCTTTTCAGGTAAGAAAAAACTAAGAGCTAAACACCACCAGACCAGCTTTTCAACATATGCATTGTTGGTGGGAATGTAAATTGATATAGCCACTATGGAGATTTCTTAAAAAAGAAAAAAAAAACTAGGAATAAAACTACCATGAAGTAAAGTGAAAGTCACTCAGTCGTGTCCGACTCTTTACAACCCCATGAAATATATATACTCCATGGAATTCTCCATGGGTAGCCTTTCCCTTCTCCAGGGAATCTTCCTAACCCAGGGATTGAACCCAGGTTTCTCAGATATGCAGATGACACCACCCTCATGGCAGAAAGTGAAGAACTAAAGATCCTCTTGATAAAGGTGAAAGAGGAAAGTGAAAAAGTTGGCTTAAAGCTCAACATTCAGAAAACTAAGATCATGGCATCCAGTCCCATCACTTCATGGGAAATAGATGGGGAAACAGTGGAAACACAGTGGCTGACTTTTTTGGAGGGAGCTCCAAAATCACTGCAGATGGTGATTGCAGCCATGAAATTAAAAGACGATTACTCCTTGGAAGAAAAGTTATGACCAACCTACACAGCATATTCAAAAGCAGAGACATTACTTTGTCAACAAAGGTCTGTCTAGTCAAGGCTATGGTTTTCCCGTAGTCATGTATGGATGTGAGAGTTGGACTAGAAAGAAAGCTGAACGCCAAAGAATTGATGCTTTTGAAGTGTGGTGTTGGAGAAGACTCTTGAGAGTCCCTTGGACAGCAAGGAGATCAGTCCTGAGTGTTCATTGAAAGGACTGATGTTGAAGCTGAAACTCCAATACTTTGGCCACCTGATGTGAAGAGCTGACTCATTTGAAAAGACCCTGGGAAAGATTGAAGGCAGGAGGAGAAGGGGACGACAGAGGATGAGATGGTTAGATCGTATCTCTGACTCAATGAATAAGAGTTTGAGTAAATTCTGGGAGTTGGTGATGGACAGGGAGGCCTGGCGTGCTGTGGTCCATGGGGTCGCAAAGAGTCAGATACAACTAAGCGACTGAACTGAACTGAACTTCTGCTTTGCAGGCGGATTCTTTACCAGCTGAGCCACAAGGGAAGCCCAAGAACACTGGAGTGGGTAGCCTATCCCTTCTCCAGCAGATCTCCCCAAACCAGGAATAGAAGTGAGATCTCCTGTACTACAGGCAGATTCTTTACCAGCTGAGCTACCAGGGAATCCCAAAACTACCATATGAACCAGCAATCCCCCTACTGAGCATATACCCTGAGAAGAGCATTCTAAAAGACACATGTAAACCAATGTTCATTGCACCACAGTCTACAATAGCCAGGACATGGAAGCAACCTAGATATCCATGACAGATGAATGGATAAAAAAGTTGTGGCAGATATATACAATGGAATATTACTCAGCCATAAGAGGGAATGATTTTGAGTCAGTTCTAGTGAGGTGGATGAACTAGAGCCAATTATAGAGTGAAGTAAGTCAGAGAAAGGGAAAGGTACACCCAACTGAATGCAGAGTACCAGAGACTAGAAAAAGGAACAAGGCCTTCTTCAATGAACAATGCAAAGAAATAGAGGAAAACAACAGAAGGGGAAAGACTAGAGATCTCTTGAAGAAAACTGGAGATATCAAAGGAAAATTTCATGCAAAGATGGGCACAATAAAGGACAGAAATGGTAAAGACCTAATAGAAGCAGAAGAGATCAAGAATGGATGGCAAGAATATACAGAAGAACTGTACAAAAAAGATTTTCATGACCCAGATAACCATGATGATGTGGTCACTTACCTAGAGCCAGACATCCTGGACTGTGAAATCAAGTGGGCCTTAGGAAGCACTGCTGTCAAAAAGTACCTCCTAGTGGAGGTGGGAGAAGTCAGTGGCAACCCACTCCAGTACTCTTGCCTGGAAAATCCCATGGGAGGAGCTTGGTAGGCTGCAGTCCATGGGGTCGCTAAGAGTCAGACACAACTGGGCGGCTTCACTTTCCCTTTTCACTTTAATGCATTGGAGAAGGAAATGGCAACCCACTCCAGTGTTCTTGCCTGGAGAATCCCAGAGATGGGGTAGCCTAGTGGGCTGCCGTCTGTGGGGTCGCACAGAGTCGACACGACTGAAGCGATTTAGCAGCAGCAGTGGAGGTGATGGAATTCCAATAGAGCTATTTCAAATCCCAAAAGATGATGCCATTAAAGTGCTGCCCTCAATATATCAGCAAATATAGAAACCCAGCAATGGCCACAGAACTGGAAAAGGCCAATCTTCATCCCAGTTCCCAAGAAGGATAGTCTAAAAGAATGTTCAAACTACCAGACAATTGCACTCAAGGCAATGGCACCCCACTCTAGTACTCTCGCCTGGAAACTCCCATGCACAGAGGAACCTGGTAGGCTATAGTCTATGGGGTCGCGAAGAATCGGACACAACTGAGCGACTTCACTTTCACTTTTCACTTTCATGTACTGGAGAAGGAAATGGCAACCCACTCCAGTGTTCTTGCCTGGAGAATCCCAGGGATGGCGGAGCCTGGTGGGCTGCTGTCTGTGGAGTCACACAGAGTCAGACACGACTGAAGTGACTTAGCAGCAGCAGCAGCCCATGCTAGTAAGGTTATGCTCAAAATCCTCCAAGATAGGCTTTGACAGTACTTGAATTGAGAACATCCAGATAGACAAGCTGTGTTTAGAAAAGGCAAAGGAACCAGAGATCAAACTGCTAACATTCACTGGATCATAGAGAAAGCAAAGGAATTCCAAAAAATACATTTACTTCTGTTCTATTGACTACACAAAAGCATTAGACCATGTGAGTCATAACAAACTGTGTAAAACAAAGAGATGGGAATACCAGATCATCTTACCTGTCTCCTGAGAAACCTGTATATGGGTCAAGAAGCAACAGAAAATTATATGGAACAACTGACTGGTTCAAAATTGAGAAAGGAGTAATATAAGGCTGTATATTGTCATCCTGTTTATTTAACTTATATGCAGAGCACATCATGTGGAATGCCAGGCTGGATGAATTACACTCTGGAATCAAGATTGCAGGGAGAAATATCAACAACCTCAAATATACAGATGATACCACTCTAATGGCAGAAAATGAAGACAAACTTAGAGCCTCGTGATGAAGGTAAAAGAGGAAAATGAAAAAGCTGGCCTAAAACTCAACATTTAGAAAGCTTAAGATCATGGCATCCAGCCCCATCACTTCATGGTAAATAAGAGGGGGAAAGGTGGAAGCAGTGACAGATTTCCTCTTCTTGGGCTCTAAAATCATTGCAGATGGTGACTGCAGCCATGAAATTAGAAGATGACTGCACCTTGGAAGGAAAGCTATGACAAACTTAGTGTATTAAAAAGCAAAGACATCACTTTGCTGACAAAGGTCCATATAGTCAAAACTGTGGTCTTTCACATAATCATATACAGATGTGAGAGGTCGACCATAAAGTAGGCAGAGCACCGAAGAATTGATGCTTTTGAATGGTTGTGCTGAAGACTTTTGAGAGTCCCTTGGACAGTAATGAGATCTAACCAGTCAATCTTAAAGGAAATCAACCCCGAATATTCACTGGAAGGACTGATGCCAAAGCCAAAGCTCCAACACTCTGGCCACCTGATGTGAAGAACTGACTCACTGGAAAAGACTCTGATGCTGGAAAAGATTGAAGGCAGAAGGAGAAGAGCACAACAGAGGATGAGATGGTATCACCGATTCAATGGACATGAACTTGGGCAAATACCAAGAGATGCTGGGAGACAGGGAGGCCTGTGATGTTGCAGTCCATGTGGTTGCAAAGAGTTGGAAAATACTTGGCAACTGTACAACAACAAAGTCAGAAAGAGAAAAACAGATATTGTGTATTAACACATATATACAGAATCTAGAAAAATGGTACTGATGAACCTATTTGAATGGCAGCAATAGAGACGCAAACACAAAGAACAAACTTGGGGACACGTGAAGGAAGGAGAGGATGAGATGGACTGAGAGAATAGCACTGAAACATATATATTACTATATGTAAAATAGATAGCTAGTAGGAATTTGCTGTATGATGCAGGGAGCTCAACTCAGTGCTATGTAACAACCTAGAGGAGTGGGATTGGGTGGGAGGTGGGAGGAAGGTTGTATGTGAAAGTTGCTCAGTCATGTCTGACTCTTTGCAAACCCATGGACATATGTATACCTATGGCTAATTCATGTTGATGTGCAGCAGAAACCAACATAGAATTGTGAAGCAATTATTCTCTAATTAAAAATAAATTCTCAAAAAATTCCAACAAACAAAAGTCCAGGACCATATGGCTTCACAAAAAGGACACTACATAATGATCAAGAGATCAATCCAAGAAGATATAACAATGGTAAATATATATGTACCCAACATAGTATTTTGAGGTTCTTCTAACAGTCATAAAGGGAGAAGTTGACAGTAATAATAGCAGGGAACGTTAATACTCCACTGACATCAATGGACCAATCATCCAGGCAGAAAAATCAATAAGGCAACAGAGATCCTAAATGACATAATAGAGCAGTTAGACTTCATTTATATCACAGGACATGATATCCAAATACACATTCTTGGATTGCAAGAATTAATATTGTTAAAAAGTCCATACTACCCAAGCAATCTATAGATTTAACCAATCCCTATCAAGACACCAGTGTCCACAAGTCTGTTCTCTATGTCTACATCTCAACTACTGCCCTATAAATCAAAGTAAAAAATAATATTTATTATTTAATAAAGAATCCTGAAATTTATAAGAAAGCACAAAAGACCCCAAATTGCCAAAGCATCCTGAGGAGGAAAAAAGGTGGAAGCATAGTCCATCTAGACTTTAGACTATACTACAAAGCTACAATAATCAAAACAGCATGGCATTGGGACAAACACAGACATCTGGCTCAATGGAATAGAATAGAGAACCCCAAAATAAACCCACATATGGTCAATTAATCTACAACAAAGGAGGCAAGAATATACAATGGAGAAAAGACATTCTCAACAAGCATTGTTAGGAAAGCTTGATAGCTACATATTAGGTAGGCGCAAACATTGCAGTTTTTGCACTGTTCAAATTTGCTGTTCGGTATTGGAATATATTCTTAATAAATGTGGTTATATTATATATCATATTAATGCTAATTTCTCACTCTGTGCTTTTTGCAAATGATCATTTTGCAAAAGTATATATACTACAGTGGGCAAGAATCCCTTAGAAGAAATAAAGTAGCCCTCATAGTCAACAAGAGTCCAAAATGCAGTAAGTGGGTACAATCTCAAAAACTACTGAATGATCTCTGTTCATTTCCAAGGCAAACCATTCAATATCACAGTAATCCAAGTCTATGCCCCTACCACTAATGCCAAAGAAAATGAAGTTGAATGGTACTGTGAAGATCTAAAAGACCATCTAGAACTAACAAACACACACACACCAAAAAAAGGTTGTTCTTTTCATCTTAGGGGACTGGAATGCAAAAGTAGGGAGTCAACAAATACCTGGAGTAACAGGCAAGTTTGGTCTTGGAACAAAATGAAGCAGGGTACAGGCTAACAGAATTCTGCCAAGAGAATGCACTGGTCATAGCAAACACCCTCTTCCAACAAAGAAATGACTCTACAAATGGACATCACCAGATAGATGGTCAGTACTGAAATCAGATTGATTATATTCTTTGTAGCCAAAGATGCAGGCTCTATACAGTCAGCAAAAACAAGACCTGGAGTTGTCTGTGGCTCAGATCATGGACTCCTTACTACAAAATTCAGACTTGAATTGAAGAAAGTAGGGATAACCATTAGACCATTCAGGTATGACCTAAATCAAATCCCTTACGATTACACAGAGGAAGTGACAAATAGATTCAAAAGATTAGATCTGACAGAGTGCCTGAAGAACTATGGACAGAGATTCGTAACACTGTACAGGAGGTAATGACCAAAACCACCCCAAGAAAAAGAAATGCAACAAGGTAAGATAGTTTTCTGAGGAGGCCTTACAAATAGCTGAGAGAAGAGAAGTGAAATGCAAGGAGAAAAGGAAAGATATACCCATCTGAATGCAGAGTTCCAAAGAATAGTAAGGAGAGATAAGAAAGCCTTAAGTGAACAATTCATAGAAATATAAGAAAACAATAGAATGGGAAAGACTAGAGATCTCTTCAAGAAAATTTAGATACCAAGGGGACATTTCATGCAAAGATGGGCACAATAAAGGACAGAAACAGTACGGACCTAATAAAAACAAAAGATATTAAGAACAGGTGGCAGAAATCCTCAGAAGAATTATACAAAAGAGGTCTTAATGACCTGGGTAACCACGATGGTGTGATCACTCACCTAGAGCCAGATATCCTGGAGTGTGAAGGATGGGCCTTAAGAAGCATTACTATGAACAAAGCAAGTGGAGGTGATGGAATTCTAATTGAATTAATTAAAACCCTAAAAGATGATGCTATACTCAACGTACCAGCAAATTTAGAAAATGCAGCAGTGGCCACAGGACTTGAAAGGTCAGTTTTCATATCGATCCTAAAGAGGAGCATTGCCAAAGAATGCTCAGATATCACATAACAGTGCTCATGTCACATGCTAGCAAGGTAATGCTCAAAATTCTTCAACCTAGGTTTCAACGGTATCTGAACCAAGAACTTCCAGATGTACAAGCCGGGTTTAGAAAAGGCAGAGAAACCAGAAATCAAACTGCTAACATCCGTTGGATCATAGAAAAAGATAGAGAATTTCAGACAAATATCTGCTTCATTGACTATGTGTAGATCAGTCACAACACAATGTGGAAAATTCTCCAAGAGATGAGAATACCAGATCACCTTACCTGCCTCCTGAGAAACCTGTATGCCAGTCAAAAAGCAACAGTTAGAACTGGACATGGAACAACAGACTGCTTCAAAATTGGGAAAGGAGTACGTCAAGGCTGTATATTGTCACCTTTCTTACTTAATTTATATGCAGAGAACATCATGTGAATGAAGAGTAGGATGAAACTCAAGCTGGAATCAAGAATACCAGGAGAAAAATCAATAACCTCAGATATGCAGAATGACACCACCTTAATGGCAAAAAGTGAAGACAAATTAAAGAGCCTCTTGATGAAGTTGAAAGAGGAAAAAGAAAAAGCTGGCCTAAAATTCAAAACTCAAGAAACTAAGTTCATACATCCAGTCCTATCACTTCATGGGAAACAGATGGGAAAAAAGTGGAAATAGTGACTAACTTTATTTTCTTGGGGTCTAAAATCATTGCAGATGGTGAGTGTAGCCATGAAATTAAAAGAAGCTTGCTCCTTGGAAGGAAAGCTATGATAAACCTACACAGCATATTAAAATGCAGAGACATTACTTTTCCAACAAAGGTCCATATAGTCAACGCTGTGGTTTTTCCAGTAGTCATGTATGATGTGAGAGTTGGACCATAAGGAAGACTGAGTGCCAAAGAATGGATGCTTTCAAACTGTGGTGCTAGAGAAGACTTGAGAGTCCTGTGGACAGCAAGGAAGTCAAACCAGTCAATCCTCTAGGAAATCAACCCTGAATATTCATTGGAAGAACTGATGCTGAAGCTGCAATACTTTGGCCACCTGGTGTGCAAAGCCTACTCACTGGAAAAGACCCTGATGCTGCGAAGGATTGCAGGCAGGAGGAAAAGGACGTGACAGAGGATGAGATGGTTGGATGGCACCACCAACTGTATGGACATGAGTCTGAGCAAACTCCACAAGATAGTGAAGAACAGGGAAGCCTGGCATGCTGCGGTCCATGGGGTCGCAAAGAGTGGCACACGAGTTAAGGACTGACAGCAACAATAAAGTACTGAGATTTGCAGTTCATAAGGTTGCAAAGAGTTGGACACAACTTAGAAACTGAACACAACAACAATATTTATTCAGTACTGATATAATTAATTCTCATTTTTGTCTATCAGGGACTAAAAGAATGAAAGAATTTATCCATTTTATAGATAATTGGTTTCTTGTGTTGCTTCCCCATTTTTTATGTGTTATAGGTAGATCAGCTGTTCTTAACATTTCTCTACCTTTTCTTCTTCTAAAGCAAATATATGACATCAGTTTTCCTTTGCTGTAATCAGTCATAGATAATGAATATGTACCTATCACACATAATTTTAATAAGATAATACAATGTTATCATTTTAATGTAGATTAGAAATAAATGTAGTCTTACTATTTTCAAATTTTAAATCCTTGTGACACTTCTATACTGAAAGGCATAATGAAGTATTAACTAGCTTATCAGTCAGTTCAGTTCAGTCACTCAGTCGTGTCCAACTCTTTGCGACCCCAAGAATTGCAGCACGCCAGGCCTCCCTGTCCATCACCAGTTCCCAGAGTTCACCCAAACTCATGTCCATCGAGTTGGTGATGCCATCCAGCCATCTCATCCTCTGTCATCCCCTTCACCTCCTGCCCTACATCCCTCCCAGCATCAGTATTTTCCAATGAGTCAACTCTTTGCATCAGGTAGCCAAAGTATTGGAGTTTCAGCTTTAGCATCAGTCCTTCCAAAGAACACCCAGGACTGATCTCCTTTAGAATGGACTGGTTGGATCTCCTTGCAGTCCAAGCGACTCTCAAGAGTCTTCTCCAACACCACAGTTCAAAGGCATCAATTCTTCGGCACTCAGCTTTCTTCACAGTCCAACTTTCACATCCATACATGACCACTGGAAAACCATAGCCTTGATTAGATGGACCTTTGTTGACAAAGTAATGTCTCTGCTTTTGAATATGCTGTGTAGGTTGGTCATAACTTTCCTTCCAAGGAGGTCTTGTAATTCCATGGCTGCAGTCACCATCTACAGTGATTTTGGAGCCCAAAAATAAAGTCTGACACTGTTTCCACTGTTTCCTCATCTATTTCCCATGAAGTGATGGGACCAGATGCCATGATCTTCGTTTTCTGAATGTTGAGCTTTAAGCCAACTTGGTCACTCTCCTCTTTCACTTTCATCAAGAGGCTTTTTAGTTAACTAGCTTATAGATGTATATAAAATCACTGTAAATGTAATAGCTATAAATGCAGAATTATATATCAATGTTGTACTGAGGATTCAAATGCTGCAAGCTTCACCTCTAGGCAGGGCCTTAAGCATAGTCTATAAACCACCCAGCTATGTGCACCATCTGCTCTATCCACTCGTAGAATTCTGACCAAATGTGCTGCCTCCTCTTGGCCTCCTTAGACCAGGAGACAAAAAGAGTTACATGATCACTATAACTGCAAGTAAAAGACTTGTTCTTTAGCATGGCAAACAATGTAATTATTATCCAAGCCAGCAGTTCTTGTTCCTGTATTCCCAATTTCCAGCTGTGGTACGTAAGATCTTCAATTTTAGCCACTGTCTTGTTTTTTAAAAAGGGGTTTGGGGTGGGGGAATTCCTACTGTGCCAATACCTTACAGTTCTGATGGTGTGAGTCGTAAAGAATCTGGACTTATTGGGTAGATCTGTAAGTGAAAAAGTCTTCCAAATACTCTTGAGCTAAAACTTGTGATGGCCCTTTAAACCCATGCAATGCTTCAGCCAGACTCCAAAGGTTGATGCTTTATAATGTATCAGGAGTAATCATATATATGGATGATTTTGATTTTGAGTCTTAATTTTCAGCTTTACATAAGTTTCTGTCCAGGTAAAGCTGAATTTCTTGTAAGAGTAACCCCATCTGACCAACCCCAAACAATGCATCTTTAAGAGCTTGGAGATGATTCTTCTAAGCAATATTCCATGCAACTATAGGAAAGGATCCACCATAGAATAGGATGACAAACCCCCTCATCAAAAATATTTAAAGTCTTCTGGGACTCACACATTATTTCATCTTCCATTTTTATAACCTCATTGCCCTGCTTAATTAACCCTAAAAAAAAGTGTATAAAACTTTGCCTGAGTTCTAATAATAAATTTTCCACTTTTAATAAACTGAGACAATAGGAATAAACAATTGGATGCTTACACATAGCAATGTCTAACCTAATCAGGAATGTTTTAGAGACAAGCCCCTAAAGGTAAGTTACAGGCCAGGGAATGGAGAAGTCATCTGCAAATATACCTGGCTCAGTATCTAAAAGAAAATTCAAACATAGGTCCAGCACTAACCAGTAAATAATAATTTACTACATTCATTTGATGAATATTACTACTTAGTAATTTTTTGACTTCTACACCTGCTTTTCCTCTGCAGTACTAGATAACTTTATAAACTCTCATCAATCACAAATTAGGGAGAACTTCAGACTTAGAAACCTAGTAAGGCAGTGAAAACTTTCTAAAATGGCAAATAAAAAACAACAGTCATCAGGAGGCATCATCAAAGCTGTAAAAAACATTTTCCTCCAGGACAGATATTCATTTTAGCTGAAGATTTCCTAGAGCCTTTCAGAGTCATACTTACAGTCAACTACCTCACATTTAGCTTAGTGTTATGTATGTTCAGTCAGATTCACCCACTCTTCTGCTGCACCTTACGACTATCGTTACTTTCTCATCCCATGCCCTAATCATAGAAGGAATGCAAGAAGTTAACAAGCTCCCAAAAACTTCAAGTCCAGCTTTCCAATCTGCTATCAGTTCAGTTCAGTTCAGTCTCTCAGTCATGTCCGACTCTTTGTGACCCCATGAATCGCAGCATCCCTGTCCATCACCAACTCCTGGAGATCACCCAAACTCATGTCCATTGAGTCTGTGATACCATCCAGCCATCTCATCCTCTGTCGTCCCCTTTTCCTCCTGCCCCCAGTCCCTCCCAGCATTAGGGTCTTTTCCAATGAGTCAACTCTGCATGAGGTGGCAAAGTATTGGAGTTTCTGCTTCAGCATCACTCCTTCCAATGAACACCCAGGACTGATTTCCTTTAGGATGAACTGGTTGGATCTCCTTGCAGTCCAAGGGACTCTCAAGAGTCTTCTCTAACACCAAGGTTCAAAAGCATCAATTCTTTGGCACTCAGCTTTCTTCTCAGTCCAACTCTCACATCCATACATGACCACTGGAAAAACCATAGCCTTGACTAGATGGACCTTTGTGGGCAAAGTAATGTCTTTGCTTTTCAATATGCTATCTAGGTTGGTCATAACTTTCCTTCCAAGGAGTAAACGTCTTTTAATTTCATGGCTGAAATCACCATCTGCTGTTATTTTGGAGCCCCCCAAAATAAAGTCCAACACTGTTTCCACTGTTTTCCCATCTGTTTCCCATGAAGTGATTTCGATGATCCAGTGGATGTTGGCAATTTGATCTCTGGTTGCTCTGCCTTTTCTAAAACCAGCTTGAACATCTTGAAGTTCCAATCTGCTATAATAGGAACCAATTTTCTAAAACTAAAAAGTACTGAGACATATAGAGAACTCTGCTTCTACCACCAAAATCTATTTCCTTGAGTTAAAACTCTGTACCAGATTACTACACAAAAGATAGAATATACATAGATAATACATTTTAAAAAATTACTAAGGATGCCATGTTTGGGCAGCATGGGAAAGAGATATAGTCAGCATATTCGTAGCCATAGGTTTTTCTTGTTTTGCTGTTGGTTTGTTTTTACCATGCCTTAACATGCATAAATATTCATTATACCACTGAAGATAATACACATAATATATTTAAGTCACTCATATTAATATTTTCTAGATGTGTAAAAGTTACCTTATAGAAAATTTGGAAGCAAGTCAGAACAAGCACTTTAATACCAAGTTTTAACAATTTTGTTAAAATGTAGTATTTATAATTCTTATAATAAATTATTTTAATTGCAAGGAAATTTTACTCTTCTAGATGGAACAGAAGTCTCTCCTTGAGGACTTACACTTTAATCTTGGGCTTTCAAACACTGATGTGGTTGCACGGCCTTTTAAAGCCTTTGGGTACAAAATGATAAAATGTGGTTTTAGTTATTGGCATGCCTGTGCAACAAAGCATTTAGGAGGTATGATTGACAGGCCAGAACTGTGTATAAAGGAAAACCTATGCTTATGTCTGCTTCAGTGACTTTATTAGCCACACCCTACTTGTAAATTGTAAACTGTCATTCAAAGTAGCATGGTGATGTTTTAAACAAGTCAGGTTATAATACCTCTACTTCTTTTGTCTTAATGCCTAAAGGTAAATTCAGAAAGTGCTCCTGTGTTTTGGCTCATAAAATCATCCATCTGGGAAAAAAATAAAATAAAAAGTCCAAACAATAAAGAGCAAGGCAAATAATATTTATTGCACTATGTACATATGTAAATTGAATATTTAAACATAACAATTAGATAAAACAAACTTCATTATAGCTCAGCAACTATTTCAGATGGAGGATGAAGTTATTAATTGTTGTTAACCAATATTTTAAAATATACTGTTAATATATATAGAATTTAAACTGCTATTAATATGAGAAGTTTCACTGGAGACCTTTACTATCTTTGTAAAGAACTATGGGGAAGTCTCTTTTAAAGCATGGTATAGCTTATGAGAAATGACTAATGTTACATTAAAATATTAAATGCTGAAACAAATACATATACACATCATACTTTTCTAACATCATTTTGGATTGAAATAAGGAAAACAAGCATTACATTTTAGTAATATTCTAAATGTTCTTCCCAGAATTTTAGATAATTTAATCTTAATAAAATATGAACTCATCAAAGGTAGAAACTGTACATAAAAACACAATAAAGTCAATGAAATTCCCTCATGATCTGCTCCTGCTAAGCTGACCAAAAGCTTACTTCCAACAAAATAACTTTTGTGGTCTAAACTTAAGGTAGTAATTCAAATATCTAACTTTTAGGTTAAGTATTAAAGGTTTCAATACTTGTACCATGAATTTGTTGTGTTGTTAGTCGCTCAGTTCTGTCCAACTCTTTGCAACCCCAAGGACTGTAGCTCACCAGCCTTCTCTGTTCATGGAATTTTCCAGGCAAGAATATTGGAGTGGGTTCCCATTCCCTTCTCTAGGGAATCTTCCCGACTCAGGGATCATACCATGAATTACCAAATTGAATTCTAGTCAGTGCTCAAATTTAAGGTAAAAACTTTTCTGTGTGATTACTCACTAACTTAGTATTCAGTGATGACAGTTCTAATTTTTGTATCTGAACAGATATAAAGGCTGTGTCAATGGGTGGAGACAATCTTTAGGGGCAATGAGATAGTCTAGTCTTTATCTGTGATTCATTTGTAGGAATCTTGGGTTTTTCTTTTTCAAACCACATAACTATGTCTTAGGAAGCCTATTTATCTGACAAGAAGAAAAGATAAGCACCTGTTAAGCTGATGTTTAAAGCCCAAACTAGTTTTGAAGTAACAAGAAAGGGAAAGCTAACAGTTCAAATTTCAGTCACTTTTCATCTAAACTCATCAATGTGTGCACTGGTCCATTAATTATGTGGCCCAACACAAAATGATATGTTAGTCATCCCTTTTACTCTGGCATGACAGATGTGAGGTAGGATTTTAGTTCAGGATAAAGAAAGCTATTTCAAATATTTTATTTTACGTCTTGCTCTCAAGAATTTATGTTAAGTCATGAATGAAACAAAAAACTACTAACTGAGGATCAAACAAATTGTTTTGTTCATCACTCTATTTAAACCAAAATAGAACTGGAGAGATTTAAAACCTATAATTCTAATGGATCACACTTTTCTAAGTTAATGAAGTATTCTAAGGCAAAGGTTAGCAAATTATTATCTGTAAAGGTCCAGATGGCAAATATTTTAGAATCTGTGGACCATATACTTTCTGTCACAACAATTCAACTCTTAATCTGACATTGTACAAAAGCAGCCATACACAATGTGTAAATGAAAGATCAAGGCTGTGTTCTAATAAACTTTTTTATGTACACTTGAATATAAATTTCCTATAATGTTCACATGTAACTTTTCATTCCAATCCCAAAGAATGAAAATGCCAAAGAATGCTCAAACTACCGCACAATTGCACTCATCTCACACGCTAGTGAAGTAATGCTCAAAATTCTCCAAGCCAGGCTTCAGCAATACGTGAACCATGAACTTCCAGATGTTCAAGCTGGTTATAGAAAAGGCAGAGGAACCAGGGATCAAATTGCCAACATCCACTGGATCATCAAAAAGCAAGAGAGTTCCAGAGAAACATCTATTTCTGCTTTATTGACTATGCCAAAGCCTTTGACTGTGTGGATCACAATAAGCTGTGGAAAATTCTGAAAGAGATGGGAATACCAGACCACCTGACCTGCCTCTTGAGAGATCTATATGCCGGTCAGGAAGCAACAGTTAGAACTGGACATGGACCAACAGACTGGTTCCAAATAGGGAAAGGAGTATGTCAGGATGTATATTGTCACCCTGCTTATTTAACTTATATGCAGAGTACATCATGAGAAATGCTGGGCTGGATGAAGCACAAGCTGGAATCAACATTGCCGGGAGAAATATCAATAACCTCAGATATGCAGATGACACCACCGTTATGGCAGAAAGTGAAGAACTAAAGAGTCTCTTGATGAAAGTGAAAGAGGAGAGTTACCAAGTTGGCTTAAAGCTCAACATTCAGAAAACTAAGATCATGGCATCTGGTCCATCACTTCATGGCAAATAGATGGGGAAACAGTGTCAGACTTTATTTGGGGGGGCTCCAAAATCACTGCAGATGGTGACTGCAGCCATGAAATTACAAGACGCTTACTCCTTGGAAGGAAAGTTATGACCAACCTACACAGCATATTCAAAAGCAGAGACATTACTTTGTCAGCTAGGTCCATCTAGTCAAGGCTATGGTTTTTCCAGTGGTCATTTATGGATGTGAGAGCTGGACTAGAAAGAAAGCTGAGCGCCAAAGAACTGATGCTTTTGAACTGTAGTGGTGGAGAAGGCTCGAGAGTCCCTTGGACTGCAAGGAGGTCCAACCAGTCCATCCTAAAGGAGGTCAGTCCTGAGTGTTCATTGGAGGGACTGATTTTGAAGCTGAAACTCCAATACTTTGGCCACCTGATGCAAAGAGCTGACTCACTTGAAAAGACCCTGATCCTTGGAAAGATTGAGGGCAGGAGGAGAACGGGACAACAGAGGATGAGATGGTTGGATGGCATCACTGACTCGATGGACATGGGTTTGGGTAGACTCCAGGAGCTGGTGATGGATAGGGAGGCCCTGGAGTGCTGTGGTTCATGGGGTCAAAAGAGTCGGACACGACTGAGCAACTGAACTGAAGTGAACAAAGTATTCTTCTATTGACTTTCTTCCAACCACTGAAAATGGAAAAATCATTCTTAGTTTTACAGGTTGCAGAAAAAAATGCATCAGACTAGATTGGGCCTGGTCTTAGTTTGGCAACCCTTGTTCTAACGGATTATTTGGGTTCTTGTTTTGTGAATTATTTCAGTGCTTCAAAAGAAAAGGATGTCACAGAGGTTTAAAAAAAATTTTTTTGAAATCTTATTCAAAGTATTTGATAGATCTTTTTCTTTTTTTTGAATTTCACCTCAATTTTATTTTTTTTTTAATTTTAAAATCTTTAATTCTTACATGCATTCCCAAACATGAACCCCCCTCCCACCTCCCTCCCTATAACATCTCTCTGGGTCATCCCCATGCACCAGCCCCAAGCCTGCTGTATCCTGCGTCGGACATAGACTGGTGATTCAATTCTTACAAGATAGTATACATGTTAGAATGCCATTCTCCCAAATCATCCCACCCTCTCCCTCTGAGTCCAAAAGTCCATTATACACATAAAATCCTATCAATTAGTTGCTAGAATGAGTAAATGGTAACATTGCCATTTAAAATATTTCTTCTAGATGAACCTAATCCAGTGACTTTAGACCACATTATTGTTGTAGTAGTCTCAAACAGAAAACATCATTTTGCAGTATAAAATCTAGTTCTATTTATTCTGTTTTAATATTTCCTATGCTAATGAACTTTCAGGAAAAGAACGTAAGTTTGGCCACTTCCTAAATTACATGTTTTAGATGAGTATTAAGTATTGTGATGGAGAAGGCAATGGCACCCCACTCCAGTACTCTTGCCTGGAAAATCCCATGGATGGAGGAGCCTGGTGGGCTGCAGTCCATGGGGTCGCTAAGAGTCAGACATGACTGAGTGACTTCACTTTCACTTTTCACTTTAATGCATTGGAGAAGGAAATGGCAACCCACTCCAGTGTGCTTGCCTGGAGAATCCCAGGGATGGGGGAGCCTGGTGGGCTGCCGTCTATGGGATCACGTACAGTCGGACACAACTGAAGTGACTTAGCAGTAGCTTAGCAGTAAGTATTGTGAGGTATTAAGTATTCTGATGACAAATGTTAATTATACATGTCTATTATATAAAATTCAAACATTGATGAAATGTTTAATTAGGAAAAATAAAAGCTGTGTATAATCCCACCTACCATAAAAGAAATCTTAACATTTTACATATTTTTATAGTTTTTCCCCTAATATATTTAACAAAATATGGTCACATATTACTTTGTTTACAAATTTCCTTTAAAACATTTTTAACAATATTTAGGAAAGTTTCATGTGTATTTAGATTGACCCCTTTTTATTAAATAGCTATATTATTAATTTGTATGGGTATACTATAATTTGTTTAATTAGTATTCTATTGCTGGATATTTGAGTTTTTCTCAGTTTTCATGAAATATCAGTGCTGCCAGAGGATTCTGAAAAGATGGCATCAGTGTAGTATTGCAATCTCCTTGAAATTCCTTGTAAAACATAAACAGCAAATAGGATAGTAAACCCCAAAATCTATCTACACCAAAATCTAGTAACAACATATTCCCATGAACCACCAAATATAAGTGGATTAGAACAAATAGCCAGCAGCTACAAAATGTATTAAAATTTTCATGTATTCACAAAGGCCCATATTGAGTGCTAATGCAGTATGATTTCTGCCTAGTGTTCTGAATGTCAAAGTGAAGAAATACAATGAAGTTCTGGTAAATGATGAAAGTAACTAACAATCTCTCAAGGTAGCCAAATGCTTTATCATCTAATTAGGAACATGAAGAGGCTTTCTATGGCCCTAAGAGAGAACTAAATGCCTTTTAAAAACTAGAGAATTTAAAGGTGGAAACATAAAAATAGGAAATCAACAAAAAGTTTGAAAACATTTGCAAATCATAAATCTGATTACAGCTTAATATCCAAAATATATAAAGAACTCAGTAACTTAAAAGCACTTCAATGACTTAATAGCAAAAAGACACATGATTTCATTAAAAAATGGCCAGAGGAGCTGAACAGACATTTTCCCATAGAAAATTAATGGATGGCTAGCGCTTACTCCTTGGAAGGAAAGTTGTGACCAACTTTCAAAAGCATATTCAAAAGCAGAGACATTACTTTACCAACAAAGGTCCGTCTAGTCAAGGCTGTGGTTTTTCCAGTAGCCATGTATGGATGTGAG
Source organism: Ovis aries (assembly GCF_016772045.2). NCBI lineage: Eukaryota > Metazoa > Chordata > Mammalia > Artiodactyla > Bovidae > Ovis > Ovis aries. The sequence continues at coordinate 45,056,818 of NC_056056.1, forward strand.
AGTTGGACTGTTAAGAAAGCTGAACTCCAAAGAATTGATGCTTTTGAAGTGTGGTGTTGGAGAAGACTCTTGAGAGTCCCTTGGACTGCAAGGAGATCCAACCAGTCCATTCTAAAGGAGATCAGTGCTGGGTGTTCTTTGGAAGGAATGATGCTAAATCTGAAACTCCAGTACTTTGGCCACCTCATGCGAAGAGTTGACTCATTGGAAAAACTCTGATGCTGGGAGGAATTGGGGCAGGAGGAGAAAGGGACGACAAAGGATGAGATGGCTGGATAGCATCACCGACTTGATAGATGTGAGTGTGAGTGAACTCTGGGAGTTGGTGACGGAGAGGGAGGCCTGGCGTGCTGCGATTCATGGGGTCGCAAAGAGTCAGACACAACTGAGCGAATGAACTGAACAGGTACATGAAAAGATGTTCGCCATATCACCTGGAAACACAAATCAAAACCACAATGAGAGGCTCAGTATTTGTGGCACCTGGGCATTAGTAGGATCTTCCTGAGCCAGGAATCAAACTCGTGTCTCCTGCACTGGCAGGCAGATTATTTACCACTGAACCTCCCGAGAAGCTCTAGAGTACATTCTTTTAAAGCTCAGTTCACAAACTCTGCAAGCCTACTCAATCTCATGAACATATCTCAATAAATATTCAATACAACATATTTAAAATATTGAGCTATTGAGAGATTGGTTCAAGATGCTGGAGTAGAAGATGTGTGTTCATCTTGTGTGAGAGAACTGAAATCACAACTAGCTGCTATACAGCCATCAACAGGAAGATGATGAAACACTCCAAAAATATATACCCCACCTCCAAAGACAAAGAAGAAGCTGCAACAAGATGGTAGGCAGGGCACAATGACAATAAAATAAAATCCCATACTTGACTAGTGGACAACCTGCAAACTGGAGAACAATAACACAAAGAAGATATTCCACTATTGTGAAAGTTCTGAGCCCCATGTCAGGCTTCCCAGGCTTGGGATTTGACAAAGGGACTAGGAATCCCCAGGGAATCTGACTTTGAAGGTTAGTGGGATTTGACTGTAGGCCTTCCACAGGACTAGGGCAAACAGAGACTCCACTCTTAAAGGGCACAAACAAAATCTTGTGCACACCAGGACCCAGGGGAAAGGAGCAGTGACCCCACAGGAAACTTAACCAGACCTACCTGCCAGTGTTGGATGGTCTCTTGTGGAGGTGTTGGTTGGCAGTAGCTTGCTGAGGGGATAGGGGCACTAGCAGCAGTGATCCTGGGAGGTGCCCTTGGTGTAAGCCCTCTTGGAGGTTGCCATTAACCCTATCATAGAACCTGTAGACCGCAGAGCTGGGTTGCCTCAGACCAAACAACTAACAAGAAAGGAGCATAACTCCACCCATCAGTAGACAATTGGATTACAGGTTCACTGAGCATGGCCCTGCCCACCAGAGTAAGACCCAGTTTTTCCCACTGCCAGTCCCTCCATCAGGAAGCTTAAAGAAGCCTCTTTGCCTGATCCACCAAAGGTTAAACAGAAGAAACAAGAAGAACTACAATCCCTCAGCTACCAGAACAAAAGTTTCATCATGGGAAGTTAATCAAAATGAAAGTACAGAGGATTATATCCCAGATGACAGGACAAGATAGAACCCTAGAAAAACAACTATTAATAAACGAAGTGATAGGCAATCTTCCAGAAAAAGAAGTGAGAATAATGATACTGATGATAATCCAGGATCTCAGAAAAAAAATGGAGAAGTTACAAGAAATGTTTGCCAAAGACCTAGAAGAGCTAAAGAACAAATGAACAGAGATGAAATACACTAGAAAGAATAAAGCAGAGAAACGGGCAGAACAGGTAAGTGACCTAGAAGACACAATGTTAGAAATCACTGCTGCAAAACAAAATATAGAAAAAAAAAAGAATGAAAAAAAATGAAGACAGCCTAAGAGTCCTCTAGGACAACACACCAACATTCATATTATAGGGGTCACAGAAGGAGAGATAGAGAGAGAAAGGACCCAAGAAAATATTTGAAGAGGTAAGAGCTGAAAACTTCCCTAACATGGAAAAGGAAATAGTAAACCAAGTTCAGGCAGCAGAGTCTCAGGAAGGATAAGCCCATGGAGAAATACACCAGGACACATAGAAATCAAACTGACAAAAATTAAAGGCAAAGATAAAATATTAAAAGCAACAAGAGGAAAACAACAAATAACATACAAGGAAACTCCCTTAAGGTTATCCGCTGATTTCCTGACAGAAACTCTACCAGCCAGAAGAAATGGCACATTACATTTAGAATGATGAAAGGGAAGAACCTACAGCCAAGCATACTCTATCCAGCAAGACTCTTGTTCAGATTTGACAGAGAAATCAAATCTTTACAGACAAGCAAAAGATAAGAGAATTCAGCACCACCAAACCAGCTTTGCAACAAATGTTAAAGGAATTTCTCTATGCAAGTAACACAAGAGAAGGAAAGGACCTACAGAAAAGAAACCCAAAACAATTAAGACAATGGTAATAGGATCACATGAAGTGTGAACTTCCAGCTGTTCAAGCTGGTTTTAGAAAAGGCACAGGAACCAGGGATCAAATTGCCAACATCCGCTGGATCATGGGAAAAGCAAGAGAGTTCCAGAAAAACATCTCTTTCTGCTTTCTTGACTATGCCAAAGCCTTTGACTGTGTGGATGACAATAAACTGTGGAAAATTCTGAAAGAGATGGAAATACCAGACCACCTGACCTGCCTCTTGAGAAACCTGTTTGCAGGTCAGGAAGCAACAGTTAGAACTGGACATGGAACAACAGACTGGTTCCAAATAGGAAAAGGAGGACGTCAAGGCTGTATATTGTCACCCTGCTTATTTAACTTCTATGCAGAGTACATCACGAGAAATTCTGGGCTGGAGGAAGCACAAGCTGGAATCATGATTGCCAGGAGAAATATCAATAACCTCAGATGTGCAGATGACACCACCGTTATGGCAGAAAGTGAAGAGGAACTAAAGAGCTTCTTGAGGAAAGTGAAAGAGGAGAGTGAAAAAGTTGGCTTAAAGCTCAACATTCAGAAAACGAAGATCATGGCATTTGGTCCCATCACTTCATGGCAAATAGATGGGGAAACAGTGGAAACAGTGGCTTAATTTAATTTCCCGGACTCCACAATCACTGCAGATGGTGACTGCAGCCATGAAATTACAAGACGCTTACTCCTTGGACGGAAAGTTATGACCAACCTAGATGGCATATTAAAAAGCAGACATTACTTTGCCAACAAAGCTCTGTCTAGTCAAGGCTATGGTTTTTCCAGTGGTTATGTATGGATGTGAGTTGGATTATAAAGAAAGCTGACCACCAAAGAATTGATGATTTTGAACTGTGGTGTTGGAGAAGACTCTTGAGAGTCCTTTGGACTGCAAGGAGATCCAACCAGTCCATCCTAAAGGAGATCAGTCCTGGGTGTTCATTGGAAGGAATGATGTTGAAGCTGAAACTCCAATAATTTGGCCACCTGATGTGAAGAGCTGACTCATTTGAAAAGACCTTGACACTGGGAAAGATTGAGGGCAGGAGAAGGGGACAACAGAGAATGAGATGATTGGATGGCATTACTGACTCAATGGAAATGGGTTTGGGTGGACTCTGGGAGTTGGTGATGGACAGGGAGGCCTGGCATGCTGCAGTTCATGGGGTCGCAAAGAGTCAGACACGACTGAGCGACTGAACTGAACTGAATAGGATCATAAATATTGGTAACTACTTTAAATGTAAGTTAATTAAATGCACCAACGAAAAGACATAGACAGGCTAGGTCCATGAAAACACATGCATGTGTGCACTTCCACTTACCACATCACCCTACTTAATCTCCCAGATTGTATGTAATTGTTTTTTATTGTTAGGTTAATAGTGTTTCTATTGTGGCTTACAATCATAATTATGATTTTTTTCTCTGGCTATTAATTATAAACACTTACAAACATCTTTTTTTGGTTGTGATTATATAACTATTAGTTGTTTTAATATCACTGTATCATGGTTGGTCAATAAAAAATAATAGGATTCGGTATCACTACAACTATCATATAATAGAACAATGTATAATCATTTTTCAAAATCTAGATGTGCATTACAATTATCTTATAATATTCTGAAAAATACAAATATTCAGTTATTGTTTTTTTTCTCCAGCACTCCAGATGTGATTCTAATGAGCAGCCATGTTTAAAAACAACTGCACTATAGGATGACCTTTTACTTTTGTCTAGTTTGTTTCACTTTTTCTATTTCATATTCAGTACACCCATTTCATTGTTTGTTTTTCAGTTTCCCTGTTTTTATCTTCTTTCTCAAGCCTCTATCAAGTGTAGGAGAAAAGATTTTGTATACATATACATATATATAAATAGTGAATGACAGGAAAACCTGGCATGCTACAGTCCATGGGTTCACAGAGTCAGATACAAGTGAGTGACTGAACAACAATATATAAATAGTATGCATTATATTAAGATATTTTAGGAAACTTACAAATTTCTGCTCAGCTAAAAAAATTATGACGTTTTGGTTCCATTTGTTTGACTAAGTATGAATAGAATGCCAGGTATCTAATTTATATTCACTCATACTTTTTATATAGTTCTATTTATTCTGGCATCGACTATTATAGCTAAAAATCTAGAAAGCTTATTATTTTAGTGGTTTTTTAAAAAACATTTTGAATAAAGCTTGAACTTCTAATCCATTTCTGAGAATATAAAATATTATGTGGTAAAAAACATAGAAAATTAACCTGTGATATAGTATTAACTAAAGTTCAGATTTCACAAAATTTTATGCTAGTGTCCATTATTATTTTCATACCTTATTCAAGATTCTATATCGTATTGAACAGCTTCAGCTGAATGCAAATTCAAATTTGATAAATGTTCCTTTCATTTTAAAAATTCTATTACAAATATTTTCTAATTTTCCTTGTTACAGCTTCTTAATACACCCATCATTCAAAAGTGGACATTTAATTTCCAAAAACACGTTTCTAAAGTATTTTTGAAAGCAACCTCTCATTTTGATATTATCAACATAATTCTGAAAAGGAAAGCCTGTGCAATTGTGGTGAAAATGTAAATTTGTAGAGCTACTACAGGAAATAGCATTGAGATTCCTCAAAAACTTAAAGTAGAACTGAAATATAATTCATCCATTCTGTTCCTGGGTACTAATCCAAAAAAACTGCAATCAGGATCTCAAAGAAATATCTTCACTCCCATGTTCACTACAGCATTATTCACAATTGCTGAGACATTGAAGAAACTGAAGTTATGCTTTATCCAGCTAATGAATGGATGAAGATAGTATGGCATATACACAAACACACAGTGGAATATTATTCAGCCATAAAAAAGAATGAAATCTTGTCATTTTTGACAGCATGGATAGACCTTGACGGCATTATTCCAAGTGAAAAAAGTCAGATGGGAAAATATAAAGAGCATAAATCTCACTTATATGTGGAATCTAAAAACAAGAACAAAATTAAGATGAGCTCATGGATATGGATAACAAATTGGTGGTAGTCTGAAACCGGGTAAGAGGAAGGGTGTGCAGGCAAAATTGTTAAAGAGGGTCAAAAGGTACAAATTTCCAGTTTTAAAATGAATGAGTCATAGGGAGGTAATGTACAAATTGGTGACTATAGCTTTGTTGTTCAGTCACTCAGTCATGTCCAGCGCTTTGCAACCTCATGGACTGCAGCACACAAGGCTTCCCTCTACTTCACTAACTCCCAGAGTTTGCTCAAACTCATGTCCGTTTAGTCAGCGATACCATCCAACCATCTCATCCTCTGTCACCCTGTTCCCCTCAATCGTTCCCAGAATCAGAGTCTTTTCCAATGAGTCGGCTCTTCACCTCAGGTGGCCGAAGTATTGGATCTTCAGCCTCAGTACTTCCAATGAATATTCAGGGTTGGATTCCTTTAGAATTGACTGGTTTGATCTCCTTGCTGTCCAAGAGACTCTCAAGAGTCTTCTCCAGCATCACAGTTCAAAAGCATCAGTTCTTTGGCACTTAACTTTCTTTATGGTCTAACTCACATCTGTATGTGACTACTGAAAAAAACCATAGCTTTGACTATACGGACATTTGTCAGTAAGTGTTGGCAAGAGAGCAAGCATCCAGTTTGGTATTGCGTATTCGAAATTAGCTAGGAGTATGGACCATGTAAATCCTCATTAAAAGAAAGAAAAATGTGTAACTATGAAGAGTACATCATGCGAAATGCTGGGCTGGATGAAGCACAAGCTGGAATCAAGATTGCTGGGAGAAATATCAATAACCTCAGATAAGCAGATGACACCACCCTAATGGCAGAAAGTGAACAGGAACTAAAGAGCAGAACCTCTTGATGAAGGTAAAAGAAGAGAGTGAAAAGTCTGGCTTAAAACTCAACTATCAGAAAACTAAGATCATGGCATCTGGTCCCATCACTTCATGACAAACAGATGGGAGAAAATGAAAACAGTGACAGATTTTATTTTCTTGGGCTCCAAAATCACTGCAGACTGAGTGCAGCCATAAAATTAAAGACACTTGCTCCTTGGTAGAAAAGCTATGACAAACCTAAACAGCATATTAAAAAGCAGAGACATCACTTTGCCAACAAACATCCATATAGTCAAAACTATGGTTTTTCCAGTAGTCATGTATGGATGTGAGAGTTGGACCATAAAGAAGGCTGAGCACTGAAGAATTTATGCTTTTGAAGTGTGGTGTTGGAGAAGACTCTTGAGAGTCTCTTGGACTGCAAGGAGATCCAACCAATCCTCCTAAAGGAGATCAGTCCTGAGTGTTCATTGGAAGGACTGATGTTGAAGCTGAAACTCCAATACTTTGGCCACCTGATGCAAAGAGCTGACTCATTTCAAAAGACCCTGATGCTGGGAAAGATTGAGGGCAGGAGGAGAAGGGGATGACAGAGATGAGATGGTTGGATGGCATCACCGACACAATGGACATGCGTTTGGGTAGACTCCGGGAGTTGGTGATGGACAGGGAGGCCTGGCATGCTGCGGTTCATGGGGTTGTAGAGTCGGACACAACTGAGCAACTGAACTGAAGGCATTAAAATGCAAATAGTTCGGTTACTTTTTAATATTTTTGCTTTTTTGGTCTATTTCCTGTGACTTGCAGGGTTTTTTTTTTGAGATTGCTGACTGAAGTTCTAGTTCAACAGAGAAATCCCAATTGAGATAGATAGATAGGTAAGTTAATTTTCTTCTAAGAACAAAGCTGATTTTAAAAAGAAACAAAAAACCTAACATTTCTTAAATGATTATGATGTTTGAGGGCTTCCTAAAATTTTGTTTAGAAAATGCATATGAAGAATTCTTGTAAACAGCTCTTACTGGGTCTGGGTCTGTGTCCCTATAACTTAAAAGGTTTTATAGTATAATTGTTCTGTCTTGTGCAGTGTACACAAAGAAGCCATCAAATGGCTTATCTTGTACTTATCAACTTGTTTATTTTTATACCTCCAAGAAGCTGTATTTTTTTTTTACAAGAGCAGCTGCTACTTTGTAAATATTTTAATGGCCTCTGTTAAATAGCACTGTCAGTTTAAGATTTTCATTCTTCCACATGATCACACATCTTATAATGTGTTTTACCCTGAAAATCCTTTGAGATTTTAGACTGGAAAGGATATATTTTTTTAAAGTACAAGGACAACAAAAGAATAGATAGAGTTAAAGAATAATGTGTAAGATCATCAGGGAAATAATGCCATTTATTTCATAGACAAATGTGTAACAGCAGTAAGTTCTCTTAGCTCACTTCTTTTGACTCGGGCAGTTTGTTGAAATGGAACAGCATTGGCTTTGGAGCCAGATATTACAGGTACTTGCCTCTGTTCTTTTGCTTCTTAACAGATACTGATTATAGCAAATCAATTAATCTGTTTGAGCAATCTGCCAATGGAAAATGACATCTACCTTACAGGGTCATTATGAAAATTAGAGGTAATATATGTAAAGGGCCTAATTCGATCAAAGTAGCAGTTATTATTCTGTCTTACATACTTAGCAAGCAGGAGACTCCCAATCATTCTTTAGTCTGTCTTTTACATCTTTATTCACCCACCTTTTAGCTTCCCTTGTTTCTTTTTTCCCTCCAGCTTCATGGACTTCAAAGTGAGAAAATATTTTAGAGACTATTTTATTTAGCATTTTTGTTGAATAAATGAGGAAATATATGCTGAAAGAGACTAAATAAATTGTCTAAGATCACAGAGAATTAAAGGCATAGATGAGAACCATCATCTCCTGGGTTTTTCAGTTTTCTGTCTTGATGTGAAATGGAATTTGATAATATATTTTTATCTTGGGTATGAAGGCACATGTATAAGAACAAGAAGACAATACAAAGGACAAGAAAAGGAAAAATATTCAAGAAAAAAGAGTAAGGAGACATTTCCCCTTTTGTTCTAGAGCAGAACTAAGCAAAATTCTTTCATTGGCAAATATTTTGGGCTTTGAAAGTGAAGTCGCTCAGTCGTGTCCGACTCTTTGCGACCCCATGGACTGCAGCCTGCCAGGCTCCTCTGTCCATGGGATTATCCAGGCAACAATACTGGAGTGGGCTGCCATTTCCTTCTCCAGGGGATCTTCCTAACCCAGGGATAAAACCCAGGTCTCCTGCATTGTAGGCAGATGCTTTTTACCATCTGAGTCACCAACTACTCAACTCTGACATCATAGCACAAAAGCAGCCACAGATAATATGTAAACAAGTGAGCATGGCTGTGTTTCAATAAAACTTTTGAATTTCATATAATATGAATTCCATATAATTTTCACATGCCTCAAAATAATTATTTTTCCAGCCACTTAAAAACGTTTAAAAAACAACAACAACAACATTTTTACATCATGGACCATATAAAACTGGATGGAAAGTTGGCTGTATTTGGCTCAAGACCAGTAGTTTGATGTCCCTGGTGGCTCACACAGTAAAGAATCCAACTGCAATGCAGGTGACCCAGGTTCGATCCCTGGGTCTGGAAGATCCCCTGGAGAAGAGAATGGCTACCCACTCCAGTATTATTCCCTGAAGATTCCCATGGACAGAGGAGCCTGGCAGGCTACAGTCCATGGGATCTCAAAGAGTTGGACACAACTGAGTGTCTAAGAAGGCATGTGAATGCCTATGGGAGTGTAAGTCTGATGATAACCAGAACAGATACTTAGCATCAGTGTTGAGGAAGTAATAGGGTATGATGGAGACCATGGTATGAACTGGAGTATGTCTATCCCACTAAAGTGGGCAATCACTATTCTTATTCATCAGATTTCTGCTGTTAAGAAATGGAGGTCAGATTTTGCCAGATCTTATGATTTTTCAAAAAGTCAAAACTGTATTTAGAAAATAACTTTATTGACATACCATTGATTTATAACATTATGTGACTCATGTACAACATTATATTTCTATTCTTGTTTACCCTACAGTCTACTGAACACCAAGAATTTAGTTTCCACCTGTCACCATACAGTTAAATTCCCTTTACCCGTTTCACTTTTTCCCCCATTGCCCTCCCACTCTGGTAACCATAATTATTTTCTATATCTATTACACACATGTTTGTTTTCGTTTGGCTTATTCATTCATTTTGGGCTTTTTGTGTTTATTAGTTTTTTTAAAAATATTCCATATATGAGTGAAATCTTATGATATCTGTCTCTCTCCATCTGACTAGCTTCACTTAGCTCAGCTGCCATAGTCTGAGGGCCTGGATTGCAGGTACATAATCTGCTGTTCCCTCAGTTCCACCTCCTCTATGTATTCCTATCTATGAACTATGTGACAAATAATTTAAAATAAGTGTCATAAGGGTGATAAATAACCTAAAAGAGAACAGATAAAGCTATACAAACTCAAGAAAATAATGCATGAATAAAATGATAATATCTGCAGAGACAGACACTATTAAAAACAAGAGCAGCAATTCTGGAGTTGAAAAATGGAACTGAAAATTTCCATTTCACATTTTCATGGAAAAGTTTCATACCACAATGGAACTGAAAAATTCACTTGAGATATTAAAAAACAGAGTTGACTAGGCAAAAGAATCACAAACCTTGAACACAGATCGTTAGAAATCATCAAGTAAAAGCGAAGAGATAAAGGAATGCAAAAAAGTGAAGAGTGTCTAAAAGATTTCTGAGATATCATCAAAGAGGCCAATGTGTACTTTGAGGGAGTCCTAGAAGGAAAACATACACAAAGAGAGCTTACTTGAGGAAATAAAGGCTGAAAAATTTCCAAATCTGAAGAAAGAAATGGATATACAAACTGTAGAAGATCAATGACCTCCAACTAGTAAAAACAGAGACACCAGCATTACAGTCAAACTGTTGAAAGTCAAAGACAAAAAGAGAATCTTAAAAATAGCAAGAGAAAAACGGCTCATCACATGCAGAGTGCCTCAGTAAGATTATGAACGGATTTCCTAGCAGAAAACCTTGTAGGTCAGAAGGTAATGGGGATGATATATTCAAAGTGATGAAAGAAAAAACTGTCAACCATGATTATTGTATCCTTCAGGACCATGCTCCAAAAACAAAATAGTAGATCAGATCAAGGTAGCAGAGCAGAACATGGAGTTCACCGCCCCCTGACAAAACACATCAAAAATATGCCTATGTATGGAACAGTTCTCATGCAAAACTAATTGGAAACTTGCAGGAGAACTCCTATACAACCAAAAATACAAGAAATATTTTTATTTAACTAGGTAGGATGGAAAAAAGACATAAGGTCATAACTTTTGGCCCTGGGAGGGCTCTGTAAAGAAGAGAAGGTATGCATAGATAGACTCTCATCATGGCGAGCAAGCTGGTCAAGCCACAGACTGCGCTACAGGAAGATTTCCCTGTTTGCTGGGACAAATGAACCCCTGGGACAGATGAAAGGGGTTAAGAAGCCTAGACACTACTCAAAAAAGTGCACACATGCTGGCCTGCCAACAACCACAGTGGAGAGAATTTGCACTGGTCGAGCCAGCTTGCCACTCTCCCTACTCTGAGTAGGGTGAAAACCCTGGTCCCACTAACTCCCCACCACAGCTTGGCACAAAATCTGGACCAGCCAGCCTGGGGGAAAATACTCAGTCTAGCTATGCAGAGACAACCAGGTGCTCACCATGGAGCTCACCTCCCCTGACAAACACATCAAAAATACACCTATGTATGGAACAGTTCTCATGGAAAACTAACTGGAAGCTGGCAGGAGATGTGGGGTGGCTGGATATGCCTGGGGTAGGGCAGTGGCAACCACTGTCAATATTTATTCAGGTGGTGCTGAGAACCAGCATGACTTGGTTCGCACTCCTGGCCAAGCTACCAGCTGAGTGAGTGCTCATACCATGCCACAATTTTGCACTAGATCTGGGATGAAACTAACAGGTGAAGGGATACAACATTGGGCTGCATCTGAGCAGTGCTATGGATGCCTACCCAGGTGGTACATCAGTTGTATGTGAGCACATGGCCTCACTTGCTTCAGCACTCCCCTCCTCTGGGACAGAGTATGCACCAAAGAGAAACAGTACTGGATCAGGCCCAACGCTCATTGTTTTTACTCCAGCAATTGGGGAGCAGACCCCACCTCTGACAAAAAGGTGACAGCCATGGAGCAGAGAGCAAGTCCTACCTCACAACCTACACAGACTAGATATTCCAACACCAAGCAAATCCCCTATTAAGGTGATATTGAACAGTACACCCCGAAGAAACTCATGGCTGGCATCCATACCAAAACCAGCTTTTGTGTCAAAAACACTGTACACAGTCTACACAAGCATGCTCTCACATAAAACCACCCCTTCAAGGCCACAATAGATAACTGTTTCTCCTATATTCCCAGAGACAGATAAATTTAATTAAATGAAAAGGCAAAGAAACTACTCCCTATTAAAAGGACAAAAAAGATCCCCTGGAATAAAAAATAATAAAACAAAGCCTATCAACATACAAGACCTCAAGTTCAAAAGGTGCCAATAAACATGCAACTGGAGACTTCCCAGGTGATCCAGTAGCTAAGAATTCATAATCCCAATGCAGGGACCCCAGGTTCGATCCCTGGTCAGGGAACTTGATCCCACATGTTCCAGCTAAAAACCCACATGCTGCAATGATGATTGAAGATCCCACATGCCACAGCCAAAATCCAGTACAACCAAATAAATAAGTAAATAAGTACTTTAAAAATACAGCTAAATTACAAAAGATTATCAATATAAATACAGGAACTGTAACAAGAAACAAGTAAATATAAAGATTAACCTATCAAAAATAGGAAATTCAACTTCTAAGATAAAATGCAAACTAGAAGCAGGGAAGAACCAACTAAGTTACACAGAAAAATCAATGAGTGATCTGGAAGACAGGACAATGAAAATCACTGAAGCAGAACAGCAGACATAATAACAAAAAAAGGAAAAAGAAAACAACCTACAAGCTCTATGATATGATGAAAAAAAATGCCAACCTGTACATAATAAGGCTTCCAAAAGAAGACAGAGAAAAGGGGATTGAAAAGGTATTTGAAGAAATTATGACAGAAAACTTCCCAAACCTAAAGAAGGAAACAAATATCCAGCTACAGAAAGAACAGAGGATCTCAAACAAGATAAACCCAAAGAGACCCACACTAAAATATAATTAAAATGGCAAAAGTTGAAGAGAGGATTCTAAAAGCACTAAGAGAAAAGCAGAGAGTTGCTTACAGATTTTTTCTAATTCTCCTTGTCATGGCTTTTTAGATATACCCATCATTTATTTATTTTTTTAATTTAAATTTATTTTAATTGGAGGATAACTACATTACACTATTGTATTGGTTTTGCCATATATTGACATGAATCCACCATGGGTATACACGTGTTCCCCATCCTGAACCGCCCTCCCACCTCCCTCCCCATAACATCCCTCTGGGTCATCCCAGTGCACCAGCCCCAAGCATCCTGTATCCTGCATCAAACCTGGACTGGCGATTCGTTTCTTACATGATATTATACATGTTTCAATGCCATTCTCCCAAATCATACCCCCTCACCCTCTCCCACAGAGTCCACAAGACTGTTCTATACATCTGTGTCTCTTTTGCTGTCTTACATACAGGGTTATCGTTACCATCTTTCTAAAATCCATATATATGTGTTAGTATACTGTATTGGTGTTTTTCTTTCTGGCTTACTTTACTCTGTATAATCGGCTCCAGTTTCATCCACCTCATTAGAACTGATTCAAATGTATTCTTTTTAATGGCTGAGTAATACTCCATTGTGTATATGTACCACAGCTTTCTTATCCATTCATCTGCTGATGGACAGACATCTAGGTTGCTTCCATGTCCTGGCTATTATAAACAGTGCTGTGATGAACATTGGGGTACACATGTCTCTTTCAATTCTGGTTTCCTCAGTGTGTGGGATTCCAGTGGGATTGCTGGGTCATAAGGGAGTTCTATTTCCAGGTTTTTAAAGAATCTCCACACTGTTCTCCATAGTGGCTGTACTAGTTTGCATTCCCACCAACAGTGTAAGAAGGTTCCCTTTTCTCCACACCCTCTCCAGCATTTATTGCTTGTAGACTTTTGGATCACAGCCATTCTGACTGGTGTGAAATGGTACCTCATTGTGGTTTTGATTTGCATTTCTCTGATAATGTGTGTGAGTGATGTTGAGCATCTTTTCGTGTGTTTGTTAGGCATCTGTATGTCTTCTGTGGAGAAATGTCTATTTAGTTCTTTGGCCCATTTTTTGATTGGGTCATTTATTTCTCTGGAATTGAGCTGCAGGAGTTGCTTGTATATATTTTTGAGATTAGTTGTCAGTTGCTTCATTTGCTATTATTTTCTCCCATTCTGAAGGCTGTCTTTTCACCTTGCTTATAGTTTCCTTTGTTGTGCAGAAGCTTTTAATTTTAATTAGATCCCATTTGTTTATTTTTGCTTTTATTTCCAATATTCTCGGAGGTGGTCATAGAGGATCCTGCTATGATTTATGTCAGAGAGTGTTTTCCCCTAGAAGTTTTATAGTTTCTGGTCTTACATTTAGATCTTTAATCCATTTTAAGTTCATTTTTGTGTATGGTGTTAGAAAGTGTTCTAGTTTCATTCTTTTATAAGTGGTTGACCAGTTTTCCCAGCACCACTTGTTAAAGAGATTGTCTTTTCTCCATTGTATATTCTTGCCTCCTTTGTCATAGATAAGGTGTCCATATGTGTGTGGATTTATCTCTGGGCTTTCTATTTTGTTCCATTGATCTATATTTCTGTCTTTGTGCCAGTACCATACTGTCTTGATGACTGTGGCTTTGTAGTAGAGCCTGAAGTTAGGCAAGTTGATTCCTCCAGTTCGATTCTTCTTTCTTAAGATTGCTTTGGCTATTCGAGGTTTTTTGTATTTCCATACAAATTGTGAAATTACTTGTTCTAGCTCTGTGAAAATACCGTTGGTAGCTTGACAGGGATTGCACTGAACCTATAATTGCTTTGGGTAGTATACTCATTTTCACTATATTGATTCTTCCAATCCATGAACATGGTCTATTTCTCCATCTATTAGTGTCCTCTTTGATTTCTTTCACCAGTGTTTTATAGTTTTCTATATATAGGTCTTTTGTTTAGGTAGATATATTCCTAAGTATTTTATTCTTTTCGTTGCAATGGTGAATGGAATTGTTTCCTTAATTTCTCTTTTTATTTTCTCATTATTAGTGTATAGGAATGCAAGGGATTTCTGTGTGTTGATTTTATATCCTGCAACTTTACGATATGCATTGATTAACTCTAGTAATTTTCTGGTGGAGTCTTTAGGGTTTTCTATGTAGAGGATCATGTCATCTGCAAACAGTGAGAGTTTTACTTCTTCTTTCCCAATTTGGATTCCTTTTATTTCTTTTTCTGCTCTGACTGCTGTGGCCCAAACTTTCAGAACTATGTTGAATAGCAGCAGTGAAAGTGGGCACCCTTGTCTTGTTCCTGACTTTAGGGGAAATGCTTTCAATTTTTCACCATTGAGGATAATGTTTGCTGTGGGTTTGTCATATATAGCTTTTATATTATGTTGAGGTATGTTCCTTCTATTCCTGCTTTCTGGAGAGTTTTTATCATAAATGGATGTTGAATTTTGTCAAAGGCTTTCTCTGCATCTGTTGAGATAATCATATGGCTTTTATTTTTCAATTTGTTAATGTGGTATATTACATTGATTTGTGGATATTGAAGAATCCTTGCATCCCTGGGATAAAGCCCACTTGGTCATGGTGTATGATCTTTTTAATGTGTTGTTGGATTCTGATTGCTAGAATTTTGTTAAGGATTTTTGCATCTATGTTCATCAGTGATATTGGCCTGTAGTTTTCTTTAATTGTGGCACCTTTGTCAGGTTTTGGTATTAGGGTGATGGTGACCTCATAGAATGAGTTTGGAAGTTTACCTTCCTCTGCAATTTGCTGGAAGAGTTTGAGTAGGATAAGTGTTAGCTCTTCTCTGAATTTTTGGTAGAATTCAGCTGTGAAGTCGTCTGGACATGGGCTTTTGTTTGCTGGATGATTTCTGATTACAGTTTTAATTTCCATGCTTGTGATGGGTCTGTTAAGATTTTCTATTTCTTCCTGCTCAGTTTTGGAAAATTGTACTTTTCTAAGGATTTTCCCATTTCTTCCAAGTTGTCCATTTTATTGGCATGTAATTGCTGATAGTAGTCTCTTATGATCCTTTGTATTTCTGTGTTGTCTGTTGTGATCTCTCCATTTTCACTTCTAATTTTATTGATTTGATTTTTCTCCCTTTGTTTATTGGTGAGTCTGGCTAAAAGTGGAAATTTACTGTCCAGTTCGCAATTCCTACATTAGCAATATCAGTTCAGACACTGAACAAAAAGAACATTACAACTAAAGCTTAAAAAAAAAAGTGGACATTTAATTTCCAAATACATAGGGTTTTTAAAGTATCCTTGATATTAATCTCTCTCTTAAATGCTTTCTTCTCTGCAATCACCTTCTGTACATTTTTCAGTCTCTTAACTTTATTGAGGCTTTCAATGGCTAAGTCAAAGATCTCTCTTGGTAAATATCACACTTCACTTGAAAATATATGGGTTATTTTAAAATTGCTTTCAATATTGATTTATTATATAATTCCACAGTGATAAGAGAATAGACTCTATGAGTTCAATATCTTTAGACCATGAAAAATTTGCACTTTGTTTTATATCCCTGGATATGTTCCAGTATCTATTGGGTGATAGTCTATGGGAACTTGCATAGGATTTGTATCCTGCTGTTGTGCGAAAACTGTATAAGTCTTAATTATGTTGATTTGGTTCATAGTGTTTTTCAGGTCTACTATATCTTTCTACTTTTCTGTTTATTCATTCTATTAATTTTTGAGTTTGAACTGGAAACTGCAACTAGAAATCTTAACTTATCTACTTAAAAAACAGTTGTATAGTGGAAGAATATATAATTTTATTCTGTATTTTCCAAGTATCCTGCAAATGTGTTATGATACTTTCATAGCTTAAAAAAGGAAAAAAGAAAAAATAGTTACCTAAAAGGAAACCTCCTTAAGGATATCAGTGGATTTCTCTGCAGAAACATTACAGGCTAAAAGGGAGTGACATGATATATTCAAAGTCCTGAAAAGGAAAAAAAGAACCCTGCAAACTAGGGTACTCAACCAAGCAAGATTATAATTTAGAATAGGACAGATAAAGATTTTCTTGGACAAGCAAAAACTAAAAGAATTCAGAAATACCAAACCTAACCTAAAAGAAATACTGAAACATCTTCTCTAAATAGAAAAGCAAGAATATATAGGAGAGGAAAATCACAAAAGGCAACTTTATGAAAGGATTTAAGGTCACTTAAATAAGCCAGTACATAATTAAAAAATAAACCAAAAAATGTAAAAGTGATTATAGCTATTAAACACTAAAAGGCTAAGAGTAAAGATGTAAAATAGGACATCTGCTAGTAAAGTAATGCTCAAAATTCTCCAAGCCAGGCTTCAGCAATACATGAACTCTGCAATTCCAGATGTTCAAGCTGTTTTTAGGAAAGGCAGAGGAACCAGAGATCAAATTGCCAACATCCTCTGGATCATCAAAAAAGCAAGAGAGTTCCAGAAAAACATCTATTTCTGCTTTATTGACTGTGCCAAAGGCTTTGACTGTGTGGATCACAATAAGCTGTGGAAAATTCTGAGAGAGATGGGAATACCAGACCACCTGACCTGCCTCCTGAGAAATCTGTATGTCAGGAAGCAAGAGTTAAAACTGGACCTGGAACAACAAACTGGTTCCAAATAGGAAAAGGAGTACGTCAAGGCTGTATATTGTCACCCTACTCTAGTTAACTTCTATGCAGAGTACCTCATGAGAAACGCTGGGCTGGATGAAGCACAAGCTGGAATCAAGACTGCTGGGAGAAATATCAATAACCTCAGATATGCAGATGACACCACCCTTATGGCAGAAAGTGAAGAAGAACTAAAGAGCCTCTTGACGAAAGTGAAAGAGGAGAGTGAAAAAGTTGGCTTAAAGTTCAACATTCAGAAAACGAAGATCATGGCATCTGGCCCCAACACTTAATGGCAAATAGATGGGGAAACTGGAAACAGTGGCTGACTTTATTTTTATGGGCTCCAAAATCACTGCAGATGGTGACTGCAGCCATGAAATTATAAGATGCTTACTCCTTGGAAGGAAAGTGATGACCAACCTAGACGGCATATTAAAAAGCAGAGACATTACTTTGCCAACAAAGGTCCGTCTAGTCAAGGCTGTGGTTTTTCCAGTGGTTATGTATGGATGTGAGAGTTGGACTATAAAGAAAGCTGAGCACTGAAGAATTGATGCTTTTGAAGTGTGGTGTTGGAGAAGCCTCTTGAGAGTCCCTTGGACTGCAAGGAGATCCAACCAGTTCATCCTAAAGGAGATCAGTCCTGGGTGTTCATTGGTAGGACTGATTTTGAAGCTGAAATTCCAATACCTTGGCCACCTGTTGCGAAGAACTGACTCATTTGAAAAGACCCTGACCCTTGGAAAGATTGAGGGCAGGAGAAGGGGACGACAGAGGATGAGATGGTTGGATGGCATCACTGACTCGATGGACATGGGTTTGGGTGGACTCTGGGAGCTGGTGATGGACAGTGAGGCCTGGCGTGCTGCAGTTCATGGGGTCGCAAAGAGTCGGACATGACTGAGCGACTGAACTGAACTGAACTAAATCACAAAATGTAGGGGAGGGGAGTGAAAAATATAAATCTTGAAATATACCTTGGAATTTGAATGACTATCAGTTTAAAGCAGGTAGAAATAGTTATTGGTTACATATAGGAAACCCACAGTAACCCCAAGTCAAACATCTTACCACAGACTGACAAAAACATGAAGAAAGGAACTCAAGCACACAACAAAAGAAAATCCTCAAACCACCAAGCAAAAACAGAAAGAAATGAACAAACAACTACAAAACAATTGAAAAATAAGAATAAAATGACAATAAGTGCAGAGACATAATAATGTTTTTTGTTGCTCAAATTTTACTGACCACAGATGTTTTACTGACCACAATATGTTTTTAGAGAGTGATATAATTAACATTACCATTTGGAGTTCTTAAAGCTTAAAATTGATCAGGGATTAATTATACAACTTATGATTGTCATTAGCATTTACATTTGGCTCCCTTAGGTTTTTGTTCCAACCTTATGTATATTATAAATGCAAGTTGATTACTGTAAAATTTTCAAAGTGGTGCATCGGAAAATTTCTCATTTCTCAAAGAACCCACCACAAAGATAAACCTTGTGACTACTGGGTAAAAGAAAACAATATATTCTAAAGGAAATAATACTCACAGGACTAAATAAGAAATGCTGCCAGAAGGTGTAGAGTCTGCTCTTCCAGGGGAAAGCACAGTGAAACATGGTATATTTGTAATAGATGTTCTGTTCTCCTGAACAGATGCCTGCTATATTGCCTATCACTATAACAAAATACTAGAAAGCTTTAGGAAGCAATGTACGAAGTTTCAAATAAACACACTAAGTGCAAGAAAAGTGGATACTTACCCAAACAAGGGTGCTTCTATATTCATTTACATAACAAATCACTGGCCTCAGGCATTAGTTTTTGCAAAAACCCTCCAATCAATAACATGTTTAATGTCAATGAACTAAATGCTCTGATCACAGACACAGACTGGCTATGGATTAAAAACAATAACTTGCAGTATATTGACTACATGAGACTTACTTCAGGACAAAGATACACAAAGACTTAAAATGAGGAGATGGAAAAAGATATTTCAGACAAATGGTAACAACAAGAAAGTGAAAGTATTAATATTCATGTCAGACAAAATAGACTTTAAAACAAAAGCCATAAAGAAAGAAAAGGGCATCATATAATAATAAAGGGATGAACACATGAAGTGGCTATTAGACTTGCTAACATACAGGAGCATCTGAATGTATTATTAAAAAATAATAACTGACTTAAAGGGAGAAATGAATAAAAATGTAATAACAGTAGGAGACTTTAACACCCCACAAGACATCAATGGCCAGATTTTCTAAACAGAAAATCAGTAAAGCAACAGAAGTCCTAAATGACACAATAGACCAGTTGGATTTAATATCTACAGGACACTAACAAAAACATTAAAACACACATTCTTTCCAGGCACACAAGGAACATTCTAGATAGACCACATACTAGGCCACAAAACAAGCCTCAACAAATTTAAGTTGATAGAAATTATACCAAGCATTTTTTCTGACCATGATGGTATGAATCTAGGAATCAATTACAGAAAGAAAAACAGAAAAAAAAAAAAAACACAAAAATGTGGAGACTAAAAAATGCAATAGGTCAACAATAAAATTAAGAGAAATCAGAAAATACTTCGAGAAAAATGAAAATGAAAACATAGCTACAAAATCTCTAGATGCAACAAAAGCAGTCTGAGGAAAGTTCATAGTAATACAGACATTTCTCAAGAATGAAGAAAAATTTCAAATAAATAACCTAACCTATCACCTGAAAGAAAAAGAAAAAACTAAGCTGAGAGTCAGCAAAAGGAAATAAGAAAAATGAGAACAAATAAAATATCAATAAAACCGAGGGTTTGTTTTCTGAAAAGATAAAACTGACAAACCTTTAGCTAAAAAAAAAAGGGAGAGGACCTAAATGAAATAAGAAATAACAGAGGAGAAACAACTGGTATCACAGAAATACAAAAGGAGTGAGAGTAACATGTACAGTTATATGTCAAGAAATCAAACACCCTAGAAAAAATGGACAAATCTTTAGAAACATGTAAACTGTCAAGACTGAGTCAAAAAGAAAAAGACAATCTCTATATGTGAAATAGAATCTGTAATAATGAAAACTCCCTGTAGGTCCAGTGGTTAGGACTCAGCATTTTCACTGCCATGCCCGGGGTCCTATCCCTGGCCAGGGAACTAAGATCCTGCAACCTGTGTGGCTGGCATGGCCAAAAAAAAGTCCAAGACTGAGCAGCTTCACTGAGGCATTCCACCAAACATAGAAAGCACAATGTAAATCTATCCTTCTCAAACTACTCCTAAAAACTGAAGAGGAGGAAAGATTCCAAAACTCATTCTCCAAGGTCATCATTACCTTGATACCAAACCAGACAGAAAACACTACAAAAAAAAAAAAAAAAAAAGACAGGCCAGTATCTTTGACGAGTATAGATGCAAAAATCCACATCTAAAGATTAGTAAATTGAATCTATATTCATCAAGATACTGAAGGAAAATGGGTGAAACCTAAATCTTATGATTTTTTTAGATCAATCTCTCAAGGCAAAATAAAAGTAAAAATAAACAAATAGGACCTAGTCAAATTTTTAAAAGCTTTTGCACAGCAACATAAATCATTAAAAAAAATGAAACAATAACTTATAAACTGAAAGTACTTGCAAATGACAAATACTTTCACCAGCAGAGGGTTAATGATCAAAATATACAATCAGCCCATATAAAAAATAAAAAACTGACAACCAAATCAAAAAATGGTTAAGAGCCTAAACAGACATTTTTCCAAGACAGACATATAGATGGTTAAAAGGCCTATGAAAAAAATGCTCAACATTGCTAATTATTAGAAATGCAAGTCAAAACCACAATAAAGTATCACCTCACACCCACTGGAATAGCTATCATCAAGTCTACTAATAATAAATGCTGGAAAGAGTAGAGATAAGGAATTCTCCTACTCTGGTGAGAATGTAAATTTGTACAGCCACTATTGGGAACAGTATGGCGGTTCCTTAAAAAGCTAAAAAGAGGACTACGGTATGGTCCTGCAATCCCACTCCTGGAAATACATCTGGAGAAAACCATAATGATTCAGAAATGAGAGGGGCCATTACAACCAATACCACAGAAATAAAAAGCATTATAGAGGAGTGCTGTGAACAATTACATGCCAACAAACTGTAAAACCCAGAAGAAATGGATAAATTCCTAGAAACATACAACCTACCAAGAATGGATCATGAGGAAATAGAAATTCTATGTGACCAGATCTATAACTAGAAAAAAGGTTGAATCAGAAAGAGAAGTGTAGGACCTGATGGCTTCACTAAAAATTCTACTAGACATTTAAAGAAAAATTAATGCCAGTTCTCCTTGAACTTTTCCAAAAAACTTTAGAGGGAGCAACATCCCAAACTCATTCTATGAAGCCTTCATTGACCTAAATCAAAGTTAGACAACAATACTAATCAACCAATCAGTGGATATCAAGATGGCAAAGTAGGAAAACATGGAAAACCGTTGGCTACAAACACAGCAAAAACACATCTACATGAGGAAAATTTCTCACAAGAAAACCACCTGGAAACTGGCAGAGATCTCTTATACAACCAAAGCTACATGAAAGATCTCCACATAACCAGTGGGATCAAAAAAAAAAAGAATAGACCAATATCTCTGATAATTGTTGACGTAAAAATTGCTAATACTACCAAATCTAATTCAGCAGAATGTTTAAAAGATTATACACCATAACCAAATGATTTCTTCCTAGAATGCAAGGATAGTACAACCTGAAAAAATGAATGTAACGTGCCACATTAACAGAATGGAGGAGGAAGTTCAGTTCAGCCCAGTTCAGTTGCTCAGTCATGTCCGACTCCTTGTGACCCCATGAACTGCAGCACACCGGGTCTCACTGTCCATCACCAGCTCCCAGAGTCCACCCAAACCCATGTCCATCGAGTCGGTGATGCCATCCAACCATCTCATCCTCTGTCGTCCCCTTCTCCTCCTGCCCCCAATCCTTCCCAGCATCAGAGTCTTTTCCAATGAGTCAACTCTTCGCATGAGGTGGCCGAAGTATTGGAGTTTCAGCCTCAGCATCAGTCCTTCCAATGAACACCCAGGACTCATCTCCTTTAGGATGAACTGGTTGGATCTCCTTGCAGTCCAAGGGACTCTCAAGAGGCTTCTCCAACACCACACTTCAAAAGCATCAATTCTTCAGCACTCCGCTTTCTTTATAGTCCAACTCTCACATCCATACATGACCACTGGAAAAACCACAGCCTTGACTAGACGGACCTTTGTTGGCAAAGTAATGTCTCTGCTTTTAATATGCCGTCTAGGTTGGTCATCACTTTCCTTCCAAGGAGTAAGCATCTTATAATTTCATGGCTGCAGTCACCATCTGCAGTGATTTTGGAGCCCATAAAAATGAAGTCAGCCACTGTTTCCACTGTTTCCCCATCTACTTCCCATGAAGTGATGGGACCAAATGCCATGATCTTCGTTTTCTGAATGTTGAACTTTAAGCCAACTTTTTCACTCTCCTCTTTCACTTTTGTCAAGAGGCTCCTTAGTTCCTCTTCACTTTCTGCCTTAAGGGTGGTGTCATCTGCATATCTGAGGTTATTGATATTTCTCCCAGCAATCTTGATTTCAGCTTGTGCTTCATCCAGCCCAGCGTTTCTCATGAGGTACTCTGCATAGAAGTTAACTAGAGTAGGGTGACAATATACAGCCTTGACGTACTCCTTTTCCTATTTGGAACCAGTTTGTTGTTCCAGGTCCAGTTTTAACTCTTGCTTCCTGACATACAGATTTCTCAGGAGGCAGGTCAGGTGGTCTGGTATTCCCATCTCTCTCAGAATTTTCCACAGCTTATTGTGATCCACACAGTCAAAGCCTTTGGCACAGTCAATAAAGCAGAAATAGATGTTTTTCTGGAACTCTCTTGCTTTTTTGATGATCCAGAGGATGTTGGCAATTTGATCTCTGGTTCCTCTGCCTTTTCTAAAGCCAGCTTGAACGTTGGAAGTTCACGGTTCATGTATTGCTGTAGCTTGGTTTGGTGAATTTTAAGTATTACTTTACTATCATGTGAGATGACTGCAAGTTTGTGGTAGTTTGAGCATTCTTTTGCATTGCCTTTCTTTGGGATTGAAATGAAAACTGACCTTTTCCAGTCCTGTGGCCATGGCTGAGCTTTCGAATTTGCTGGCATATTGAGTGCAACACTTTCACAGCATCATCTTTCAGGATCTGAAATAGCTCAATTGGAATTCCATCACCTCCACTAGCTTTGTGTGTAATGATGCTTCCTAAGGCCCACTTGACGTCACATTCCAGGATGTCTGGCTCTAGGGGAGTGATCACACCATCGTGATTATCTGGGTTGTGAAGATCTTTTTGTACAGTTCTTCTGTGTATTCTTGCCACCTCTTCTTAATATCTTCTGCTTCTGTTAGGTCCCTGCCATTTTGGTATATATATTTATCAATTAATGCACAAAAATCATTTCACAGAATTCAACAATCTTTCAATGTAAAAACTCAACAAACTAGATACAGGTGAAAACTACTTTGATATAAAAAAATTAAAACTCGCAATTAGCATTGTACTCAGTGGTAAAAAGCTGAAAGCTTTTCCTCTACAATCATGAACAGACGAAGATACCCACTGTCTCCACTTCTATTTAACACAGTACTGGAAGTCCCAGGCAGTGGTTAGGTAATAAAATAAATCAAAGGCATCCATATGGGAAAGGAAGAAGCAAAATGATCTCTATTTACAGATGACATAATCTTATGTGTAAAAAATCCTAAACATCCCATTGAAAAACTGTTAGAATAAATGAATTCAAAGTTGCAGGATACACAACTAACACAAAATCACATATGTTTCTATACACTAAAAATGAAAAATTTCTAAAGAAAAAATTTTTAAACAATTCCACTTACAAGAGCATCAAAAAGAATAAAAATTTTTAAAAATAAGGAGATGAAAAGTAGAAAACACTGGTAAGAGAACATAAACAGTACAGGAATAAGTGGAAAAGCATCCCATGTTCATGGACTGGAAAACTTATTATTGTTAAAATATCTGTACATCTCAAGGCAACCTACAGAGTCAATGTAATCCCTATCAAAATCCCAATGATGTATTCTACAGAAATAGAAAATCCTGTTCAAAAATTCATATAGAATCTCAAAGGACACTAAATTGCCAGAACAACCTTGAAAGAAGAACAAAGCTGGAGAACTTACACTTCCTTATTTCAAAACTCACTACAAAGCTAAAAAACAGTATGGCACTGGCATGAAGGCACTTACAGACCAGTGGAGTTAAAATAAGCTGCCAAGATATAAACTCTTACATACATGGTCAAATGATTTTCAACAAAGGTGCTAAGTCCATTTGATGAAGAAAGGACAGTCTGTTCAACAAGTGGTTTGTGGAAAACGATATGAACAGGCAAAAGATGAAGTTAGACCCTTTCTTTGCCCCATACATTAAAATTAATTCAAAACTGATCAATACCTACATATAAGACCTAAAATCAAAAACTCTTAGGGGGGGAAAAAAACCAGGGAAAATCTTCATGGCACTCGATTTAGAAAATTTTCTTCAATATGACAGTAAATAAAGTACAGGAAACAAAGTCAAAATAAATAAACTGGACTACACCAAAATTGAAAACTTCTGTTCATCAAAAGACTTTCACAGAATGAAATGACAATCCACGAAATGGGAAAAATATTTACAAATCATAATCTCATAAGGAATTGATATCCAGAATATATAAAGTACTCTTAAAACTCAACAAAAATTGAAACAACCCTATTCTAAAATAGGCAAAACTTGTCCATAGACTTATCTCCAAAGAAGATATACAAATGATCAATAAGCACATGAAGAGATGCTCTAGATCACTTACTATTATGGAAAAAAAAATCAAAGGTATAATGAGGTATCATGTCATGTTCATTAGGATGACTACTAACAAAAAAAAATAACCAGAAGGGCAGAGTAAAAGAACACGTGCTTATCTCCTCCTGCAAGATCACCAAAATCAAAACTAGGTGTTGAACAACCATCAACAGGAGGATGCTGGAACTCACTAAAAAGAAAAAAAAAAAAAAACCCTCATGTCCAAAGATAAAGTAGAAGCCACAGGAGACAGTAGGAGGGGCACAATCACGATAAAATAAGTCCCATTCCTGCTGGGTGAATGACCCACAAACTGAAGGACAATGACACCAAAGAAGTTTTCCCACTGTTGTGAAGGTTCTGAACCCAACAACAGGCTTCCCAGCCTGGGGATTTGACAAAGGAACTGGGAATTCCCAGAGAATCTGACCTTGAAGGCAACCAGATTTGCTTACAGGATTTCCACAGGACTAGCGGAAACAGAGATTCTAGTCTTGGAGGACACAAACAAAATCTTGTGCATACCAAGACCCAGGGGAAAGAAGGAGTAACCTCACAGGAGACTGAACTTAAACTATCTACTCGCGTTGGAGGGTTTCCTGTGGAGGCATGGGTTGTCAGGGGCTCACCACAGGGACGAGGGCACTGACAGCAGCAGTCTTGAAGGCCCCTGTTGGCGTAAGGCTTCCTGGAGATTGCCCTTAATCCTGCCACAGAGCCCATGGACCCCAGGGATGGGTTGCCTCAGGCCCAACAACTAACAAGGAGGGAGTGCAAACCCACCATTAGCAGATAATTGGATTAAAGCTTTATCACTTCATGGGAAATAGATGGGGAAACAGTACAACCAGTGTCAGACTTTATTTTGGGGGGCTCTAAAATCACTGCAGATGGTGATTGCAGCCATGAAATTAAAAGATGCTTACTCCTTGGAAGCAAAGTTATGACCAACCTAGATAGCATATTCAAAAGCAGAGACATTACTTTGCCAACTCAGGTCCGTCTAGTCAAGGCTATAGTTTTCCTGTGGTCATGTATGGATGTGAGAGTTGGACTGTGAAGAAAGCTAAGCACTGGAAGAATTGATGCTTTTGAAGTGTGGTGTTGGAGAAGACTCTTGAGAGTCCCTTGGACTGCAAGGAGATCCAACCAGTCCATTCTAAGGGAGATCAGTCCTGGGTGTTCTTTGGAAGGACTGATGCTAAAGCTGAAACTCCAGTACTTTGGCCACCTCATGTGAAGAGTTGACTCATTGGAAAAGACTCTGATGCTGGGAGGGATTGGGGGCAGGAGGAGAAGGGGACAACAGAGGATGAGATGGCTGGATGGCATCACTGACTCGATGAACATGAGTCTGAGTGAACTCCGGGAGTTGGTGATGGACAGGGAGGCCTGGCGTGCTGTGATTCATGGGGCTGCAAAGAGTCAGACACGACTGAGCGACTGAACTGAACTGAACTGAGCAAGGCCTTGCCCACCAGAGCAAGACCTAGTTTTTCCCATTGCCAGTCCCTCCCATCAGGAAGCTTACCCAAGCCTCTTAGCCTCTTCCATCAGAGGGCAGACAGAAGAATCAAGAAGAATCACAACCCCACAGCCAGAACCAAAACCACATTACAGAAAGATAACCACGATGAAAAAGCAGAACATTATGTCCCAGATACAGGGACAAGGTAAAACGCAAAAAAAAAAAAAAAAACTAAATGAAGTGCATATAGACAACCTTTCAGAAAAAGATTCAGAATAATGATAGTGAAGGTGATCCAGAATATTGGGAAAACAATGGAGAAGATGCAAAAATACCAAAGACCTATAAGAGTTAAAGAACAAACAAACAAACATGAATAATACACTGGAAGGGATCAATAGCAATTAACTGAGGAAAAGGACAGATAAATGACCTAAAGGACAGAATGGTGGAAATCACTGTGGCAGAACAGAAAATAGAAAAAAACTGAAGACAGCATAAGAGACCTCTGGGATAATATTAAACACACCAACATTTGCATTATAGTGGTCCCAGAAGAAGAAGAAAGAGAGAAGGACCTGAGAAAATATTTGAAGAGATAATAGGTAAAAACTTTCCTAACATGGGAAAGGAAATATTCAACCAAGTCCAGGAGACACAGAGAGTCCCAGGCAGGATAAACCCAAGGAGGACTGCACCAAGACACATAGCAATCAAACTGACAACAATTAAAGACAAGGATAAAATACTAAATCAAATCACTTACCATTATACAGTGGAAGTGACAAACAGATTCAAGGGATTCAATCTGATAGAGAGAGTGCCTGAAGAACTATGGATGGAGGTTTGTAACACTGTATAGGAGGCCGTTAAAACCATCCCAAAGAAAAAGAAATGCAAAATGGTTGTCTCAGGATGCCTTACAAATAGCTGAGAAAAGAAGAAAAGTGAAAGGCAAACGAGAAAAGGAAATTTATATCCATCTGAATGCAGAGTTCCAAAGACTAGCAAGGAAAGATAAGAAAGCCTTCCTAAGTGATCCATGCAAAGAAATAGAGGAAAACAATAGAATGGGAAAGACTAGAGACGTCTTCAAGGTAATTAGAGATACCAAGGGAACATTTCATGGAAAGATGGGCACAATAAAGGACAGAAACGGTATGGACCTAACAGAAGCAAAAGATATTAAGAAGAGGTGGCAAGAATACACAGAACTATACAAAAAAGATCATAATGACCCAAATAACCATGATGCTGTGATCACTCACCTAGAGCCAGATATCCTGGAATGCAAAGTCAAGTGGGCCTAGGAAGCATCACTACAAATAAAGCTAGTGGAGGTGATGGGATTCCAGGTATTTCAAATCCTAAAAGATGATACTGTGAAAGTGCTGCACTCAATATGCCAGCACAGTTGGAAAACTCAGCAGTGTCCACAGGACTGGAAAAGGTCAGTTTTCATTCCAATCCCAAAGAAAGGCAATGTCACAGAATGTTCTGACTACCATAAAATTGCAGTCATCTCATACACTAGCAGAGTAATGCTCAAAATTCTCCCAAACCGAGAACCTCCATGTGTTCAAGCTGGATTTAGAAAAGGCGGACGAACCGGAGATTAAACTGCCAAAATCCGCTGCATCACAGAAAAAGCAAGAAAATTCTAGAAAAACATCTACTTCTGCTTTATTGACTATGCCAAAGCCTTTGACTGTGTGGATCACAACAAAGTGTGGAAGATTTTTAAAGAGATGGGAATGCCAGACCACCTGACCTGCCCCCTGAGAAATCTGTCTGCAGGTCAAGAAGCAACAGATAGAACCAGACATGGAACAACAGACTGGTTCTAAGTTAGGAAGGAATACGTCAAGCCCGTATGTTGTCACCTTGCTTATTTAACTTATATGCAGAGTACATCATGTGAGATACTGGCCTGGATGACTCACAAGCTGGAATCAAGATTGCCAAGAGAAACATCAATAACCTCAGATATGCAGATGACACCACCCTTATGGCAGAAAGCGAGGAGGAACTAAAAATCCTCTTTGTGAATGTGAAAGAGGAAAGTGAAAAAGCTGGCCTAAAACTGAACATTTAAAAGAATAAGATCATGGCAACCAGTTCCACAACTTCACGGCAAATAGATGGGAAAACAATGGAAACAGAAACTTTATTTTCTTGGGCTCCAAAATCACTGCAGATGGTGGCTGTAGCCATAAAATTAAAAGACGCTTGCTCTTTGGAAGAAAAGCTA
Organism: Ovis aries; assembly: GCF_016772045.2. Lineage (NCBI taxonomy): Eukaryota > Metazoa > Chordata > Mammalia > Artiodactyla > Bovidae > Ovis > Ovis aries. The sequence continues at coordinate 45,085,822 of NC_056056.1, forward strand.
TAACAAACCTAGTCTTAGTCATTCAGTCATGTCTGAATCTTTGTGACCCCATGGGCTGTAGCCCACCAGGCTCCTCTGTCCATGGAATTCTGCAGGCAAGAATCCTGGAGTAGGTTGCCATTTCCTTCTCCAGCAGATCTTCACAAGCCAGGGATGGAACACGGTTCTCTTGCACTGCAGGCAGACTTTATCCACTAAGCCACTAGGGAAGCCCCCTGACAAACCGAGACAGCATATTATAAAGCAGGGATATTACTTTGCCAAGATCTAGTCAAAGCTATGGTTTTTCCAGTAGGAATGTACAGATGTGAAAGAAGGATCATAAAGAAAGCTGAATGCTGAAGAATTGATGCTTTTCAACTGCAGTGTTGGAGAAGACTCTTTAGAGTCCCTTGGACTACAAGGAGATCAAACCATTCAATCTTAAAGGAAATCAGTCCTGAATATTCATTGGAAAGACTGATGTTGAAGCTGAAACTCCAATACTTTGGCTACCTGGTACAAAGAACTGACTCATTTGAAAAGACCCTGATGCTGGGAAAGGTTAAAGGCAGGTGGAGAAGGGGACGATGGAGGATGACATGGTTGGATGGCATCACCGATTTGACAGATATGAGTTTGAGTAAGCTCCAGGAGTTGAAATGGACAGGGAAGCCTGGCATGCTGCAGTTCATTGGGTCACAAAGAGTTGAACACACAACTGAGCGACTGAACTGAGCTGGAAAATACTAAAAGCAACAAGGGAAAAATGACAAATAACATACAATGGAACTCCTATCACATTATCAACTGATTTCTCAACATAAATGCTACAAGCCTGAAGGGAATAGTGTGATATACTTAAAGTGATGAAAGGGAAGAACCTATATAACCAAGAATACTCTACCCAGCAAGATTCTCGTTCAGATTTGATGGAGAAATCAAAAGGTTTACAGACAGGTAAAAGTTAAGAGAGTTCAGCAACACCAAATCAGCTTTCCAACAAATGCTAAAGGAACTTCTCTAGGCAGGAAACACAAGACAAGCAAAAGAAAAGAAAAATGGTAATATGATCTTTTGATAATTATCAAATTAATAACCAAAAGATAATATCTTATATTGATAATTACCTTAAATGTAAATGTATTAAATGCACCAACCAAAAGAGTAAACTGGCTAAGCAGATGAAAACATGTCCAAGGAAACACTGTAAGTCAACTATGCTTCAATAATATATATATATATATATATATATTTCAAATTTTAAAAATAACCAAAAGATAACAAGTGTTAGTAAGGATGTAGAGAAACTGAAACCCTTGTGACCCTTGTGCATTGTTGGTGGGATTGTAAAATGGTGCAACCACAATGAAAACTATTTAATAGTTCCTAAAAAAATTAAATATAGAACCTACATATGATCCAGCAAACCCACTTATATATGTATATATCCAAGGAAATTGTATTCAGGGTATCAAAAATACATCTGCAGACCCACCATGTTCATAGTAGCATTATACACAACAACCAGGAAGTGGAAATATAACCCAAATATTCATGGATAAACAAAATATGGTATATACATACAGTGGAATATTACCCTGAAAAAGGAAGAAAATCCTATCACATGCTACAGTATTGAAATATGCCAGTTACATAACAAATACTGCGTGATATTACTTCAGTTCAGTTCAGTTGCTCAGTCATGTCCGACTCTTTGCGACCCCATGAATCGCAGCATGCCAGGCCTCCCTGTCCATCACCATCTCCCGGAGTTCACTCAGACTCAAGTCCATTAAGTCAGTGATGCCATCCAGCCATCTCATCCTCGGTCGTCCCCTTCTCCTCCTGCCCCCAATCCCTCCCAGCATCAGAGTCTTTTCCAATGAGTCAACTCTTCGCATGAGGTGGCCAAAGTATTGGAGTTTCAGGTTCAGCATCATTCCCTCCAAAGAAATCCCAGGGCTGATCTCCCTTAGAATGGACTGGTTGGATCTCCTTGCAGTCCAAGGGACTCTCAAGAGTCTTCTCCAACACCACAGTTCAAAAGCATCAATTCTTCGGCACTCAGCCTTCTTCACAGTCCAACTCTCACATCCATACATGACCATAGGAAAAACCATAGCCTTGACTAGATGGACCTTTGTTGGCAAAGTAATGTCTCTGCTTTAGAATATGCTATCTAGGTTGGTCATAACTTTGCTTCCAAGGAGTAAGCATCTTTTAATTTCATGCAGTCACCAAGTGGACCTTAGAAAGCATCACTACAAACAAAGCTAGTGGAGGTGATGGAATTCCAGTTGAGCTATTTCAAATCCTGAAAGATGATGCTGTGAAAGTGCTGCACTCAATATGCCAGCAAATTTGGAAAACTCAGCAGTGGCCACAGGACTGGGAAAGGTCAGTTTTCATTCAAATCCCAAAGAAAGGTAATGCCAAAGAATGCTCAAACTACTGCACAATTGCACTCATCTCACATGCTAGTAAATTAATGCTCAAAATTCTCCAAGTCAGGCTTCAGCAATACATGAACCATGAACTCCCAGATGTTCAACCTGGTTTTAGAAAAGGCAGAGGAACCAGAGATCAAATTGCCAACATCCGCTGGATCATCAAAAAGCAAGAGAGTTCCAGAAAACATCTCTTTCTGCTTTACTGACTATGCCAAAGCCTTTGACTGTGTGGATCACAATAAGCTGTGGAAAATTCTGAAAGAGATGGGAATACCAGACCACCTGACCTGCCTCTTGAGAAACCTATATGATACTACTTACATGATGCATTTTAAGCAGTTAGATTTATAGGGAACAAGGTAAAATGGTGCTGGAGGAAGGGAAAAATAGGGAGTGTTTAATAGATGTTCAGTATCAGTTTTGCAAGATCTGGATATCTGTTGCACAATAATGTGAATATACTTAATACTACTGAACTGTACACTTAAAATATGCTCAACATGGTAAAAATTGTGTGTTTACTATTTTTATAATTAAAAGTTTTTTCAATAAAGATGAATATATACAGATACACTATAGTTATTAAGAGCTGTTAGTTTATAACAAGGTTTATGTTATGTTCAAGATATATTTTTCACACTTCATTATATTTCAAATGATTTTTTTCAAGCAATGTTGTATCAAATTTGCCAGTATTAAAGTGTTTTCTATTCATCTCTATGATGTGGGAACAGCAAACTCTCTACAGACATTTTAAATTAGGTTTAAATGTTGGAAAAAAGATTTTCCTTTCTGTTTTCAAATTGTGAGAGAGTAAAATAATAAATTCCATAGAAGTTTTCAACATAATAATATATTCTAGTTAATTGGCAAACAACCAGAAAACAGAATATTTGGTTACTAATATGCTATTTTAAAACACTATGAATGACAAGTTATAAATGAATTTTAAAAATCTGAATTCAAAAAAATTCAGTTATCAAACTACCCTGACTGAGCTAAGTCTTAAGAAAAACACAAGATGTTGGGAACCATGACTACAAGATTTCCATTGTGTGTTTCATTGGGATATGTGAAAAATTTCCTGTATCTGTGCTTATGAACAAGTTCAGAAATTACATTTGTATTTGATTCATATCTTAATTCTTTTTTAACAAAACTCCTGGGGCCTCTGGACAAATCAGATGTGCTAAATGAAGCTTTTATTGACCTATCTTTAGCACCTCGTGGAGGAGACACATTTATAGATAACCTCCCTCCTTATTGTTCAATCCACAGACATATTATTCAACAAAGAACACGGAATGTCTCTGCCTACAGGTAAGCTATGCGGAACTGAGAAAAATTCTCTATAGAGGAAAAGTATTTAGTATTAAACAATTGAAATATTCTCTGTTTAAAAGCAAACTAACAGTTAAGCAAGGAAATTACAAAATGTCAAAGGAAAAAATATGCATTTTCTCACGGCCAGGATTTTGCAGCAGTTTTGTCATGGAAGAGCAGGCATGATGAGGCAGAAATGAACATGAAAAGTACACTGTTAGAATGAATGTTACTCCAGGACAACTGAAATTACTATATTAAACTCTATTTATATTCTGTTGCTAAGTTTTAGTATCATTATAATATTAAAATATTCTTAGAATATTTTCTTTGCATTTGGATTCTATATGTTCATACTTATGCAAGCTTGCTATTTGTTTTTGAAATATGATAAATGATCATTTAATATCTATCCAGCTTGCTGCATTGGGTTATTGAGAAAACAGGAAAGAATACAAGTGAAATAAAAAGAACTGCACAAAGTAATAGTATTATTTATAATGATAATCATAATATTAATTATAATAATGATAATGCTTTGAATTAAGGTTAAAAACCTTTTGGTGTAAAAGGCCAGACGGTATAGGCTTTGTGGGCTATGTAGACTCTTGCAACTACTGAACTCTGGCACTGTAGTATGAATGCAGCCACAGACAATATACAAATGAATGAGAGTGGCTGTGTTACAATAAAAAACTTTATTTACAAAAATAGGCCAAGTGAAAGTCACTCAGTCATGTTCAACTCTTTCCAGCCCCATGGACTGTAAAGCCCATGGAATTCTCCATGCCAGAATATTGGAGTGGGTAGCCATTCCCTTCTTCAGGGAGTCTTCCCAACCTGGGGTTCGAACTCAGGTCTCCTTCATCACAGGTGGATTCTTTACCAACTGAGTCACCAGAGAAGCCCACAAAAACAGGTAGTGGACAGGATCTGGCTCTTTGTCTTTAGTTTGTACACCTGCTCTTGAGGATTCCAATTACAAACAATAATTATGACAAGGCCACATATTTCACATATATATTTTATATATGTGAATATAAGCTATGATATGTGATACATGAAATATCATTATATTTCATATTTATCAACTATACTTATATCTTTTAATACCCTTGAGAAAAATGCCTCAAATTACAACTAAATAACTGATCTACAAAGCCACCAGGAGTTGTAGAAATGAGGCACTGGGATTTTTTCCCATTTTATTTACAATTATTTTGAAATTTGGACATTCTCTGGCCAAATTATAGTGTTAATGTAGTTTTGCTTCTCTCATGAAGTTCAATCCTCCCTCCCTTTCCTACGCTCTGTATCAAATAGAGGAAGTACTGGGTGGTAAAAACGAAGACAGCCTCTATTATCTTCAGCCACCTGGAAGTCCTACATCGTTACTTACTTTTTAAAAAACTATTTTACCAAGGCATAATTTACATGTACCATAAAATTCACCCATTTTAAGTATACAATTAAGTGATGTTTGGTAAATTTATAAAGTTGTGCAACTACCACAGGATAGTTTTAGAATATCTCCATCACCCCAAATAGGTTCCTTGTGCCAATTTACAAACAATTTCCACTCCCATCTCTACCCTGAATCAATCACTGGTCTGCTTTCTGGCTCTCAGTTCAGTTCAGTCGCTCAGTCGTGTTCGACTCTTTGCGACCCCATGGACTGCAAAACACCAGGCTTCCCTTTTCACCACCAACTCCCACAGTTTACTCACACTCATGTCCATTGAGTTGGTGATGCCATCCAACCATCTCATCCTCTGTCATCCCCTTCTCCCCCCACCTTCAATCTTTCCCAGCATCAGGGTCTTTTATAATGAATCATTTCTTCACATCAGGTGGCCAAACTATTGGAGTTTCAGCTTCAGCATCAGTCTTTCCAAAGAATATTTAGGACTGATTTCCTATAGGACTGGTTGGATCTCCTTGCAGTCCAAGGGAGCTCAAGAGTCTTCTCCAACACCATACTTCAAAAGCATCAATTCTTTGGTGCTCAGCTTTCTTTATAGTCCAACTTTCACATTCATACATGACTACTGGAAAAACCATAGCTTTGACTAGACGGACCTTTGTTGGTAAAGTAATGTTTCTGCTTTTTAATATGCTGTTTCTAGGTTTGTCCTTCCAAGGAGCAACTGTCTTTTAATTTCATGGCTGGAGTCGCCATCTGTAGTGACTTTGGAGCCCCCCAAAATGAAGTCTGTCACTGTTTCCACTGTTTCCCCAACTATTTGCCATGAAGTGATGGGACCAGATGCCATGATCTTAGTCTTTTTAATGTTGAGTTTTAAGCCAACTTTTTCACTCTCCTCTTTCACTTTCATCAAGAGGCTGTTTAGTTCTTCTTTGCTTTCTGCCATAAAGGTGGTGTCATCTGCATATCTGAAGTTATTGATATTTCTCCCAGCAATCTTGATTCCAGCTTGTGCTTCCTTCAGCCCAGAGTTTCTCATGATGTACTATGCATATAAGTTAAATAAGCAGGATGACAACATACAGCCTTAACGTACTCTTTCCGTATTTGGAACTAGTCTGTTGTTCCATGTCCAGTTCTAACTATTGCTTCCTGACCTGCATACAGATTTCTCAAGAGGCAGGTGAAGTGCTCTGGTATTCCTGTCTCTTGAAGAATTTTCTACAGTTTATTGTGATCCACACAGTCAAAGCCTTTGGCATAGTCAATAAGGCAGAAATAGACGTTTTTCCAGAACACCCTTGCTTTTTCGATGATCCAGTGGATGTTGGCAATTTGATCTCTGGTTCCTCTGCCTTTTCTAAATCCAACTTAAACATCTGGAAGTTCATGGTTCACATACTGTTGAAGCATGACTTGGAGAATTTTGAGCATTACTTTTCTAGTGTGTGAGATGACTGTGATTGGGCATCCTTTGGCATTGCCTTTCTTTGGGACTGGAATGAAAACTGACCTTTTCCAGTCCTGTGGCCACTACCGAGTTTTCCAAATGTGCTGTCATACTGAGTGCAGCACTTTCACAGCATCATCTTTTGGGATCTGAAATAGCTCAACTGCAATTCCATCACCTCCACTAGTTTTGTTCAGTGATGCTTCCTAAGGCCCGCTTGACTTCGAATTCCAGGATGTCTGGCTCCAGGTTAGTGATCACACCATTGTGGTTATCTGGAACATGAAGATCTTTTCTGTATAGTTCTATGTATTCTTATCACCTCTTCTTAATACCTTTTGCTTCTGTTAGGTCCATACCATTTCTGTCCTTTACTGTGCCCATCTTTTCATGAACTGTTCCCCTGGTATCTCTAGTTACCTTGAAGAGATCTCTGGTCTTTCCCATTCTATTGTTTTCCTCTATTTCTTTGCATTGATCACCGAGGAAGGCTTTCTTACCTCTCCTTGCTATTCTTTGGAACTCTGCATTCAAATGGGTATACCTTTCCTTTTCTTCTTTGCCTTTAGCTTCTCTTCTTTTCACAGCTATTTGTAAGGCCTCCTGGGACAGCCATTTTGCTTTTTTGCATTTCTTTTTCCTGGGGATGGTCTTGAAGCCTGTCTCCTATACAATCTCAGGAACCTCTGTCCATAGTTCTTCAGGTACTCTATCAGATCTAATCCTAGATCCTAATCCTAAATCTGATAGACAGAATGCCTGATAAATGCAGTCATATAACATGTTCTCTCTTGTGCCAGGCTTCTCTCACTTAGTGTTGTTTCTGAGGTTCATACATGTTTTAGCATGTAACTTATTCCATTAAAGTGCTGAACAGTATTCCATTGTATAAATATACCACATTTTGTTTGTCTACTCATCAGCTGATGAATATCTGAAGTATTTTCAGTTTGTCGCTACTATCATGAATAATGTTTCTAATAAATATTCACATATATATCGTGAAGTGGACATTTGTTCTCATTCTCCTTGGTTATATCTAGTGGAGTGGAATTGGTGGATCATACTGTTATTAAGCTTATATTTAATCTTAGCTTTAAGACTGCCAGATTGTTTTTCCAACTTCCCTGGTGGCTCACACAGTAAAGCGTCTGTCTACAGTGCGGGAGACCTGGGTTTGAGCCCTGGGTTGGGAAGATCCCCTGGAGAAGGAAATGGCATATCCACTCCAGTACTATTGCCTGGAAAATCCCATAGACAGAGGAGCCTGGTAGGCTACAGTCTATGGGGTCACAAAGAGTCAGACATGACTGAGCGACTTCACTTTCACTTTATTAAATTTATATTTAATCTTAACTTCAAGAAATTGCCAGATTTTTTTCCAAAGTGACTGTAACATTTTAAATACCGAACAGAAATGTATTAGCATTTAAGTTTCTCCAGATTCTCACTTAAGATTGGTACTGTCAACTTTCTTGATTATAACCATTTTATTGGGTATAGAGTTGTATCTGGTTATGATTTTAATTGCATTACTAATAGCTTAAGGTAAACCATGTCAGATTTGTGATATCTGAAGAAGAAGATTTAGCTTTGGCACAAGGGACGAGGCTTCATCATTCAAGAGCTTTTGTGTAGCAGAATTTTATTAAAGTATAAAAAGGGACAGAGAAAACTTCTGACATAGACATCAGAAGGGGGATGGAGGATGCCCCCACTCCCTAGTCTTATCAAGGCTTTATATACTTTTATGAGACCCACTCCCACAACATACATCTTATGTTAACAAGATTAGAACTAATAGAAAGGTCTTACCAGACCCACTCCCACAACATATGTTTTTAAGATAACAGGATTATATATCCTGCAACTTTACTATATTCATTGATTAGCTCTAGTAATTTTCTGGTGGAGTCTTTAGGGTTTTCTATGTAGAGGATCATGTCATCTGCAAACAGTGAGAGTTTTACTTCTTCTTTTCCAATTTGGATTCCTTTTATTTCTTTTTCTGCTCTGACTGCTGTGGCCAAAACTTCCAGAACCATGTTGAATGGTAGCGGTGAAAGTGGGCACCCTTGTCTTGTTCCTGACTTTAGGGGAAATGCTTTCAATTTTTCACCATTGAGGATAATGTTTGCTGTGGGTTTGTCATATATAGCTTTTATATTATGTTGAGGTATGTTCCTTCTATTCCTGCTTTCTGGAGAGTTTTTATCATAAATGGATGTTGAATTTTGTCAAAGGCCTTCTCTGCATCTATTGAGATAATCATATGGCTTTTATTTTTCAGTTTGTTAATGTGGTGAATTACACTGATTGATTTGCGGATATTGAAGAATCCTTGCATCCCTGGGATAAAGCCCACTTGGTCATGGTGTATGATTTGTTAAGGATTTTTGCATCTATGTTCATCAGTGATATTGGCCTGTAGTTTTCTTTTTTTGTAGTATCTTTGTCAGGTTTTGGTATTAGGGTGATGGTGGCTTATAGAATGAGTTTGGAAGTTTACCTTCCTCTGCAATTTGCTGGAAGAGTTTGAGTAGGATAGGTGTTAGCTCTTCTCGAAATTTTTGGTAGAATTAAGCTGTGAAGCCATCTGGACCTGGGCTTTTGTTTGCTGGAAGATTTCTGATTACAGTTTCAATTTCCATGCTTGTGATGGGTCTGTTAAGATTTTCTATTTCTTCCTGGTTCAGTTTTGGAAAGTTGTACTTTTCTAAGAATTTGTCCATTTCTTCCACGTTGTCCATTTTATTGGCATATAATTGCTGATAGTAGTCTCTTATGATCCTTTGTATTTCTGTGTTGTCTGTTGTGATCTCTCCATTTTCATTTCTAATTTTATTGATTTGATTTTTCTTTCTTTGTTTCTTGATGAGTCTGGCTAATGGTTTGTCAATTTTATTTATCCTTTCAAAGAACCAGCTTTTGGCTTTGTTGATGTTTGCTATGGTCTTTTTTGTTTCTTTTGCATTTATTTCTGCCCTAATTTTTAAGATTTCTTTCCTTCTACTAACTCTGGGGTTCTCCATTTCTTCCTTTTCTAGTTGCTTTAGGTGTAGAGTTAGGTTATTTATTTGACTTTTTTCTTGTTTCTTGAGGTATGCCTGTATTTCTGTGAACTTTCCTCTTAGCACTGCTTTTATAGTGTCCCACAGGTTTTGGGTTGTGTTTTCATTTTCATTAGTTTCTATGCATATTTTGATTTCTTTTTTTATTTCTTCTGTGATTTGTTGGTTATTCAGAAGCGTGTTGTTCAGCCTCCATATGTTGGAATTTTTAATAGTTTTTCTCCTGCAATTGAGATCTAATCTTAATGCATTATGGTCAGAAAAGATGCTTGGAATGATTTCGATTGTTTTAAATTTATCAAGGTTAGATTTATGGCCCAGGATGTGAAATCCCTTGCATTCCTAAATGCTAATAATGAGAAAGTAGAAAAAGAAATTAAGGACACAATTCCATTCACCATTGCAACAAAAAGAATAAAATACTTAGGAATATATCTACCTAAAGAAACTAAAGACCTATATATAGAAAACTATAAAACACTGATGAAAGAAATCAAAGAGGACACTAATAGATGGAGAAATATACCATGCTTATGGATCGGAAGAATCAATATAGTGAAAATGAGTATACTACCCAAAGCAATCTATAGATTCAATGCAATCCCTATCAAGCTACCAATGGTAATCTTCACAGAGCTAGAACAAATAATTTCAAGATTTGTATGGAAATACAAAAAACCTCAAATAGCCAAAGCAATCTTAAGAAAGAAGAATCAAACTGGAGGAATCAACTTGCCTGACTTCAGGCTCTACTACAAAGCCACAGTCATCAAGACAGTATGGTACTGGCACAAAGACAGAAATATAGATCAATGGAACAAAATAGAAAGCCCAGAGATAAATCCACACACCTATAAACACCTTATCTTTGACAAAGGAGGCAAGAAAATATACAGTGGAGAAAAGACAATCTCTTTAACAAGTGGTGCTGGGAAAACTGGTCAACCAGTAAAAGAATGAAACTAGAACACTTTCTAACACCACACACAAAAATAAACTCAAAATGCATTAAAGATATAAATGTAAGACCAGAAACTATAAAACTCTTAGAGGAGAACATAGGCAAAACACTCTCCGACATAAATCACAGCAGGATCCTCAATCCACCCCCCAGAATTCTGGAAATAAAAGCAAAAATAAACAAATGGGATCTAATTAAAATTAAAAGCTTCTGCACAACAAAGGAAACTATAAGCAAGGTGAAAAGACAGCCTTCGGAATGGGAGAAAATAATAGCAAATGAAGCAACTGACAAACAACTAATCTCAAAAATATACAAGCAACTTATGCAGCTCAACTCCAGAAAAATAAACGACCCAATCAAAAAATGGGCCAAAGAACTAAATAGACATTTCTCCAAAGAAGACATACGGATGGCTAACAAACACATGAAAAGATGCTCAACATCACTCATTATTAGAGAAATGCAAATCAAGACCACAATGAGGTACCACTTCACACCAGTCAGAATATCTGTGATCCAAAAGTCTGCAAGCAATAAATGCTGGAGAGGGTGTGGAGAAAAGGGAACCCTCTTACACTGTTGGTGGGAATGCAAACTAGTACAGCCACTATGGAGAACAGTGTGGAGATTCCTTAAAAAATTGCAAATAGAACTCCCTTATGACCCAGCAATCCCACTGCTGGGCATACACACTGAGGAAACCAGAGTTGAAAGTGTACCCCAATGTTCATCGCAGCACTGTTTATAATAGCCAGGACATGGAAGCAACTTAGATGTCCATCAGCAGATGAATGGATAAGAAAGCTGTACATATACACAATGGAGTATTACTCAGCCATTAAAAAGAATACATTTGAATCAGTTGTAATGAGGTGGATGAAACTGGAGCCGATTATACAGAGTGAAGTAAGCCAGAAAGAAAAACACCAATACAGTATACTAACACATATATATGGAATTAAGAAAGATGGCAGTGATGACCCTGTATGCAAGACAGCAAAAGAGACACAGATGTGTAGAGCAGATTTTTGGACTCAGAGGGAGAGGGAGAGGGTGGGATGATTTGGGAGAATGGCATTGAAACATGTATACTATCATGTGGGAAACGAATCGCCAGTCTGTGTCCAATGCAGGATACAGGATGCTTGGGGCTGGTGCATGGGGATGACCCAGAGAGATGTTATGGGGAGGGAGGTGGGAGGGGGTTCATGTTTGGGAACGCATGTACACCCGTGGTGGATTTGTGTCAATGTGTGGCAGAACCAATACAGTATTGTAAAGTAAAATAAAGTAAAAATTAAAATTAAAAAAAAAAGATAACAGGATTAGTCAGAAGGTTCCTGTTAAGGAGAAACATATCTTCAAGCAAGATAGACAACACATAATACAGAGGTTAAGGAAAAACATACCCTTGAACCATTACCTCTGGGCTTAAAGAAAAAACCTTTTATGTGAGTAAGAGGAAGGAATGTAGGAAAAAAAAACTGTCCTCTTCTTCTCCTGGAGAGCCCAGGACCCCTTTCTCCTTCTCAAGGGTCCTGGACCCCTTCCTCCTTGAGGGCCCTGGACTCCTTATCAACCTACCTAAGGATCAGCTCTCTCATTTTTCCAATAGTCAGTAGGATGTGAGAGCTGGACTATATAGAAAGCTGAGCACTGAACAATAGATGCTTTTGAACTGTGGTGTTGGAGAAGACTCTCGAGAGTCTCTTGGACTGCAAGGAGATCCATCCAGTCCTAAAGGAAATCAGTCCTGAATATTCTTGGAAGGACTGATGCTGAAGCTGAAACTCCAATACTTTGGCCAACTGATGAGAAGAATTGACTCAATGGATAAGACCTTGATGCTGGGAAACATTGAAGGTAGGAGGGGAAGGGGACAACAGAGGATGAGACAGTTGGATGGCATCACCAACTCAATGGACATGAGTTTGAGTAAGCTCTGAGAGTTGGTGATGGACAGGGAAGCCTGGTGTGCTACAGTTCATGGAGTCAGAGAGTCAGACATGACTGAGCGGCTGAACTGAACTGAACTTACCCTAATGACCAATGATTCTGAACATTTCCATGTGGTTATTAGCCATTAGTACAGCTTCTCTGGTGAAATACCGATAAAAAACATATATTCATTTCTCACTGGGTTGTCTTCTTATTACTGAATTATCAAATTTCTTTATATAGTCTGAATGTAAGTCCTTTATCAGATAAGTGATTTGCAAATGTTTTCTCCCAGTCTGTGGCTTGTCTTTTCATTTTCTTAACAATGGCTTTTGAAGTACAAAAGTTTCAAATTTTAGTGAAACCCAATTAGCTATTTTTTCCTTTTATCAATCGTGTCTTTCATGTTATAGATGAGAAATCTTTTTATAACCCCCAAATTTTCCCTTATGTTTGGTTCCAGATGTTCTACAGTTTTAGTTCTTACATGTAAGTCCATTTTGAGTTAATTTTCACATATTATGTGATGTAAGAATCTAACTTCACAGTTTCCTACACAGAAATCCAATTTCCCTAGCACCATTTGTGGAAAAGACTCCTTTTGCCCTCTGAATTACCTTGGCAATTTTGTCAAAAATCAGTTCACTGTATAAATGTAAAGGTTTTGCCTTTAAGCAAATTAAATCTGGATTTGCCATTAAGTTTTATTGGTTACTACATCTATCCTTACACCTTCCCTAGATTTGGCTATACTGAGGGCACTACTGAACCAGAATTTCACAAAATATACCCAATACAACAAACACAGGAAGAAGATAAAACAATTCCACACAGAGTTACTTTAAGGAACAGAAAATGAAAATCAATACACATTAATTGAGGAAAATTCTCTCCCTCAAAACAACCATGAAATAGAAGAAAATCATACAGCAACATTGCACGCAGAATTAAATATACTCAAACAAGCAACTAAGTACATGGAAACCCTCTGGATTAAAAAGACATAAACTAAGAAGGAGACGAAGAAAGAGAAGAGACAGCAGGACAGTAGAGTGTAAGTTAACTGAACTCAAGAAAGAAAAGGAAGGAAAAGATTATATTATTTGAGAAATGAAAAATGAATTCAAGGCACCCCAATGAATAAATTAAAATTAAATAAAATGCACTAAAAATGGCAGAAAACAAGAGAATAAAAGAAAGTAAAGAAATTTTTTGGAAGTCAAGGAGAAAATAATGCAGTGGGAGATAAAGCAAAATAGCAACAGCACTTACATATTTTGATGCCTTGAAAAAGAAAACTAAGACAGTGGAACAGAATTAATATTTAAAACTATAAGCCAGGAAAATATTTCAGAATTAAATTTTAAAAAAAACACTTGGATCTATGTATTAGAAGATTCTACCAGATCCTTGAGAAAATTATCTTAGAACAACCAGCTGTAAGATATTTCCCAACAAAAATCTTATATTTTGAAGATTAATTTTTTAATAATCTTCAAGGCCAGCTGGTAAAGAAATCACATAACTTACATATGATAAAAACTCTCCAAAAAGTGGGCATAGAGGGAACTTATCTCAGCATAATAAAGACAATATACACAAATCCATGCAAACATCATTCTCCATAGTTAAAAACTGAAAGCATTTCCTCTCAGATAAGGAACAAAACAAGGATGTCCACTCTCATCACTATTATTCAACACATTTTTGGAAGACCTAGACATGGCAGTAAGAGAAGAAAAAGAAATGAAAGGAATCCTAATTGGAAAAGAAGAAGTAAAACTGTCACTGTTTGCAGATAACATTACATACATAGAAAACCCTAAAGATGCCACCAGAAAACTACCAGAGCTCTCATCAATGAATTTGGTACAGTTGAAAGATACAAAATTAATATACAGGAATATTTTGCACTATTATACACTAACATCAAAAGATCAGAAAGAGAAATTAAGGCAATAATACTATTTACCATTGCAACAAAAAGAAAAAATACCTAGGAATAAACCTACCTAAGGAGGCAAAAGATCTGTACTCAGAAAACTATAAGATACTGATGAAAGAAATAAAGGATGACACAAACATGGAGAGATATAACATGCTCTTGGGTAGGAAGAAGTAATATTTAAAAAATGACATACTATGCAAAGCAATCTAAAGATTCAATTCAATCCCTGTGAAATTACCAATGGCATTTTTCACAGAACTAGAACAAAAAAAAATTAAAACTTGTATGGAAACATAAAAGGCCACAAATAGCCAAAGCTATTTGAGAAAGAAAAACGGAGCTGGAGAAATCAGTCTCCCTCAGGCTATACTACAAAGCTACATTCATCCGGAAAGTATGCCACTGCCACAAAAACAGAAATATAGATCAATGGAACAAGGTACAAAGCCCAGAGATAAACCCACACAACTATAACCAATTAGTCTACAACAAAGAAGGCAGGACTATAATGGAGAAAAACTCTTCAGCAAGTGGTGCTGGAAGAGTTGGACAGTGACATGTAAATCGATGAAATTAGAACATACCCTAATACCATATACAAAAATAAACGCAAACTGGATTAAAGACCTAAATGGAATGCCAGACATTACAAAATTCTTAGAGGTAAACATAGGCAGAATTGGACATAAATCACAGAAAGATATTTTTTGATCACCTCCCAGATTAGTGGAAATAAAAACAAAAATAAACAAATGAGGCCTATTATAAGCTTTTTCACAGCAAAGGAAATTATAAATAAGACAAAATGAAAACCTTCAGGATGAGATAAAATATCTGCAAACCAAGAAACTGACAAGGGATTAATCTCCAAGATATACAAACAGCTTATACAGCGCAATATCAAAAAACAGAACAACCCAATTTAAAAAAATGGGTGGAAAATCTAAATACACATTTCTCCAAACAAGACATGCAGATGGTTAAAAAGCACATGAAACCATGCTCAGCATCACTCATTATTACAGAAATGCAAATCAAAACTACAATGAGGTTATCACGTCACAGTCAGAATGGCCGTCATCAAAAAAACCTACAAACAGTAAATGCTGGAGAAGGTGTGGAGAAAAAAGAACCCTCCTGCACTGTTGGTTGGAATGCAAACTGGTACAGCCACTATGGAAAACAGTATGGAGGTGCCTTAAAAAGCTGAAAATAGAGCTACTATAGGATCTAGGAATCCTACTCCATGGGTTCAATCCCTGGGTTGGGAAGGTCCCCTGGAGAAAGAAATGGCAACCCACTCCAGTATTCTTGCCTGGGAAATCCCACAGACAGAGGAGCCTGGCAGGCTGCAGACCATGATATTGCAGAGAGTCAGACACAACTTAGTGACTGAGTGTGCACATGTGCGCACACACACACACACAGAGCAATAAGCACAGATGGTTTAATAGGAGAATTCTACCAAGATATTTTGTGTTCTACAAATTGTCCCAATTTGTTAAAAATAAAGGAAACTTTCTGAAGTACAGAAAAAGAAAATTATAAAGCAATAGCATTCATAAATATCAATGTCAAAATTAAAAATTAAATTCCTATTAAATGAAATATTAGTAAACAAAGTTCAACACCTGAATCTATCCTGAGAATACAAGATTGGTTGAATGATACCAAATCCATTAATATCATACATCATATTAATAGATCTAAGGTCGATAAAAATCATAAGATTTATCTCTTTTAGATGCTATAAAAATTCTTTGACAAAATTCAGCCCCCATTTCTGATTTAAAAAACACTCAATAAAATAGCAATTGAGGGATATATTCTTAACAAGAGAATACATATACATTAGTATACATTATATACATAATATTAATACATATATATACTTAGTCCTAATGCCAGTATCTTATTTAACTGGTAAAAACTAAGGTCATTTCCACTAAGATCAGAAACAAGGCCAAAATGCCCAATACCTCTGCTATGATTCAAAACTGTACCAGAGGTATTAAGCTAGTATCATTAGATAAGTCAGCTAGAGCAACACTTGGCCAACTATAGCCTACAGGCCAAATCCAAACCTGCTGCCTATTTTTGGAAATAAAGTTTTACTAGAACACAGCCACACCTATTAATTTATTTACTGTCCATGACTTTGTAGTTGAAACTATATGGCTCAACACCTAAAGTACTGAGTTGGCCAACAAGTTCATTTGGTTCTTCCATAAGATGTTATGGAAAAGCCTGAACAAACCCTTTGGCCAGTCCAATACATACTGTCTGGCCCTTTGCTGGAAATGTTTGCCAGTTTTCAAACTAGATACATATGAATTAGTAAGGAAATAAAACTCTCTATTGGCAATGAAATGAAAATATAACTGAAATGCCCTAAGGAATCAATAATAAAATTAAATATTTTTAGAATTCAGTAAGGAGAAGATGGTTATTTTAAGACATTAGTCCGCCAACTTCTCAGCCTGCTGGCTTCCCAAATAAAGTCATATTCCTTGCCTCAAAAAAAAAATCAATAAGGAAAGTAAAATTAACATGCAGGAATCAATAGCTTTCATATACACAAACAATAACCAGCTAGAGAATGGCTGATTAAAATCCCATTTATCAACAAAGATTAAAAACTTAGTAATAAGTTGAACAACAAATATGCAAAATCTATATGAAGGAAACTTAAAAACACTCTGAAAGATACACAAGTAACCTTGAACAAATGAAAAAATAAACCCTCTTCTTGGATGGGATGACTCAACATTATAAAGATGTCTGCTCTTTCTAAATTAACATGCAAGTTTAATGTAATCCCAGTAAAAATCTCAACATACTTTTATGAAGTTAGACAAGTTGATACTAAAATTCATATAAAAAATAAGCCCACAGAAATATCTATGAAAACACTCAAAAAAATTTAGGATGCATAGTTGGCACACAGTAGGACCACTGCTCTCTTAAAGAGTTCTCACTCAGGTGCATTGAAGAAGAAAGAAAAATGATATCTATAAGAAGCAAAAATACATAAGTAAAAATCATTCAATTAATGATAAGTATTGGGCTGACCAAAAAGTTTGTTTGGGTTCTTCCTAACATCTTAGGGAAAAACCCAAACAAACTTTTTCCAACTCAATATTAGGAAAAAATACAAAGACTCGGTGATCAGAGAAATATCGTATGCACTGAGAAGGTAATATCTGAGTTAAGATCGATGACAAGGAGTCATCTATACAAAGATATGGTGAACTGATAGAGCATTCCTGGGATAGGAAATTGTACATGCAAAGCCTTTGGGTGGGAACTAATTTGGGAGGTTTGAGTGACAAAGAGTCAATATGTAAAGGCAGTCAATATGTAAAGAGATAAACTGTAAAGGCATGATAAATTAGTTAGGGCCTCTGTAGGCCATGCTATGCTATGTCATCTTTGTTCTGATTGCAGTGAGAAGCCACTACAGGACATCTGAGTGAGTGACAGAATAATGGTCTCTCAAAGACACTCACATCCTGATCCTCAGATTTTGAGAATATGTTTTATTACATGGCAAAGGGGAATTGAGGTAGTAGATGGAATTAAGGTTGCTAATTATCTGACTATATTTAAAATAGGGAGATTATCCTGGATTATCCAGATGGGCCTAATGTAATCTTTAAATGTAGAAGAGGGTTCTTAAATGTGGAAGGAGGAGGCAGAAGAGACACTATCAGAGTGACTCACAGTAAGAAGACTCAACCTGCCACTACAAGCTTTGAAAAGTGTACGAAGAAGACTATAATGCCAAGGAAAGCAAGAATTCAAAAAGCAAAGAAACATTCTCCTCCAGAACCTCCAGAAAGGAATGCACCCTGTTTAAGCCACTAAATTTGTGGTAATTTGTTACAGTAGAAGAAAAAACTGATACAAAGTGTTAGGATGTGGTCTATATTTTTAATAGATCATTTTGATTGTGCTGAATTGACAGGGAAAGCTGCCTTGAAATCAGGGGAAGTTTTGATGTGAGGTCTGTTTTTCATACTTTACCATCTAAATACTATGGCTGAGGACTTATTTTGAACATCAGTTTGGGAAGTTTAGCTTCCCAAAGATAATTAAAATTTTTGTTGTAACTTCTCTCTCAATAGACAAAGCAAGCTTAACCAGAGACAAGAAAAAGAAAGTCTATAGGAGCTTGGTAATGTCTCAATCTCTAAAACAGAGAGGCAGAAAGAACAGCAAGGCAGCATGGCCCGCAGACTGGACCTACTCACCAGTGGTTAAAACTGTTTTTGCTCACTGTTGTCTCCACAGCATCTCGCCCATTACCAGTCACAGAATGAGCATTTAACAAATATTCAATCCATGAATGGGCTTCCCTGGTGGCTCAGGTGGTAAAGAATCCGCCTGCAATGTAGGAGACCTGGGTTCAATTCCTGGGTCAGAAAGACCCCCTGGAGAAGGAAATGGCCACCCACTCCAGTATTCTTGCCTTGGAGAATCCCAAGGACAAGGGGGCCTGGCAGGCCACAGTCCATGGGGTTGCAAAGAGTCAAACACAACTGAACAGCTAACAGTTTGGCTCTTGACAATCCATGAATGAACCATAATGTGTTTTCTTAATTGTAAATCTTTCCCATATACTATTCTCATTCTTCACATACTTACAAATCACTGAACAAAATTTTAATTTCTGGGTAACCTATGGCAAAATTAATAAACCAAATTAATTTGAACTAAATGTAACATAGAAACCAACTGAAAACTGGTTTTGAATAGACTGTACTGCATTTGGGTTTATAAACAAACTTCCTACCATATAAACTGAGGGTAGAGATGTTTGCCTTGTCTTTGTTTATTACGCACTGCTTCATCCTCCAGGACTTTGAAAAGGGCCTGGTAGCAGCAAGAGAATGAAGCAGAGATGGAGGTTATCTGAATAGCAAGAAGAGATAAGAAAGCCTTCTTCAGCGATCAATGCAAAGAAATAGAGGAAAACAACAGAATGGGAAAGACTAGAGATCTCTTCAAGAAAATTAGAGATACCAAGGGAACATTTCATGCAAAGATGGGCTCGATAAAGGATAGATATGGTATGGACCTAACAGAAGCAGAAGATAGTAAGAAGAGGTGGCAAGAATACAGAAGCCAAACTTACTCCAATCCAGCCTAGAGTTGGGATTCAGTGTAATACATTTCTCAATTTCCCATTATTTATGACAGTTTTACAAGGAAATAAAGATATTTTTTAGCTGGTTCTTTATAACTCAAAAAAAAGTGCCTGACATGCAACAGATGCTCAATAGATATATACTGAATAAATAAAAGGATTATGTTTATAATTCAAGAAGATGTATAGGATATGAGAATACATAACTGGTATTAAGATGTAAAGTAGACATTTTAGATATACAAAAGAATCAAACACTTTCAAATGTAAAATAGTTACAACACTTTGGTATAAATGAGTTTCTAAAAAATACCACCATTATGTGAATTGACTGAGACTTCATACCTTATATGCAATTAACATGTTATTCAACAAGTTGGTTTTCATATTTTTGATGTGGCCAAGACAACCATTATTCAAATAGCTCATTTTTCATATTTTTGATCAGCAATTTTTAAAGTTACACAACTCAAAGAAAAAATAATTTAGAAGAAAAAAATCCACTTTATATTTGGTATTGTCCTAGTTATTTTATTTCAAGTAGTCAACATCTCTAGTTGCTTCAATTTTTCATTTGTACTAAATAATCCCCTTTGATGTCTAAAATTCTTTATTATAGAGCAAATAAACTTTGTATTTATAGCAGATTTATCTACTGTGATATTTACTGTCATAAATTTATTATAATGTTGGTTAGTGTCTTGCTTTGTTATATCTGAATTCATATCTAAGAAACTCCAAATGAAATACTATCCTGTTAAAAGTTGTTAAATTTTGTTTTGGTGTTTATTCATATGTAAGCAGTTTTCTTTAACTTGGAACACCCCCCCCCCAAAAAAAAGGCCATCTATTCAGAATCCTTATGTGTGCCTATAAACAATATAATTGATGAAAATCTTCAGTGTTTACAAAACAAAAATAATTGTCAACAGAATCCCTGGCGGTAGACTTTCCAGAAAAAGACAAATTTACAGCCTATAATTCATGAAGATTGGCTCAAAACAAACTGTCCCTGCCAACAGAAAATCTGACAATTATTCTGTTGTCTAATTTGGCTCAGTCTAAGTTGACCTTGTTTATTCATCTCAGTCTTTTAATTCCTGTTATCTTGGCATAAGAGAAGAACATATGGCATATGTCTACGAAGTCCATTTCTGCATCTTAAATTGAAGTAAATGTAGAATATACTGAACATCTCCAATGTGTTCAGCTATTAAGGTAGCTAATTGTATATTAGATAGAACTAGTTAAGTTCATATTATCCCTACTAAGTGTCTGCTGCCATAAAACTAGAAACTAAAAAGTCTTTA
This sequence comes from Ovis aries, assembly GCF_016772045.2. NCBI lineage: Eukaryota > Metazoa > Chordata > Mammalia > Artiodactyla > Bovidae > Ovis > Ovis aries. The sequence continues at coordinate 45,106,833 of NC_056056.1, forward strand.
TCTAAGACTCAATATAGGGCTAAAACTGGCTAATTTTAAGCATATTTCCAAAAACAGACAATATTAAGCTGTTTTAAAATATAAACATGAAAGAGTATCGGCAATCTGACAACCTAAAGATGTTTACAGGTTTTCACTGCATCTCTAGCTATGTTTAAGAATGCAGATGAAGGTAATATAAAAAAAAATAATGGGAGCTAAAGAACAAAATGAATATTTTCATTTTCTCTTTGGTTTAATCTGTCTCCAATGAACTGAGGCAGGCTCAAGGAAATCAGAACATAATATAAACTGAAAAATATCAAAATACAACATATCAAAATTTGTGGGATATAACTTAAAACAGTGCTTAGTGGAAATTTTATTCCACTAAATGCTTATTTTAAGAATGTCTTGATGAACCATCTAAGCTACCACTTTAAGAAACTAGAGGGAAAAAGATCAAAATAAACTCAAAACAAGCAGAAGAAAAGAAATAGTAAACATAAGAGAATATATCATTAAAACTAAAAATAGAAAAACAAAGAAAATCAATGAAGTCAAAAGTTATTGTTTGAAAAGATCAATAAAATTTAGAAAATTCTGGTCAGACTGACAACAAAAGAGAGAAGACATAGGTTCTCATTATCAGGAAAGAAAGGATATCTTAATAGACCTCAGACATTAAATAGATAATAATGTTGTGAACCACTCTATGCATATAAATTTGATAACATAGTTGGAACAGACTATTTAAAAGCCACAAGCTACCAAGCTTGCTGAAGATGAAGAAGATAATCTGAATACTCCTAAGGCTATTTTAAAAACTGACTTTATAGTTAAGAAAAAGAAAACTCCAAAAATGATGCATCGAGGTCCAGACAGTCTCATTGGTGAACTCTATCAATTTTGAGAGGGGAAAAAAATGATCAATTGTGCACAATCTCTATCAGAAAATAAAGATTAAAAAACTTGTCCCAAAAGACTGTTCTATACATCTGTGACTCTGTGGGAGAGGGCGAGGGCAGGATATGGGAGAATGGCATTGAAACATGTAAATTATCACATTTGAAATGAATCGCCAGTCCAGGTTCAATGTATGATACAGGGTGCTCGGGGCTGGTGCACTGGGGATGACCCAGAGGGGTGGGATGGGGAGGGAGGTGGGAGGGGGGTTCAGGATAGGGAACACATGTACACCCATGGCAGATTCATATCAATGTATGGCAAAACCAATACAATATTATAAAGTAAAATAAATAAATAAATAAATAAAACTGAAAAAAAAATTGTCCCAACTTAGTTTCTAAAGCTATTACCCAGAGTACCAAAACAAACAAAAAACCACTTTATATTAGTACTCCACATAACTATAGAAGCAAAAATTCTCAACAAAAAAGATTAAGAAATATAATTCAGTAATATATTTTTTTAAAAATACAACACAAAAAAGTATAATATACCTTAGAAATGAAAAGCTCATTCAATTTTGAAAAATCAGTGAAATCTACTAATTTGAAAGTTCAAACAACAAAAACTGGTAGATCAGATCAACCTATGCAAAAAGAGTATTTGACCAGATTTAATATCCATTTAGGATTTTCTAAAACTCAGAAAAAAAGAAAAAAAAAAAACAAGAGACTTTCTCAATCTATACAGAAAAGCTACAAAAACAAAACTACACAGCTTGGAAAATAGCACTCACGTACATCATTGTGCTAAAAGTCTTAGCCAATGTAATAAGATAAGAAAAAGAAAGAAACATACAGCTTTCAAAAGAGTAAAACCACCTCTATTTGCAGAAAACATGGTTATTCACATAGAAAAATCCCAAGATTGTCTACCAAAAACTACAGCTAACAAGTGAGTTTAACAAGATCACAGAATATACAGCCAACACATAAAAGTCTATTGTATTCCTATATAAAAGTAATGTACAATTGGAAGTCAAATTTTGTAAAGTTTACAGTAGCTCCAAAATATATAAATCTAGAAGTTACTCTGGAATATATCTAACAAAACTTGAACAATCTGTATGCCAAGAACTATAAAATACTATTTAAAGTGATCAAAATATATGGATACAATCACCTGGTTTATGGATTGGAAAACTCAATATAGTGAAGATGTCAGTGGTCTTCTGACTGATCTAAAGATTTAACACAACTCTGATCAAAATCCCAGAAAGGATTTTTCTAGACCCAAGCAAGGTGATTACAAAATTCATAGAGAAAGACAAAGAAATCAGAACAGGAAAAGTAATTTTTAAAGGGGGAAATAATGTTGGAAGAATCATACATGATCATAAGTCTTTCTAAAGCAGGAGGCAGCAAATATTTTCTGTGAAGGGCCAGTTATTAAATATTTTGGGTTTTGCAGGTCACACAGTCCCTGTCACAGCTACAAAAGGCTGTAACTGTAAAGAGAAAACAACCATTGACAATATGTAAATAAATGACTCTGTTTCAATAAAATTATATTTATAAAACTAGGTATGGGCTGGATTTGGCAATGGATTGTTGTTTGCCACTTCCTGCTCTAAAACTAAACTAATTAAGAAAGTATGGTGTTATCAAAAGGACAGACATAGATTAATGAAACAAAACAAGATCACAGAAGTAGACTCATACAAATATGCCCAACTGATCTTCAACAGAAGTATAAAGACAATTCAATGAACAAGGGATACTCTTCAATAAATGTTATTTAAATAACTGGAATCAATGTGTAAGAACCATGAGCCCTGAACTAAATAAACCTCACAGTTTATTCAAAAATTAACTCAAAATGGATCATAGATCTAATTATAAAATGTAAAACTACAAAAATTCTAGAAGAAAATGTAGGAGGAAATCTTCGTGACCTGAAAACAAAGAATTCTCAGATCTGATGCTGAAAGCACAAGTCATAATTGTAAACAAATGATGAGCTGGACTTCATCAACTTTTGCTCTTCAAAGGACACTGTTAAGAGCACTGAGAAGACAAGCTACTGGATTGGAGAAAATATTTTCAAATCACATGATAGACACTGAATGTATATCCAGAATATATTTTTTAAAAAACTCCAGAACTCAACAAGAAGAAAGCAACTCAATTAAAATAGGTAAAAGGTTTGACTTGAACAGATACTTTAATAAGGAGATATACAAATGGCAAATAAGCACATGAAAAAATATTCAATATGACTAGCCATGAATAAAGTACAAAATTAAAATCATGATTATAGAAGGCAATGGCACCCCACTCCAGTACTCTTGCCTGGAAAATCTCATGGACGGAGGAGCCTGGTAGGCTGCAGTCCATGGGGTCTCGAAGAATTGGACACGACTGAGAGACTTCTCTTTCACTTTTCACTTTCATGCATTGGAGAAGGAAATGGCAACCCACTCCAGTGTTCTTGCCTGGAGAATCCCAGGGACAGGGGAGCCTGGTGGGCTGCCGTCTATGGGGTTACACAGAGTCAGACACGACTGAAGCGACTTAGCAGCAGCAGTAGCAGCAGCACACACCTATTAGAATATCTGTAATTAAAAACATATTGACAATACTGAGCACTGGTTAAGATGTAGAGCAACTCAAGAACTCATTCCTTGCTGATGAAAATACAAAAATGGTACAGCCATCCTGGGAAACAGTTTAACAGTTTCCTATAAAGTAAAAATATATTTAAGGAATTCCCTGGCAGTCCAATGGTTAGGACTCTGCACTTTCACTGCAGGGGGCCCAAGATTAATCCCTGTTCCAGGTAACTAAGATCCCACAAGCCATGTGGCTCCCCACTCCCAAAAAAAGAGCTACATAAATACATTCAGCATGAGCCAGCAATACTATTCTTGAGTATGTACCCTAGAGAAATGAAAACTTATGTCACACAAAAACCCGTAGATGAATTGTCAATAGCCATTTTACTTACAATTGCCAAAACCTGGGAAAATAATATCCTTAAACAGGTGAAAAACAGGTGAAAAAACAAACTGGTACATCTATAAAATGGAATATTTCTCAGCAATATAAATGTAACAAACTATTGATACATGTAATATCTTGAATGACGATCAAGAGCAATATACTGAGCAACAGAAGCCAGCCATAGAACTTTATATGTGTGATTTCAATTATATGACATTGCTGAAGTCAAAACTACAGTCATGGTGAGAAGCAATTGCCAGGAGTACTGCTAAGGAAGGATGTGACTATAAAGTCTTGAGGGAATTTTTTGGTCATGATGAAACCATTCTGTATTCTGTGGTGGTAATAACATGAATCTATACATCTGCTAAAATCCATAGAATCTATATCTATAAAAGTTTATTTTAATGTATAGTAACATATAATAAAAATTCTAAACCCAAAGACTTATTATGTATATAGAAGAGTTACCTAAAACTTCACAAGACAATATAGACTCAACTTTGTTAAAAAAGATGCATAATAATAAGTATAGCACCTAACTATCCAGATAAGAATGCTGGATATTTGGATTAAGTTAATGTTCTTTTTCTGTTTTTTAATGTTCTGTTAAATTTGTTTGTTTTTCTACATGTAAAATTAGAAATTACTATCAAAATAAGAAAAAAAATAATTTCTTTAACAGGGAACTTTTACCATTCATTCTAATTTTGTAAAACCCAGGAATAATATAGAGCATCACATTTTGTTTCCATGATTGCTGTTTTTGAAAACTGTAAATGTGAAATATTTCATTTATATGTTAATGTTGAATTTAATTGCTCTTCAAAAATATGCTGTAAAATGTTTAATGGTGAGAAAGTTAAAAACAGTTTTTAATATTTTTAATATTATGGTATTTAAATGATTATATAGTTGAAAGCTCCCAATTAAATTTTTTCATTATATTTTTTAAAAACTCTTAAATTTGAAAATATTCGATATTTAAAATGTGTAACATTTAACCCTATGATTTTTTTCTTCTTTTTCCAACTGAAAAAACCTATACACAATAGACAAGTATTTGTCAGAAGGAATGAACTTGAAAAAGACATCTGTGCTGGATCTTTGATGGCTAAGACCCATAATGAAGATAATGATATCCAAGGTACACAAAGTGTGCAAAGTGTAACAGAAAAACAGTGTCATAGCTGGCAAGAGCTTTCAGAAAATGCATAAAAACAAGAAAATCCTGAGCATTTTTAGTTGATATCTTGTAAGACTGCTCTTGGCTGGTATAATGTAAAATACCAAGCCATCCGATTATAACAAAGGCTTAATTTTAATAAGCACACAAATAAATCTGGGGATTCTGTTAAAATGCTGATTCTCATTCAATAGATCCGGGGTATAGCTCATGATTCTTAGTTTCTAACAAGCTTTCAAGTGATTTTCATGGTATTGGCCTGAAGATTACACTTGGAAAAGTCAGAGTTTGAAGGTCTCTGAGAAAAATGGCATGATTCTTACCCAATTCAGTAACAAAAAGATAAAAACAGTACATACTATAATGAAAGGCGGCCATGCAATACACTTCCTAAAAGTAGTACCCAAAAGTTCATGAAGAGCTAACAGCATTCACCTCCAGCCAAGATGTTCAGCTGAGCAGGTATCCTTCAAAAATAAGTAGAATTTGACCATGCATACAAAATTATGAAAACAGAAAACACAGATAATACATAAATGGCTGCCTGTGAAGGGAATAAAATATTTGCACTATGTCCTCACTATGTCCCCTTCACAGTTCCCTAAAGATGAACGTAAGTTTGGGCTACTCATTTTCATACCTTTACACCTGAGAATGGGCCAATTCTGCTGAACTAAGAGAAACTGTGAAATGAAAAATTTGGAAGAAAGGAAGATACAGAAGACGAGATAGGCATGTTGAGTTAAAAGGCTTTCTGTGAAGTTCTTTTTTCTGAAGAGACCAAGGAAGGAATACATGACAGCAATTTCAGCATCTGAGAGATGGTGAAGAGAGAAAAAGAAGTTTTAAGTATTGCATAGTGCCAAGAATACAGCAGTTATTTTTTTTTTCTTCCCCCATAAACTGAGGCCTACCAACTCCATGTTACAAAGCAGATATACTATATGATTCCAACTCTGACCCAAAACACGGTCACTTCAATTCTTCAGCTGTTCTTAACATGAAATCAAAATTTCAGTGGAATGATTCATATAAAGGATGGGCAGTTGAACAAACAATTCAAAGTGATTCTTTTGGCATTAATGGCTGGGGATACATGATTCTGTCTTCAGAAAAATATGGGATTTTTTCCTCTGCTTTCATGTTGATTTGAAAAAATGTGTAGAGGTAATAGTATTCAAAGGCCAGCAAAAAAAGGCTGAAATTACAAATTGATGGCTACTAGCAAGATGGCAGAATAGGAGGTCCCTCTAGCCCTCATTCCCCCACAGAAACTGATTGGGCAACCATCCATGAATAGATGCAAACAAATAAAGGAAAACAATAGAATGTAAAAGACTAGAGCTCTCTTCAAGAAAATTACAGATACCAAGGGAATATTTCATGCAAAGACAGGCACAACAAAGGAAAGAAACAGTATGGACCTAACAGAAACAGAAGATATTAAGAGGAGGTGGGAGGAATACACAGAAGAACTATACAGAAAAGATTTTCATGATCCAAATAACCACGATGGTGTGATTACTCATCTAGAGCCAGACATCCTGGAGTGTGAAGTTAAATGGGCTAAGTTAGGAAGCATCGTTACAAACAAAACTAGTGGAGGTAACAGAATTTCAGCTGAGTTACTTAAAGTCCTAAAAGATCAGGTTGTTAAAGTGCTGCAGTCTATATGCCAGAAAATTTGGAAAACTCAGCAGTAGCCACCAGACTCAAAAATGTCAGTTTCATTCCAATCCCAAAGAAGAGCAATGCCAAAGAATGTTCAACCAACTACACACTTGCACTCATTTCACATGCTAACAAGATCATGCTTAAAAATTCTCCAAGCTAGGCTTCAACATTACATAAACCAAGAAATTCCAGATGTACAAGCTGGATTTAGAAAAAGCAGGGGAACGCGAGATCAAATTGCCAACAATTTGATCAATTTGCTGGATCATAGAAAAAGAAAATTCCAGAAAAACATCTACTTCTGCTTCATTGACTACACTAAAGCTGCTGTGTGGATCACCACAAATTGTGGGAAATTCTTAAAGAGATGGAAAACCAGACCACCTTACGTGCCTCCCAAGAAACCTACATGCTGGTCAAAGAGCAACAGTCAGAACCGGACATAGAAAAATGTACTGGTTCAAAACTGGGAAAGGAGTACATCAAGGCTGTATACTGCCACCCTGCCTATTTAAGTTATATGCAGAGTTCAGTTCAGTTCAGTTCAGTCGCTCAGTCGTGTCCCACTCTTTGCAACCCCATGAATCGCAGCATGCCAGGCCTCCCTGTCCATCACCATCTCCCAGAGTTCACTCAGACTCATGTCCATCGAGTCAGTGATGCCATGCAGCCATCTCATCCTCGGTCGTCCCCTTCTCCTCCTGCCCCCAATCCCTCCTAGCATCAGAGTCTTTTCCAGTGAGTCAACTCTTCTCATGAGATGGCCAAAGTACTGGAGTTTCAGCTTTAGCATCATTCCTTCCAAAGAAATCCCAGGGTTGATCTCCTTCAGAATGGATTGGTTGGATCTCCTTGCAGTCCAAGGGATCTCAAGAGTCTTCTCCAACACCACACTTCAAAAGCATCAATTCTTCAGCACTCAGCCTTCTTCATGGTCCAACTCTCACATCCATATATGACTACTGGAAAACCATAGCCTTGACTAGACAGACCTTAGTCGGCAAAGTAACGTCTCTGCTTTTGAATATGCTATCTAGGTTGGTCATAACTTTCCTTCCAAGGAGTAAACGTCTTTTAATTTCATGGCTGCAGTCACCATCTGCAGTGATTTTGGAGCCCCCCCAAAAGTAAAGTCTGACACTGTTGCCCCGTCTATTTCCCGTGAAGTGATGGGACCGGATGCCATGATCTTCGTTTTCTGAATGTTGACCTTTAAGCCAACTTTTTCACTCTCCATTTTCACTTTCATCAAGAGGCTTTTTAGTTCCTCTTCACTTCCTGCCATAAGGGTGGTGTCATCTGCATATCTGAGGTTATTGATATTTCTCCCAGCAATCTTGATTCCAGCTTGTGCTTCTTCCAGTCCAGCGTTTCTCATGATGTACTCTGCATAGAAGTTAAATAAGCAGGGTGACAATATACAGCCTTGACGTACTTCTTTTCCTATTTGGAACCAGTCTGTTGTTCCATGTCCAGTTCTAACTGTTGCTTCCTGACCTGCATACAGATTTCTCAAGAGGCAGGTCAGGTGGTCTGTATTCCCATCTCTTTCATAATTTTCCACAGTTTATTGCAGAGTACATCATGTGAAATGCAGGGCTGGATGAGGCACAAGCTGGAATCAAGACTGCCAGGGGAAATATCAGTAACCTCAGATGTGCAGATGACACCACTCGAACGGCAGAAATTGAAGACGAACTAAAGATCCTCTTGAGGAAGGTGAAATAGGAGAGTTAAAAAGCTGGCTTAATATTGAACATTCAAAAAACTAAGATCATGGCATCCAGTCCCATCATTTCAAGGCAAACAGATGGGGAAACAATGGAAACAGTGACAGATTTTATTATCTTGGGCTCCAAAATCACTGCAGATGGTGACTGGGGCCATGAAATTAAAAGATGCTTGCTCCTTGGAATAAAAGCTATGACCAACATGAAAGTTAAAATTGAAAGTTGTCGCTCAGTCATGTCCAACTCTTTGCGACCCCATGGACTGTAGCCCACCAGGCTCCTCCGTCCATGGGATTCTCCAGGCAAGAATACTGGAGTTGGTTGCCATTTCCTTCTCCAGGGGATCTTCCTGACCCAGGGATCGAACCCAGGTCTGCCACATTAGGCAGATGCTTTAACCTCCGAGCCACCAGGGAAGCCACCTAGACAACCTAGACGACTTATTAAAAAGCAGAGACAAATACTTTGCCAACAAAGGTCTAGATAGTCAAAGCTATGGTTTTTCCAGTAGTCATGTATGGATGTGAGAGCTGGACCATAGAGAAGGCTGAGCACTGAAGAATTGATGCTTTCACACTGTGGTGTTGGAGAAGACTCTTGAGAGTCCCCTTGAACAGCAAAACAAACCTAAAAGAAATCAACCCTCAATATCATTGGAAGGACTGAAGCTGGAGCTGAAGCTCCAATACTTTGGCCACCTGATGAGAAGAGCTGACTCATTGGAAAAGACCCTGATGCTGGGAAAGACAGAAGGCAGGAGGAGGGGATGACAGAGGACATTAAGGCATCATCAACTCAGTGGACATGAGTTTGAGCAATCTCCTAGAGATGGTGGAGGACAGGGAAACCTGGAGTGCAGCAGTCCATAGGGTCACAAAGAGTCAGACACAAATGAAAAACTGAACTGAACTGAACCAACCCTAAAGAAATGTATATAGATGAATGGCTTGACAAAGAATATTTTTTGAATTGTCATAAAGCAGCTCAATGAGGTAAAAGAGGACACATCAGATAGACAACTGAAGACAAACAGAAAAAAAAATGAGATGTTAATAAAGAAATAGAAACCATTTTAGAAAGAAAAAGAAAACTGGGACCTATAATTTGCAGCTATTTATTCATTGAGAGGAACAACAAAAAATAAAAAAAAAATGAAGAAAGTCTATGGAATTTATGGTATACCTATAAAGAACCAATAGTATTTTGGGAGTCTCAGGAGGGCAGACAGAAAGAAAGAGAAAAGCCAAAAACTTAAAGAAATAATGGTTGATGTTGGAGACTATTTTGCCTATGTTCTCCTCTAAGAGTTCTATAGTTTCTGGTCTTACATTTAGATCTTTAATCCATTTTGAGTTTATTTTTGTGTATGGTGTTACTGTTCTAGTTTCATTCTTTTACAAGTGGTTGACCAGTTTTCCCAGCACCACTTGTTAAAGAGATTGTCTTTTCTCCATTGTATATTCTTGCCTCCTTTCTCATAGATAAGCTGTCCATAGGTGCATGGATTTATCTCTGGGCTTTCTATTTTGTTCCATTGATCTATATTTCTGTCTTTGTGCCAGTACCATACTGTCTTGATGACTGTGGCTTTGTAGTAGAGCCTGAAGTCAGGCAGGTTGATTCCTCCAATTCCATTCTTCTTTCTCAAGATTGCTTTGTCTATTCAAGGTCTTTTGCATTTCCATACAAATTGTGAAATTATTTGTTCTAGCTCTGTGAAAATTACCATTGGTAGCTTGTTAGGGATTGCATTGAATCTATAGATTGCTTTGGGTAGTATACTCATTTTCACTATATTGATTCTTCTGATCCATGAACATGGTATATTGACCCACCTCCCAGAATATTGGAAATAAAAGCAAAAATAACAAATGGGATCTAATTAAAATTAAAAGCTTCTGCACAACAAAGGAAACTATAAGCAAGGTGAAAAGACAGCCTTCAGAATGGGAGAAAATAACTGCAAATGAAGCAACTGACAAATAACTAATCTCAAAAATATACAAGCAACTCCTGCAGCTCAATTCCAGAGAAATAAATGACCCAATCAAAAATGGGCCAAAAAACTAAATAGACATTTCTCCAAAGAAGATATACAGATGGCTAACAAACACATGAAAAGATCCTCAACATCACTCATTATCAGAGAAATGCAAATCAAAACCACAATGAGGTACCATTTCACATCAGTCAGAATGGCTGCAATCCAAAAGTCTACAAGCAATAAATGCTGGAGAGGGTGTGGAGAAAAGGGAACCCTCTTACACTGTTGGTGGGAATGCAAACTAGTACAGCCACTATGAAGAACAGTGTGGAGATTCCTTAAAAAACTGGAAATAGAACTCCCTTATGACCCAGCAATCCCACTGCTGGGCATACACTCCAAGGAAACCAGAAATGAAAGAGACACGTGTACCCCAATGTTCATCGCAGCACTGTTTATAATAGTCAGGACGTGGAAGCAACCTAGATGTCCGTCCATCAGCAGATGAATGGATAAGAAAGCTGTGATACATATACACAACGGAGTATTACTCAGCCATTAAAAAGAATACATTTGAATCAGTTCTAATGAGGTGGATGAAACTGGAGTTGATTATACAGAGTGAAGTAAGCCAGAAAGAAAAACACCAATACAGTATACTAACGTATATATATGGAATTTAGAAAGATGGTAATAATAACCCTGTATGAGAGACAGCAAAAGAGACGCAGAAGTGTAAAACAGTCTTTTGGACTCTGTGGGAGAGGGCGAGGGTGGGATTATTTGGGAGAATGGCATTGAAACATGTATAATATCATATAAGAAATGAATCGCCAGTCCAAGTTCGATGCAGGATACAGGACGCTTGGGGCTGGTGCACTGGGATGATCCAGAGGGATGGTATGGGGAGGGATGTGAGACAGGGGTTCAGGTTTGGGAACATGTGTACACTCATGGTGGATTCATGTTGATGTATGGCAAAACGAATACAATATTTTAAAGTAATTAGCTTCCAATTAAAATAAATAAATTTAAATTTAAAAAAAGAGAGAGAAATAATGGTTGAGACATCAGAAATCTAGAGAGGGAAACGGACATCCAGATTTAGAGGCCCCAAAGTCTGCAATAGGTTGAACCCAAAGGGATTCTTATGAGACACATTATAACTGTCAAAAATCCAATGCAAAGAGAGAATTTTCACAGCAGTGAGAGAAAAGTGACTTGTCACATTAAAATATGCAAGGAAAAACACATAGACTATTGGTGGATTTCTTAGCAGAAACTTTGTAGGTCAGAAGCAAGTGGGATGATATATTCAAAACTTTAAAGGAAAATCTTTCAAACAAGAACACTTTACACCTGGCAAAATTTCTTCTCTTTAAGAAAGGAGGAGAAAGAAAGACTTTCCCAGACAAAGAAATGCTGAGGGAGATCATCAGATCATCAGTACTTGATCTGCCTTGCCAGAAGTGCTAAAAGGAGTTTAAATTGAAACAAACAAAATGCTAGACAATAACATGAAAATATAACTCATTGCTAACGGAAATATAAAGAAAAACACAATACTGTAATTATGGCACATAAATTACTTGTAACACTAGTCTATAAAGACAAAAATAGCAAAAATAACTAAACCACTGAAATGTGTTCATGGAAACAATACAGAAAGAAGTAAAATCCAGTATGAGTTCGTAAATTGTGTTTATGAGGGAAGAAGTAAAAGGTTATAAAACGTTTGATGTGAGCCCAGTAGCAGCTTTTTAAAAAGTATAATAGTTTCCCAAGAATAAAGAGAACAGACCAAAGCATGCTAAAAAAAAAAAAAAAAACAAAAAACAAAACATCAAACAATAAAGAAAGGTGAGCAGAGGATAAGAACAAGAGAACTATATTTTTAAAAAAAGACAAAAGCAATTAACAAAACGGTAATAGGAACCCCCTTCCTATCAATAATCATTTCTATCAATAATCACTTTAAATACAAGTAGATTATTTTTATCCTTGAGTGGCTATGTCCAACTCTTTGAGACCCCATGCACTGAAGTATGCCAGGCTTCCCCTGTCCTTCACTATTTCCCAGAGTTTGCAAAAACTCAGGTCCATTGAGTCAGTGATGCCATCCAACCATCTCATTCTCTGTCTTCCCCTTCTCCTCCTGCCTTCAATCATTCACGGCAACAGGTCTTATCCAATGAGTCGGCTCTTCGCAATAGGTAGCCAAAGTATTCGAGCTTCAGTCTCAGTCCTTCCAGTGAATATTCAGGGTCGATTTCCTTTAGGATTGATTGATTTGATCTCCTTGCAGTCCAGGGGACTCTGAGGAGTCTTCTCCAACACCACAGTTTGAAAGCAACAATTCTTTGGCACTCAGACATCTTTATGATCCAACTCTCATATCCATACATGACTAGTGGAAAACCCATAGCTTTGACGGTACAGACCTTTGTTGGCAAAGTTGTTGGCAAAGTCTCTGCTTTTTAATACACTATCTAGGTTTGTCATAGCTTTTCTTCCAAGGAGCAAGCATCTTTTAATTTTATGGCCCCAGTCACCATCTGCAGTGATGCTGGAGCCCAGGAAAATAAAGTCTGTCATTGTTTCCATTGTTTTTCATCTGTTTGCCATGAAGGGATGGAACAGGATGCCATGATCTCAGTTTTTTGAATGTTGAGTTTTAAGCCAGCTTTTTCACTTTCCTCTTTCACCTTCATCAGGAGGCTCTTTAGCTCCTCTTTGCTTTCTGACATTAAGAGTGTTATCATCTGCATATCTGAGGTTGTTGATATTTCTCCCAACAATCTTGATTCCTGCTTGTGGTTCATCCAGTCTGGCGTATCTCATGGTGTATTCTGCATGAGTTAAATAAGCAAGGTGACAATATACAGGCTTGACATATTCCTTTCCTAATTTTGAACAAGTCCATTGTTCCACATCTGGTTCTAACTTGTGCTTCTTGACCTGAATATAGGTTTTTCAGGAGGCAGGTAAGGTAAATGGGTATTCCCAACTCTTTAAGAATATTCCACAGTTTGTTGTTATCCACACAGTCAAAGGCTTTAGTGTCATCAATGCAGAAGTTAGATGCTTTTTTCTGGAATTTTCTTGCTTTTTCTGTGATCCAATGGATGTTGACAATTTGATCTCTGATTCCCCTGCCTTTTCTAAATCCAGCTTGTACATCTGGAATTTCTTGGTTCATGTACTGTTGAAGCCTAGCTTGAAGGATTTTAAGCATGATCGTGCTAGCAGGTGAAATGAGTGCAACTGTGTGGTTGGTTGAACATGCTTTGGCATTGCTCTTCTTTGGGATTGGAATGAAACTGACCTTTTTGAGTCTGGTGGCTACTGCTGAGTTTTCCAAATTTTCTGGCATTTAGACTGCAGCACTTTAACAGCATTATCTTTTAGGGTTTTAAATTGCTCAGCTCGAATTCCATCACCTTCACTAGCTTTGTTTGTACAATGCTTCCTAAGGCCCTCTTGACTTCACACTCCAGGATGCCTGACTCTAGGTGAGTGACCACATCATCATGGTTATCCTGGTAATTAAGACGTTTTTTGTATAGTTTTTCTGTATGTTCCTGCCACTTCTTATTGTCTTTGGCTCCTCTTAGGTCCTTTCCATGTTTTCATGAAATGTTCCCTTGGTATCTCCAATTTTCTTGAAGAGATCTCTAGTCTTTCCCCATTTTATTGCTTTCCTTTATTTCTTTGCATTGTGCACTTAAGAAGGCTTTCTCTCCTTGCTATTCTTTAAACTCTGCATTCACTTGGGTATATCTTTCCCTTTCGCTTTTCTTCTTTGCTAAGCTATTTGTAAGCCTCCCCAGACAACCATTTTGCCTTCTTGAATTTCTTTTTCTTTCAGACGGTTTTAGTCACCACTTCCTGTACAGTATTATGAACCTCCCTCCATAGTTCTTCAGGCACTCTTTATCAGATCTACTCTCTTGAGTCTATTTGTGACTTCCATTGTATAATCTCAACTCGCAGTCTGTTTAGGTATACAATGCTGGCTAAAAGGAGTGAAACCCCATCTACCACATACAGGCAGAGGGGTACAAGAACAAAATACCTCAAGGCATCAACATCGTAGAGGCCAACAAAACACATGCCACTGATATTGTCACCTTCAATTTTATTCATCGCTAAAAGGATGATGGTCTGTGTTCCCGGGATGCCCCATGCACTGGCATGAAACAGCAAGGCTTTCTTAGCTTCACTACCCCAACTTTGGCACAGCTGCCAAGAACCACGTGATGGCAAGAATCACCCACCAAATGCTGCCAGCCATAGTAAAAATATAGAGTATCATAAAAAGCATGATACAGGCTTTGTTATGAGATCCTTGGGTCACTGTGGAAGCCTTATACTGTGCAGGGCTGGATGCACTGCAGGCAACTCGGTCCTCAAGCAAAAACCCAATGAAGAAAATTAATGACACCATCATGTAGCAGACAGCATAAATTATAATGGATCTTTCAGGATAATGGAATCTTACCACATTAATCAAAAAAGTTAAAAAAGTAAACAACGTGGCAGAGAGGCAAATGATTGAAATCAATCCTATGAAATACCGAGCAAATGAAAGCTCTTCTCTCCTAAAGTACATATTTGGACAAGGAGGTGAACAATCACGCATGTGCAAAAAGGAACAGCCAAGATCAGGATCAATTTTCAACCCTCGGGGACACCAAAAGCCATAGTCCCCCTGCACTGCCACTGAGGCTCCTTCAGTAGGATCGCCAGCTAAATTCAGGTCCAACAGCCGAGATTACAGCTCACCACAATCTGGGAACCTCCACTGCTAAAACTGCCGTCTGTTGGTCATAATGATTCAGAAGATTGGGCGTGAAGGCAGTGTTATAAGGCAAATCCTGGCACATCCTCAAGTTAATAGGCTCAAAGAAAAAAAACTGTGCCCACCTATATGGCCCACAAACATTGTCAAAGGCCACAGATAGAAGACGATTCAACTCATAGCCATGCTTTCTTGATTGAATGGGATTCAGATGATCAGACCTACTCAATATGTATTTTAGATCTTTGTACACCTGCAGGTCTCAGCTTGAAAGTACTTCTATCTTACTGTTAAGTTCTTCAAACAGAATTACTCTTCACACCATCAGAGATTTGTTAGCTTGGTCTCACAAAAGGCATTTGTTTTTGGTTTCACAATATGGGAAAATGACATCATCTTGGAGAAGACTCTTGAGAGCCCCCTGGACTGCAAGGAGATCCAACCAGTCCATTCTGAAGGAGATCAGCCCTGGGATTTCTTTGGAAGGAATGATGCTAAAGCTGAAACTCCAGTACTTTGGCCATCTCATCCGAAGAGTTGACTCACTGGAAAAGACTCTGATGCTGGGAGGGATTGGGGGCAGGAGGAGAAGGGGATGACAGAGGATGAGATGGCTGGATAGCATCACTGACTCAATGGATGTGAGTCTGAGTGAACTCTGGGAGTTGGTGATGGACAGGGAGGCCTGGCGTGCTGTGATTGATGGGGTTGCAAAGAGTCAGACGTGACTGAGCGACTGAACTGAACTGAACTGCCTCTTCTTTTCATTTTATTACATCAGGTACCATGTGGCCAATGTGTCAAGTTGATCAACCACATTCCCAAACAACAGATTCCATCTTAGGAGAAGAGCTATTTCTTCCTTTGACTGAACTATCTCACACCTCGGGGCGGGCTCCTGGGGGGGCTGCGGCGCTGGCCGGGGGCAGGTCCCTCAGGTAAACGGAGCCAGCGAGGACCACCAGCGTGTGCCTCGGAGTGACCGGAGAACCAGGATAAACTGGTGAAGTTTATGATCCAGATTGGTGTTTTCAGCACTCTGTATCTCATACCACTCATGGTTGTAATTGGATGCTACTTTTATGAGCAAGCTTACCGCGGCATCTGGGAAGCAACGTGGATACAAGAATGCTGCAGAGAACATCACATTCCATGTCCATATCATGAGTTTCCAACTCCTACGGAAGAACTAAAAATATGCAGGGACTAGCTTCTTAAAAGAGAAGAAATCGCTGAGCTAAAAGTGGAAAGAAACACCAGGCTGCTGCTGGAGCACCTGGTTTCCCCATATGTGCCATCCCTCCAGAGGATGGCGGGCAAGCAGCAGGTGCAGTCCCCAACCGGCATGACCAGCGAGGTAGAGGTGCTCAGGGCGCTGAAATTGCTGTTTGAGCACCACAAGGCCCTGGACAAGAAGACAGAGGATAGAACCACCACCTGGAGCTGGTGGAGAAGCTGCAGCAGAGGCTGAGGAGGCCAGAGACTCTGCCCGAGGTGGAGGCCGAGCTGGCGCAGAGGGTGGCCGCGCTCTCCAAGGCGGGAGAGAGACAGGGCAGCATAGAGGAGAGGCTGTGCCAGATGGAGGCCCAACTGGAGGAGAAGAACAAGGAGCTGCACCAGGACCAGCTGACTCTAAACCTGGAAACCCTGAGAGCTGAACTGGACCAGATGAGACTGCAAGGGGCTCCCTTCCACCATGGCCAACCCCACTTGGGCAGCACCCCAGACCTCAGGTTCCCTGTGGCGGACTGGCCAGCAGACTCCTCGGACAACAGGGTGGTACTGCGGCACCCCCAGAAAGGCCGGCTGGCAGCGCTGCGCGGTGAGCCGTCCAAGGCAAGGACCCCACCGCCCCCTTCCCGTCCCTGGTGGGCACCTTGTAAGGCTCCTGCCCCCTCACGCTGTGGCCCTGAGGTGCAGACCCTGAAGGAGCAGGACTGGGAGCACGCGCAGCAAGCTATCATGCTGGCTGACATGGCCCAGGCATTCGAGAGTGATGAGGGCATGTCTGACGGCGAGGGCAACAGGGTCACCCTCTTCAGCTCGGCCACTCAGCTGTCGCCCAGTGGGCAGGGTGATGCCGAGACTCTGACTGTGATGCTGCAGGAGCAGCTAGACGCCATCAACGAAGAGATTCAGTTGATCGAAGAAGAGAAGGAGAATACAGAGCAGCGGGCCGAGGAGACTGAGAGCAGGGAGAGCAGGGGGAGCTTAGGCAGCCTCCATCATTTAAAATCAGTCAGCTCCCTCAACCTGCATCCTGCCTCCTCACGTGCAGGCTCCTGCCCACCCCTGCCCAAGCCCAGAAGGAGGCGGCACAGCCCGGCGCAGGAGGGAGACCGCGGGCATCATGACTCTGGTATGTGTCTGCCTCCTCCCTGCCGCATCCTTCCCCCAGGACACTGGTTTTCTTTGTTTGTTGGTTGGTTGGTTGGTTTTTCTCTTTTTACCCAGAAGGAAATCAGGTACATTTGCTACGCTCAGAGGTCTTAAATTTTTTAACCTGCCTAGTCTTTAATCTTTCCACAATGGCACAGCGACAAATTAGTCTTGATATTTGGACCACCGGCTTAGCACATCGTCATGAACTCAGCCTGCCTCTATAACGTTGGGCCTGGCCTGTGCTGGGCACAGCAGCTGCAGGGAAGTTTCTGTTCTCAGGGAACAGACAGC
This sequence comes from Ovis aries, assembly GCF_016772045.2. Classification (NCBI taxonomy): domain Eukaryota; kingdom Metazoa; phylum Chordata; class Mammalia; order Artiodactyla; family Bovidae; genus Ovis; species Ovis aries. The sequence continues at coordinate 45,124,771 of NC_056056.1, forward strand.
TTCGTGAAAGTAACCATAGGCAGCTCTCATGGTGTGGGAAAGCCGTGCAGCACTTTTTCCATTGGGGATGCCTGGTTGCAGGGTGCAGGGCATGCGGTGGGAACAAAACCAAGAATCTACATTGGTCTGTTTGCTGGCCTGGCCAGCACGCTCAGGCCAGCTCTGTGTGTGAAACCAGGTTAAAAGCCCGGTGCCCCAGGACCCCAGGGAAGACGTCGGGCTGCCTCACTTTTCCGTGTCTAAAAACGGGATGACCACCTAGGGCTTTTGGTGACAGAGTATGCGGCTCTAAAGCACATGTTCCAGCTTTCCTGCATGTTGAGCTTACATTTTGTGAGTGCATTGCTATTTACCCCATGAAATCACATGTACAACACTCTGCTTTGTAACTGGACTTGTATTATCACTTTTTTCTGTTACCACCCATTTCATGTTAGCTGCATTGTTAGTCAGCTTATAATTAAGTTAACCGTGTGTCATTTTAGCGGCCTGTGAAGTGGTAACTAGTCCATTTTGTGGTCTTTTGACACACTTTTTATAATTTGCATCATTAGCTAATTAGTTGATATTTAAAATTCTTTGACGATTTCTCTGTGGTTTCATGCTTGATTTCTTTCCGAATACTTGTTAAAGAACAGTTCTGTATGTTTTCCTTGGTGTTAGAGTTCTCTGACAGTGTGTCTGCTTTCATCATTGGTTTTGATTTCCTGTCTCATCCTGTTGTCTGCTTAGTCATTGTCAATCCAGACCCTCCCCCTTGCCCCCAAGGCTGTAGTTTACCCATCCATCTCCCCTCCCCCGTCTCCCCACTTGCTCTGGTCATAGCTGTGCTGTGGTCCACAGGGTGTGTCCCCTTAGTCGGGTTTGTGCTTTGTCTTCATGTCTCATTAAATGGTGTTTTTCCCCCATAGCAGTAAGTGGAATTGGTGTATCACTATGCAGTTACAGGAGAAGGCAATGGCAACCCACTCCAGTACTCTTGCCTGGAAAATCCCATGGACAGAGGAGCCTGGTAGGCTGCAGTCCATGGGGTCGCACAGAGTCGGACACGACTGAAGTGACTTAGCAGCAGCAGCAGCATTGTATAATCAGGAGCTTCCCTGGTGGCTCAGAGGTTAAAGCGTCTGCCTGCAATGTGGGAGACCCGGGTTTGATCCCTGGGTCAGGAAGATCCCCTGGAGAAGGAAATTGCAAACCACTCTTGCTTAGAGAATCCAATGGGCAGAGGAGCCTGGTACGCTACAGTCCACCAGATCCCAAAGAGTGGGTCACGACTGAGCAACTTCACTTTCAATGTATAATCATAAGGGATTTTATTTATGTCGTACCTGAATGCTAGCTTAAAATGGTAGAGAAGAAGGACATACTCTTATCTTCTCCTGCAAGAACATCAAAACACACTAGCTGCTAAACTATCAACAGGAAGATGTTAGAACAGACCAAGTAAAAAAAGATACTCCACATCCAAAGACAGAGGAGAAGCCACATCTAGACAGTAGGACAGTCACTATCATATTAAAATCAAACCCCATACCTGCCAGAGACTCTTGGAGGGTACAAACAAAACCTGCTATGCACCAGGACTCAGGGGAAAGAAGCAGTGACCTCCATAACAGACTGAGCCAGACCTTCCAGTGAGTATTTGAGGGTCTCCTGCAGAAGTGTGGGTCAGCAGTGGCCTGCTGCGGGATCAGGGGCACTGGCAGCAGCAGTCCTGGGAGGTGCAGCATGTTGGCATAAGCCCTCTTGGAGGAGGTTGCCATTAGCCCACTGACTATAATGGTCCTTGGAGTTCTTTTGAAGGAGGTTGCCATTACTGCCATTACACCTACCATACTTTGGCCTAAGGCCAAACTACAGGGAAGGAACACAGCTCCACCCATAGGCAGAAAATTGGATTAAACATTTACTGAGCATGGCTTCATCCATCAGAGCAAGACCCACTTTTACCCACAGCCAATCCTCCCACCAGGATGCTTCTCAAGCCTCTTACCCTCATCCATCAGAGGGCAGACAGAATGAAAACTGCAATCACAGAAAACTAACCAAACTTATCACATGGATAACAATCTTGTATAATTCAGTGAAGCTATGAGCTGTGGCATGTAGGGCCACCCAAGACAGACAGGTCATGGTGGAGAGTTCTGAAAACACATGGTCCACTGGAGAAGAGAATGGCAAACCACTTCATTCTTGCCTCAAGAGCCCCATGAACAGTATGAAAAAGCAAAAGATATGACACTGAAAGATGAACTCCCCAGGTTGGTAGGTGCCCAATATGCTACTGGAGAAGAGCAGAAAAACAGCTCCAGAAGAAACGAAGAGGCTGAGCCAAAGTGGACAATGATCATCTGTAGCTATATATGGTAGTGAAAGTAAAGTCTGATGCTGTAAAGAAAAATATTGCATAGGAGCTTGGATTGTTAGGTCCATGAATGAAGGTAAATTGGAAATGATCAATCAGGATATGGCAAGAGTGAATATCAACATTTTAGAAATCAGTTCAGTTCAGTTCACTCAGTTGTGTCTGACTCTTTGGGACCCTATGAACCGCAGCACCCCAGGCCTCCCTGTCCATCACCAACTCCCAGAATCCACCCAAACCCATGTCCATTGTGTCAGTGATGCCATCCAACCATCTCATCCTCTGTCGTCCCCTTCTGCTGCCCTCAATCTTTCCCAGCATCAGGGTCTTTTCCAATGAGTCATCACTCCGCAACAGGTGGCCAAAGTATTGGAGTTTCAGCTTCAACATCAGTCCCTCCAATGAACACCCAGGACTGATCTCCTTTAGGATGAACTGGTTGGATCTCCCTGCAGTCCAAGGGACTCTCAAGAGTCTTCTCCAACACCACAGTTCAAAAGCATCAATTCTTTGGCGCTCAGCTTTCTTTATAGTCCAACCCGACATCTATACATGACCACTGGAAAAACCATATCCTTGACTAGATGGACCTTTGTTGACAAAGTAATGTCTCTGCTTTTTAATATGCTGTCTAGATTGCTCATAACTTTCCTTCCAAGAAGCAAGCCTCTTTTAATTTCATGGCTGCAGTCACCATCTGCAGTGATTTTGGAGCCCAGAAAAATAAAGTCAGCCACTGTTTCCCCATTTATTTGCCATGAAGTGATGAGACCAGATGCCATGATATTAGTTTGGAATCAGTGAACTAAAATGGACTAGAATGGGTGAATTTAATTCAGATGACCACTTTATCTACTACTGTGGGCAAGAATCCCTTAGAAGAAATGGAGTAGCCCTCATAGTCAACAAAAGAGTCTGAAAGTACTTGGGTGCAATCTCAAAAATAACAGAATGATCTCTATTCATTTCCAAGGCAAACCATTCAATATCACAGTAATCTAAGCCTAGGCCCCAACCACCAATGCCGAAGAAGCTGAAGTTGAATAGTTCTATGAAGACCTACAAGACCTTTAGGAACTAACACCAAAAAAATATGTCCTTTTCATCATAGGGGACAGAAATGCAAAAGTTGGAAGTCAAGAGATACCTGGAGTATCAGGCAAATTTGGCCTTGGGGTACAAAATGCAGCAGAGCAAAGACTAACAGAGTTCTGCCAAGAGAAGGCACTGGTCACAGCAAACACTCTCTTCCAGCAACACAAGAGATGATTCTAAACATGGGCATCACCAGATGGTCAGTACTAAACTCAGACTGATTATATTCTTTGCAGTCGAAGATGCAGCAGCTATATACAGTCAGCAAAAACAAGACCAAGAGCTAACTGTGGCTCAGATCATGAAATCCCTATTGCAAAACTCAGGCTCAGATTGAAGACAGTAGGGAAAACTACTATGCCATTCACACATGATCTAAAATAGGTAGGAGAGACTGAAACATAATCTTGCCACAAACTCTACCTCACATGGCAAGCCACAATCGGAACTCTCAAATCAGATCTTCTCCCTGAAGAGCAAGGGATTTGAACCCCACATCTGATTCCCCAGACTTTAAGATCTGTGCCTTAGAGCTGAGCCCCCAAACATCTACCTTTAAAAACCAATGGGGCTTGCATCCACGAGACGAAGAGGTCTCTAGCAAACTAAGAAACAGTTTGGGAATGCATGTAAGAATTAAAGATTTTAAAATTTTAAAAATAAAAAACTAAAAAAAAATAATAATAATAAATAAATAAAATAATAAAAAAAAAAATAAAGTGCTCCTAGATTCACCTGAATATGCCCCAGGGCCCAAGACAGAAGCTGCAACTGAAAAATCACCCAGTCTTTCTGTGAAAGAGGCCCATTTACTTGTCTTAAACCTTCTGCCTTAGAAACAGGCATCTAATTTAAGACATATATTGCCTACTGAAATACTTTCCAAAGACGGAGGATAGCACTCTTTCACTGTTTTATTCCAGGTAACTGGTATCTCCTGGAAAGTAACTCAACACTCAGTAACTGTTTTCACAGAAGTAAAATGAACAGTTAAAAAACTGTATTTAACTACAAAAGACCCCAAACAGCAGAAGAAGAACAACAAATCTGGAGTCATCATGCTTCCTGATTCATACTATATTACAAACTATAGTAATCAAAATAGTATTAGCATAGAAACAGACACATAGATCAACAGAACAGAATTGAGAGTTTAGAAATAAACCTACAAATATATGGTCAATTAATTAACAACAAAGGAGCCAGGAATATACAATGGAGAATGAATAGTCTCTTTAATAAATGGTATGGGGAAAACTGGATAGTCACATGCAGAACCACTATCCTACACCGTACACAAAAGTTAACTCAAAATTCTTTAAAGACCTGAATGTAAAAACTGAAACCTAAACTCCTAGAAGTTTTATATAGTAAGTGCCCTGACATCAATCTTGGTGATGATTTTTGGGTTAAACAACAAAAGCAAAGCAAACAAACAAGAAAGTCTACATAAATTACAAAGCCTCTAGACAGCAAAGGAAGCCATCAACAAAATGAAAAGGCAACAGAGAGACTGAGTGAAAATATCTGCAAATCACACATCTGATAAGAGGTTAATATCCAAAATATACAATAACTAATATACTTATGTAATTTCAAAATGGGCAGAGACTCTGAATAGACATTTTTTTCTGAAGAAGACATACAGAGGGCAAATAGGTACATGATAAGGTGCTCAACATCACTATTCATTAGGGAAATGCAAATTAAAACAATGACTTATCACCTCACACCTATCAGAATGTCTACCATCAAAAAGACAGAAAATAACAAGTGTTGGTCATAAATGTGGAGAAAAAGAAACCCTCATGCCTTGTTGGTGTGAATATAAATTGGTACAACCACTATGGAAAACAGTATGAAGTTTCCTCAAAAAATTAAAACTAGAATTACCAGATGATCCAGCAATTCCATTTCTGGGTATTTATCAGAAGAAACAAAAGCACTAACTCAAAAAGATATGTGTACCCTTCCATGTTCGCTGCAACATTATTTACAGTAGCCAACATACGAAACCAATCTAAGCATCCATTAGTGATGATTGGATAAAAAAATATGATATACACACACACAATGGAATATTATTCAGCCATAATAATGAAGGAAATTCATACTCTTCTGAAGTTTGTTTATTGCTTTCTCTAGTTTTAAGTCGTGGCTATTTAACTATTTTAAGTTATGATTATTTTAAGTATTTCTCTTTTTAATAAGGATATTAAAAGGTTCTATAATTTTTATTGAAGTCTTTATTAGATTTTAAGATATTGTGATTTTTTATTTTAAAAAGAGAAATAAGAGAAGACTGCATAGAACAGGTAAAAAAAACTTTCTCTTACTATTTCTTAGACATCTAAATTCCAAAAGAAAAGCATACTGTATGTGATTATTTTAATTCATGAATAGATACCTACCGGAATACATTAGTTGGAAACATCTTTGTATAAAATGATTCAGATTTTCAGTATTTCAAAATTAAAATTTTTGAAAAACAAAATTTGCATAATAAACTTTGTACAAAAGAAATGATATATCTGAAATTTGCCTCAAAATAATCCAGTGTGTTAACTTATATGCAGAGTACATCATGAGAAACTCTGGGCTGGATGAAGCACAAGCTGGAATCAAGATTGCCAGAAGAAATATCAATAACCTCAGATATGCAGATGACACCACCCTTATGACAGAAAGTGAAGAGGAACTAAAAAGCCTCTTGATGAAAGTGAAAGTGGAGAGTGAAAAAGTTGGCTTAAAGCTCAACATTCAGAAAACGAAGATCATGGCATCTGGTCCCATCACTTCATGGGAAATAGATGGGCAAACAGTGGAAACAGTGGCTGACTTTATTTTCCTGGACTCCAAAATCACTGCAGATGGTGACTGCAGCCATGAAATTACAAGACGCTTACTCCTTGGAAGGAAAGTTATGACCAACCTACACAGCATATTAAAAAGCACAGACATTACTTTGTCAACAAAGGTCAGTCTAGTGAAGGCTATGGTTTTCCAGTGGTCATGTATGGATGTGAGAGTTGAACTAGAAAGAAAGCTGAGCGCTGAAGAATTGATGCTTTTGAACTGTGGTGTTGGAGAAGACTCTTGAGAGTCCCTTGGACTGCAAGGAGATCCAACCAGTCCATCCTGAAGGAGATCAGTCCTGGGTGTTCACTGGAAGGACTGATGTTGAAGCTGAAACTCCAATACTTTGGCCACCTAATGCGAAGAGCTGACTCATTGGAAAAGACCCTGATGCTGGGAAAGATTGAGGGCAGGAGGAGAAGGGGACAACAGAGGATGAGATGGTTGAATGGCATCACCAACTCAATGGACATGGGTTTGGGTGGACTCTGGGAGTTGGTGATGGACAGGGAGGCCTGGCATGCTGCAGTTCATGGGGTCGCAACGAGTTGGACACGACTGAGCAACTGAACTGAACTGAACTGACTGAATCCAGTGTAGAGGAAATAATAGGGATCACATGACTTAAAGTGTTCATGAACTGATGATTGATGAAGGTGGGTGATGCATAATATAGTAGTTTATATATACCATTCTCTCTAGTTTGGTGTGTATTTTCAATTACCCAAAATTAAGCTTTTAAAAATAAAAGGTCTATAATAATTATGAAGCTATCAAATTTGTTTTTATCACATTTATGTGTAATTTTTAGAGGTAACGCACATGGGGTCCCTCTCCATCTTCTGTTGCTGGTATCACAACTAAGGTCATTTTGAGAGGAGAAATCAGTGCCCTGCTATATCAATTCCTAAAAGGTTATGTATAAGCCAGAGAAAGCTTCATAGTTTTATTAAAAGCACAAAATGGATTATCACAGTAACTGATTCATTATAAGATTTGAGTTTGAATGATAGTTTCACAATTATTACAATTATAACTTTGGAAAAATACATCATCTCTGTTAAGTCTCAACTACTTCACCTGTAAAATATAGATAATTCCAAATACCCCAAAAGATTTTTGTGAAGCTCTGTTGTGACCATGTGTGTGTTAGGATTTTGTTAATTAAATGGAACTATACTAATGATAAGTCATTATTAACATCATTATTTCAATCTACTTCTTTATGAACATATCTATATTGAAAATATAATAACTGCTTGGAGGGAAATGTCCATATTACTGTTGAATGTGCATGCATAATAATCTGCACTTAGTTTGTTAAAACTTAAAGAAATTTAATCATAAATTTTCTATATTTTTAAGTAATTTATTTTTTAGAACACTAACTCTTATTAAAGAAAAAAGCTGCAACCTACCAAAATTTAAAAACACATTCACTTGATATATAAGTCTGTATGAGATAAGATCCTGAGATCCAATCAAGAAACTGACTTTCCAAGAATCTTTCTGGAAAGGCTGCTATATAGAATAATAGAAACATCAGAATGTGTACTAATGTATGGGATGATTATCATAACTGAATCGTTAGGCCACATATCTTTGAGTTAAGCTATTAGTATAGTTTATGTTCCGGTAACTCATACACATTTTATGTTCAGCCCTGTGATTTCTTATTTATGAATTATTATTAAGTACAGATAAAACACAGATCCTAATATCCTGTCATTATTGCTTGCAAAGGCCTTCATTCAAAATTTTCATATGCTGCATTTTAAAGGAGGGTGTGTGTGTCTCTGTATAATTTTGTGTGTTTCTCTTTGTATAATTTATCAACTATCAACGTTATATTTGAATATATTCAATATAGTCAATAAAAATATATTCAATAAGAAATATATATTCTTATATATATTCAATAAGTATATTGAATATATTCAATAAGAAATAAAATTTTAAAATCAAATAATTAATGCTAATTAATTATTAGTGTCTAGTACATGACTGGCACTGATCTCAGTACTTTAAATGTTTTAACGCAGCTAATTCTCATACCCTATAAGGTAGATTCTATTACTAGCCCCATTTTATAGACAAGAAAACAGACACAGAGATTAAGGAACTTTAACCGTCACACAACTTGTGAGGTGTACAGCTTGGAATTCAATCCTTAAGTCTGGCTCTAGACCAGGGTTTCTCAAACTTGGAGCTATAGATATGTTGGGCCCAGTAATTCATTGCTTTAAGGATGGTATCCAGTGCACTATAGGATTAAACATTAGCAACATACCTAGCCTTACTTAGTAGATGCTGCTAGCTCCCCCACCTCAGTCATGACATTCAAATAACATCTCCAGACACAACCAACTGCCTCCTTGATGGAGGGGAATGGCAAAATCACCTCCAGTTGAGAACCACTGCTCTAGAGAAACCCCTACAGAACACTGCCTCTGCAAAAACCACAATACAGAAATATGGAAAGTGAGAAAGATAAGAAAATGAAAACCACCTAAAATTTCACTATCCAGAGTTAATCATTAATATTACCCAAACTTTTTAAGCTTCCTGGATGCTCCTCCCCAAATACATTCCTATCCCTTTACCTAGTCTCATTTCAGTTCAGTTCAGTCGCTTAGTCGTGTCCGACTCTTTGTGACCCCATGAATCACAGCACGCCAGGCCTCCCTGTCCATCACCAACTCCCAGAGTTCACTCAGACTCACGTCCATCAAGTCAGTGATGCCATCCAGCCATCTCATCCTCGGTCGTCCCCTTCTCCTCCTGCCCTCAATCACTCCCAGCATCAGAGTCTTTTCCAGTGAGTCAACTCTTCTCATGAGGTGGCCAAAGTACTGGAGTTTCAGCTTTAGCATCATTCCTTCCAAAGAAATCCCAGGGTTGATCTCCTTCAGAATGGACTGGTTGGATCTCCTTGTAGTCCAAGGGACTCTCAAGAGTTTTCTCCAACACCACAGTTCAAAAGCATCAATTCTTCGGCACTCAGCCTTCTTCACAGTCCAACTCTCACATCCATACATGACCACAGGAAAAACCATAGCCTTGACTAGACGGACCTTAGTCGGCAAAGTAATGTCTCTGCTTTTGAATATACTATCTAGGTTGCTCATAACTTTTCTTCCAAGGAGTAAACCTCTTTTAATTTCATGGCTGCAGTCACCATCTGCAGTGATTTTGGAGCCCCAAAAAATAAAGTCTAACACTGTTTCCACTGTTTCCCCATCTATTTCCCATGAAGTGATGGGACCAGATGCCATGATCTTCGTTTTCTGAATGTTGAGGTTTAAGCCAACTTTTTCGCTCTCCTCTTTCACTTTCATCAGGAGGCTTTTTAGCTCCTCTTCACTTTCTGCCATAAGGGTGGTGTCATCTGCATATCTGAGGTTATTGATATTTCTCCCAGCAATCTTGATTCCAGCTTGTGTTTCTTCCAGTCCAGCGTTTCTCATGATGTACTCTGCATAGAAGTTAAATAAGTAGGGTGACAATATACAGCCTTGACGTACTCCTTTTCCTATTTGGAACCAGTCTGTTGTTCCATGTCCAGTTCTAACTGTTGCTTCCAAACCTGCATACAGATTTCTCAAGAGGCAGGTTAGGTGGTCTGGTATTCCCATCTCTTTCAGAATTTTCCACAGTTTCTTGTGATCCACACAGTCAAAGGCTTTGGCATAGTCAATAAAGCAGAAATACATGTTTTTCTGGAACTCTCTTGCTTTTTCCATGATCTAGCAGATGTTGGCAATTTGATCTCTGGATCCTCTGCCATTTCTAAAACCAGCTTGAACATCAGGGAGTTCATGGTTCGCATATTGCTGAAGCCTGGCTTGGAGAATTTTGAGCATTACTTTCCTAGCATGTGAGATGAGTGCAATTGTGCAGTAGTTTGAGCATTCTTTTGCATTGCCTTTCTTTGGAATTGGAATGAAAACTGACCTTTCCCAGTCCTGTGGCCACTGCTGAGTTTTCCAAATTTGCTGGCATATTGAGTGCAGCCCTTTCACAGCATCATCTTTCAGGATTTGAAACAGCTCAACTGGAATTCCATAACCTCCACTAGCTTTGTTCGTAGTGATGCTTTCTAAGGCCCACTTGACTTCACATTCCAAGATGTCTGGCTTTAGATTAGTGATCACATCATCATGCTTATCTGGGTCGTGAAGATCTTTTTTGTACAGTTCTTCTGTGTATTCTTGCCACCTCTTCTTAATATCATCTGCTTCTGTTAGGTCCAGACCATTTCTGTCCTTTATCGAGCCCATCTTTGCATGAACTGTTCCCTTGGTATCTCTAAATTTTCTTGAAGAGATCTCTAGTCTTTCCATTCTGTTCTTTTCCTCTATTGCTTTGCATTGATCGCTGATGAAGGCTCTCTTATCTCTTCTTGCTATTCTTTGGAACTCTGCATTCAGATGCTTATATCTTTCCTTTTCTCCTTTGGCTTTTACCTCTCTTCTTTTCACAGCTATTTGTAAGGCCTCCCCAGACAGACATTTTGCTTTTTTGCATTTCTTTTCCATGGGGATGGTCTTGATCCTTGTCTCCTGTACAATGTCACGAACCTCATCCCAGAGTTCATCAGGCACTCTATCAGATCTAGGCCCTTAAATCTATTTCTCACTTCCACTGAATAATCATAAGGGATTTGATTTAGGTCATACCTGAATGGTCTAGCGGTTTTCCCTACTTTCTTCAGTTTGAATCTGAATTTGCTATTAAGGAGTTCATGATCTGAGCCACAGTCAGCTCCGGGTCTTGGTTTTGTTGACTGTATAGAGCTTCTCCATCTTTGGCTGCATAGAATATAATCAATCTGATTTCGGTGTTGACCATCTGGTGACGTCCATGTGTAGAGTCTTCTCTTGTTGTTGTTGGAAGAGGGTGTTTGCTATGACCAGTGCATTTTCTTGGCAAAACTCTATTAGTCTTTGCCCTGCTTCATTCCACATTCCAAGGCCAAATTTGCCTATTACTCCAGGTGTTTCTTGACTTCCTACTTTTGCATTCCAGTCCCCTATAATGAAAAGGGTATCTTTTTTCGGTGTTAGTTCTAAAAGGTCTTGTAGGTCTTCATAAAACCGTTCAACTTCGGCTTCTTCAACGTTACTGTTTGGGGCATAGACTTGGATAACTGTGATACTGAATGGTTTGCCTTGGAAATGAACAGAGATCATTCTGTCGTTTTTGGGATTGCATCCAAGTCCTGCATTTCGGACTCTTTTGTTGACCATGATGGCTACTCCATTTCTTCTGAGGGATTCCTGCCCGCAGTAGTAGATATGATGGTCATCTGAGTTAAATTCACCCATTCCGGTCCATTTTAGTTCGCTGAGTCCTAGAATGTCGACATTCACCCTTGCCACCTCTTGTTTGACCACTTCCAATTTGCCTTGATTCATGGATCTGACATTCCAGGTTCCTATGCAATATTGCTTTTTACATCATCGGATCTTGCTTCTATCACCAGTCACATCCACGAATGGGTATTGATTTTGCTTTGGCTCCATCCCTTCATTCTTTCTGGAATTATTTCTCCACTGATCTCCAGTAGCATATTGGGCACCTAATGACCTGGGGAGTTCTTCTTTTGGTATCCTATCATTTTGCCTTTTCTAGTCTCACAGTCCTAAATATTATGTTATTCATCCTCTTGCTTGTCTTTATGATTTTCCTGTATGTGACTACATCCCTAAAAAACATAGTCTTACCTGTTCTTAAATTTCATATAAACAAATATATAGTGCATTCCTCATGTTATATGCTTTTTTCACTCAAATCCTATGTTTTGGAAAAATATCCATGCTGATGAGTAAGTTTATTCATTTTCACTGCCTATTGTATTTCACTGGGTGAATATCATAATTTATTCATCTATTCTACTACTGATGGACATTTAGTTAGTTTCAAGCTTTTTCTATTACAAACAGTGCTTCTATGAACATTTTCCTACATACCTTTAGGGTATATACCCAAGAATAGAATTTCTGGTCAGAGGCAATGCACATCTTAAATTTTAAGAAATAATTCCAGGAGCAGTCCTAAGATGGCAGAGGAATAGGATGGGGAAACCACTTTCTCCCTGACAAATTCATCAAAAGAACATTTGAACGCTGAGCAAATTCCACAACAACTTCTGAACACTGGCAGAGGACACCAGGCACCCAGAAAGGCAGCCCATTGTCTTGGAAAGGAGGTAGGACAAAATACAGAAGATAAAAAGAGAGACAAAAGAGTTAGGGACAGAGATCCATCCCAGGGAGGGAGTCATAAAAGAGGAGAAGTTTCCAAACACCAGGAAACCCTCTCACCAGAGGGTCTATGGGGAGTTTTGGAATCTCAGAAGGCAACACAACTGGGAGGAAAAATAAATAAATAAATAAATCCCACAGATTACATGCCTAATGGTATCTCCAGCAGAGAAGTAGCCCAGACTCTTGCATCTGCCACCAGCAAGGGAGGGCTGAACAGGGAGGTGCTGGCTGCATTGCTTAGGGTAAGGATCAGGACTGAATGCCCTGAAGGCAATCTGAGGGAGCTAACCTGAGACAGCAATCCAAACTGTGGGATAGCTAGAGAGAGAGAGAGAGAGAGAGAGAGAGAGAGAGAGAGAGAGAGAGAGAGAGAGAGAGAGAGAGAGAGAGAACTTTCCAGTGAAAAGCCCTAACCTAAGGCACTGCTGGGCCGCTCATAGAACAAAGGACTAAGAGAATACCAGAGGAAAGCTAGCTGGCAGCTGGCCGGCCCATCATCCCCGGCTGGAAGCAGGGAGGAGGGCCGGCGGCAGCCAGAGCCATAAAGGGGCAAACAGCCCCAGAGATGGCATCCTCCACCAAACTGTGAGCAGGTTCCCAGTTGCCAACCAAGTCTTCCTGGGATCCTGGACGGATGACAAACGCCAAGAGGGTTGCAGCCAAGAGATCAGCTCCCCAGAACAGACACATGGCACACCTGAGACTGCGTTCCTGCTGCAGGAAACCCAGCAGCTGGGATGGGGGAGGTGATAAGACGCACCACACCTAAGAAGAGCCCACTCGCCAAGCACCTGGTTGCCTGAGTTGCTCAGACCTGGGAAGGAAGGGCACAAAATGCAGGTCCAACCGAGTCTGCGCCTTTGTGGAGAACCTGAACCTGACCGGCTTAGACCTGGGAAGTGCATGCAACCCAGGGCCCGCTTTAGATAGCTCCCCTGCAGAGCAACCTGGAGCCTGAGCAGTGTAGATTGGGAAAGCACATGAGCAGGGGCAAACCCAGTGTGGCTGAGACACTGAAAGCACTCCCCACACACTCCAGTGATATTTGTTTGCAGTGTTCCTCCCTCCCCATAGCACGACTGAACAAGTGAGCCTAAATAAGTGACCACCTTAGCCCCTTGTGTCAGGGCAAAAATTAGACACTGAAGAGACTTGCAAACAGAATTCAAACAGAGGGAACCGCTTTGGAAGCGACAGGTGCAACAGATCAAAACCCTACAGTTAGCACCGACTACATTGGAATGGGCCTATAGACTTGAGAAGTATAAGCTGGAACACGGAACTATCTGAAACTGAACTGACACCACACTGCCCGCAACAGCTCCAGAGAAATTCCTAGATATATTTTTACTATTATCATTTAAAAAATCTTTTTTTTTTAAATTTTTTAGTCCTCTCAGTTCAATTCAGTCACTCAGTCATATCTGACTATTTGCAACCCCATGAATCACAGCACAGCAGGCCTCCCTGTCCATCACCAACTCCTGGAGTTCACTCAAACTCACGTCCATTGAGTTGGTGATGCCATCCAGCCATCTCATCCTCCTGCCCTCAACCCCTCCCAGCATCAGAGTCTTTTCCAATGAGTCAACTCTTCTCATGAGGTGGCCAAAGTATTGGAGTTTCAGTTTCAGCATCAGTCCTTCATATGAACACCCAGGACTGATCTTCTTTAGGATGGACTAGGTGGATCTCCTTGCAGTCCAAGGGACTCTCAAGAGTCTTCTCCAACACCACACTTCAAAAGCATCAATTATTTGGTGCTCAGCTTTCTTCACAGTCCAACTCTCACATCCATACATGACCCCTGGAAAAACCACAGCCTTGACTAGACGGACCTTTGTTGGCAAAGTAATATCTCTGCTTTTGAATATGCTGTCTAGGTTGGTCATAACTTTTCTTCCAAGGGAGTAAGCGTCTTGTAATTTCATGGCTGCAATCACCATCTGCCATGATTTTGGAGCCCCCAAAAATAAAGTCTGACACTGTTTCCACTGTTTCCCCATCTATTTCCCATGAAGTGATGGGACCAGATGCCATGATCTTCGTTTTCTGAATGTTGAGCTTTAAGCCAACTTTTTCACTCTCCTCTTTCACTTTCATCAGGAGGCTTTTTAGTTCTTCTTCACTTTCTGCCATAAGGGTGGTGTCATCTGCATATCTGAGGTTATTGATATTTCTCCTGGCAATCTTGATTCCAGCTTGTGCTTCATCCAGCCCAGAGTTTCTCATGATGTACTCTGCATAGAAGTTAAATAAGTAGGGTGACAATATACAGCCTTGACGTACTCCTTTTCCTATTTGGAACCAGTCTGTTGTTCCATGTCCAGTTCTAACTGTTGCTTCCTAACCTGCATACAGATTTCTCAAGAGGCAGGTTAGGTGGTCTGTATTCCCATCTCTTTCAGAATTTTCCACAGTTTTTGTGATCCACACAGTCAAAGGCTTTGGCATAGTCAATAAAGCAGAAATAGATGTTTTTCCAGAACGCTCTTGCTTTTTCCAAGATCCAGCAGATGTTGGCAATTTGATCTCTGGTTCCTCTGCCTTTTCAAAACCAGCTTGAACATCAGGGAGTTCATGGTTTGCATATTGCTGAATCCTGGCTTGGAGAATTTTGAGCATTACTTTCCTAGCATGTGAGATGAGTGCAATTGTGCGGTAGTTTGAGCATTCTTTTGCATTGCCTTTCTTTGGGATTGGAATGAAAACTGACCTTTCCCAGTCCTGTGGCCACTGCTGAGTTTTCCAAATTTGCTGGCATATTGAGTGCAGCCCTTTCACAGCATCATCTTTCAGGATTTGAAATAGCTCATTACTCCTTTAATTTTCATTTCTATAACCTACAATTACCTTGCAAAAAAAAAAAGACCCTATTTTTAAAGCAAACTTCATATATATTTTTTATAATCTTTGTGTTTTTTTTTTAACATTGTATTTTTGAGAGTGTAAACTCTACTCTAGGTTTTTAATCTTTGCTTTTTGGTACTTGTTATCAATTTTGTACCTTTAAGAAACCAATCTTCAGTACCCATTTTTACTTAGGAGTGTGATTACTGGCTTGATTGCCCTCTCCCCCTTTAACTCTCATTTTTCTCCCCTAGGTCACCTCTATCTCTTCCCTCCCCCTTCTCTTCTCTACCCAACTCTGTGAATCTCTTTGGGTATTTTGGGCTGTGGAGAACATTTAGGGAACTGATTACTGGCTATATCTCCTTCTATCCCTCTGTCCCCACCCTCTTCTCTTCCCAGTCTCCTCTATCTCCCTCCTCCCTCTTCTCTTCTCCATGTAACTCAGTGGACCATTCTGGGTGTCCCTCTCTGTGGAGAATCTTTTCTCCATTAACCTAGATGTTTTATCATCGGTGCTTGCTGTATGGATGGAGAAGTCTTGAGGCTACTGTAAGAATAAGATTGAAAACCAGAGGCAGGAGGCTTACGTCCAAAACCTGAGAACACCAGAGAACTCCTGACTACAGGGAACATTAATCGATAAGAGCTCATCCCAAAGCCTCCATACCTACACTGAAACAAAGCTCCACCCAAGAGCCAACAAGTTCCAGGGCAAAACATACCACAAAAATTCTCCAGCAACGCAGAAACATAGCCTGAGCTTTAATATACAAGCTGCCCAAAGTCACAACAATCTCACAGACATCTCAAAACTCACTTCTGGACACTTTATTGCATCCAGAGAGAAGAAATACAGCTCAAACTCCCAGAACACCAACACAAGCTTCCCTAACCAAGAAACCTTGACAAGTCAGTCATCCAACCCCACCCACAGGGAGGAACCTCCACAATAAAGAGGAACCACAAACTGCCAGAATACAGAAAGGCCACCCCAAACACAGCAATCTAAACAAGATGAAAAGGCAGAGAAATATTCAGCAGGTAAAGGAACATGATAAATGCCCACCAAACCAAAAAAAAAAAAAAAAAGAGGAGGAGATAGGGAGTCTACCTGAAAAGAATTCAGAATAATGAGGATAAAAATGATCCAAAATCTTGAAAACAAAATGGAGTTACAGATAAATAGCCTGGAGACAAGGATTGAGAAGATGCAAGAAATGTTTAACAAGGACCTAGAAGAAATAAAAAAGAGTCAATATATAATGAATAATGCAATAAATGAGATCAGAAACACTCTGGAGAGAACCAACAGTAGAATAACTGAGGCAGAAGATAGGATAAGTGAGACTGAAGATAGAATGGTGGAAATGAATGAAGCAGAGAGGAGAAAAGAATTAAAAGAAATGAGGACAACCTCAGAGACCTCTGGGACAATGTTAAACGCCCCAACATTCGAATCATAGGAGTCCCAAAAGAAGACAAAAAGAAAGACCATGAGAAAATACTTGAGGAGATAACAGTTGAAAACGTCCCTAAAATGGGGAAGGAAATAGTCACCCAAGTCCAAGAAACCAAGAGAGTCCCAAACAGGATAAACCCAAGGTGAAAGAGCCAAGACACATATTAATCAAATTAACAAAGATCAAACACAAAGAACAAATATTAAAAGCAACAATGGAAAAACAACAAATAACACACAAGGGGATTCCCATAAGGATAACAGCTGATCTTTCAACAGAAACTCTTCAGGCCAGAAGGGAATGGCAGGACATACTTAAAGTGATGAAAGAGAAAAACCTACAACCCAGATTACTGTACCCAGCAAGGATCTCATTCAAATATGAAGGAGAAATCAAAAGCTTTACAGACAAGCAAAAGCTGAGAGAATTCAGCACCACCAAACCAGCTCTTCAACAAATGCTAAAGGATCTTCTCTAGACAGGAAACACAGAAAAGGTGTATAAACTTGAACCCAAAATGACAAAGTAAATGGCAATGGGATCATACTTATCAGTAATTACCTTAAATGTAAATGGGTTGAATGCCAAAAGACAAAGACTGGCTGAATGGATCCAAAACAAGACTTCTATATATGCTGTCTACAAGAGACCCACCTCAAAACAATGGACACATACAGACTGAAAGTGAAGGACTGGAAAAGATATTTCACGCAAATGGAGACCAAAAGAAAGCAGGAGTGGGAATACTCATATCAGATAAAACAGACTTTGAAATAAAGGCTGTGAAAAGAGACAAAGAAGGACACTACATAATGGTCAAAGGATCACTCCAAGAAGAAGATATAGCAAGTATAAATATATATGCACCTAACAAAGGAGCACTGCAATATGTAAGGCAAATGCTAACAAGTATGAAAGGGGAAACTAACAATAAC
The DNA here is from genome assembly GCF_016772045.2 of Ovis aries. Classification (NCBI taxonomy): domain Eukaryota; kingdom Metazoa; phylum Chordata; class Mammalia; order Artiodactyla; family Bovidae; genus Ovis; species Ovis aries. The sequence continues at coordinate 45,142,604 of NC_056056.1, forward strand.
ACAATAATAGTGGGAGACTTTAATACCCTACTCACACCTATGGATATATCAACTAAACAGAAAATTAGCAAGGAAACACAGACTTTAAATGATGCAATGGACCAGTGAGACCTAATTCATATGTATAGGACATTTCACCCCAAAACAGTGAATTTCACCTTTTTCTCAAGTGCACACAGAACCGTCTCCAGGAAGATCACATCCTGGGCCATAAATCTACCCTTGGTAAACTCAAAAAACTGAAGTCATTCCAAGCATCTTTTCTGATCACAAGGCAGTAAGATTAGATGTCAAGTACAGGAAGAAAACTATTAAAAATTCCAATACATGGAGGCTAAACAACACGCTTCTGACTAAACAACAAATCACAGCAGAAATCAAAAAAGAAATCAAAATATGCATAGAAATGAATGAAAATGAAAACACAACAACCCAAAACCTATGGGACACTGTAAAAGCAGTGCTAAAGGAAGGTTCATAGCAATATAGGCTTACCTCAAGAAATAAGAAAACAGTCAAATAAATAACCTAACTCTACACCTAAAGCAACTAGAAAAGGAAGAAATGAAGAACCTCAGGGTCAGCAGAAGAAAAGAAATCTTAAAAATTAGGGCAGAAATAAATGCAAAAGAAACAAAAGAGACCATAGCAAAAATCAACAAAGCCAAAAGCTGGTTCTTTGAAAGGATAAATAAAATTGACAAACCATTAGCCAGACTCATCAAGAAACAAAGGGAGAAGAGTCAAATCAACAAAATTAGAAATGAAAATGGAGAAACCACAACAGACAACAGAAATACAAAGGATCATAAGAGACTACTATCAGCAATTATATGCCAATAAAATGGAAAACTTGGAAGAAATGGACAAATTCTTAGAAAAGTATAACTTTCCAAAACTGAACCAGGATGAAATAGAAAATCTTAACAGACCCATCACAAGCACAGAAATCAAAACTGTAATCAGAAATCTTCCAGCAAACAAAAGCCCAGGATCAGATGGCGCCACAGCTAAATTCTAAGAAAAATTCGGAGAAGAGCTAACACCTATCCTACTCAAACTCTTCCAGAAAACTACAGAGGAAGGTAAACTTCCAAACTCTTTCTGTGAGGCCACCGTCACCCTAATACTAAAACCAGACAAAGATGCCACAAAAAAGAAAACTAAAGGCCAATATTACTGATGAACATAGATCCAAAAATCCTTAACAAAATCCTAGCAAACAGAATCCAACAACATACTAAAAATATCGTACACATCATGACCAAGTGGGCTTTATCCCAGGGATGCAAGGATTCTTTAATATCCACAAATCAACCAATGTAATACACCACATTAACAAATTGAAAGATAAAAACCATATGATTATCTCAATAGATGCAGAGAAAGCCTTTGACAAAAGTCAACATCCATTTATGATGAAAACCATCCAGAAAGCAGGCATAGAAGGAACATTCAGTTCAGTTCACTCAGTCGTGTCCAACTCTTTGCAACCCCATAATCACAGCACGCCAGGCCTCCCTGTCCATCACCATTGCCCAGAGTCCCCCCAAACCCATGTCCATCGAGTTGGTGATACCATCCAACCATCTCATCCTCTGTCAGCCCCTTCTCCTCCTGTCCTCAATCTTTCCCAGCATCCAGGTCTTTTCCAATGAGTCAGCTCTTCGCATCAGGTGGCCAAAGTATTGGAGTTTCAGCTTCAGCATCAGTCCCTTCCAATGAACACCCAGGACTGATCTCCATTAGGATGGACTGGTTGAACCCACTGCAAACATTATCCTCAATGGTGAAAAATTGAAAGCATTTTCCCTAAAGTCAGGAACAAGACAATGGTGCCCACTCTCACCACTAGTATTCAACATAGTTCTGGAAGTTTTAGCCACAGCAATCAGAGAAGAAAAAGAAATAAAAGGAATCCAGACTGGAAAAGAAGAAGTAAAACTCTCACTGTTTGCAGGTGACATGATCCTCTACATAAAAAACTCTAAAGACCACCAGAAAATTACTAGAGCTAATCAATGAATATAGTAAAGTTGCAGTATATAAAATTAACACACAAAAACCCCTTGCATTCCTATACACTAACAATGAGAAAACAGAAAGAGAAATTAAGGAAACAATCCCATTCACCACTGCAACAAAAAGAATAAAATACTTTGGAATAAATCTACCTAAAAAACAAAAGACCTATATATAGAAAACTATAAAACACTGATGAAAGAAATCAAAGAGGACACTAATGGATGGAGAAATATACCATGTTCATGGATTGGAAGAATCAATGTAGTGAAAATGAGTATACTACCAAAAGCAATCTATATAGTCAATGCAATCCCTATCAAGCTACCAACAGTATTTTTCACAGCACTAGAACAAATAATGTTACACTTTGTACAGAAACATAAAAAACCCTCAAATAGCCAAAGCTATCTTGAGAAAGAAGAATGGACCTGAAGGAATCAACCTGCCTGACTTCAGGCTATACTATAAAGCTACAGTCATCAAGACAGTATGGTACCAGCACAAAGACAGAAGTATAGATCAATGGAACAAAATAGAAAGCCCAGAGATAAATCCACACACCTATGGACACCTTATCTTTGACAAAGGAGGCAAGAATATACAATGGAGAAAAGTCAATCTCTTTAGAAGTGGTTCTGGGAAAACTGGTCAACCACTTGTAAAAGAATGAAACTAGAACACTTTCTAACATGATACACAAAAATAAACTCAAAATGGATTAAAGATCTAAATGTAAGACCAGAAACTATAAAACTTCAAGAGGAAAACATAGGCAAAACACTGACAAATCACAGCAGGATCCTCTATGACCCACCTCCCAGAGTAATGGAAATAAAAGCAAAATTATACAAATGGGACCTAATTAAACTTAAAAGCTTTCGCACAATGAAGGAAACTATAAGCAAGGTGAAAAGACAGCCTTCAGAATGGGAGAAAATAATAGCAAATGAAGCAACTGACAAAGAATTATTCTCAAAAATATACAAGCAACTCCTGCAGCTCAATTCCAGAAAAATAAATGACCTAATCAAAAAATGGGCCAAAGAACTAAATAGACATTTCTTCAAAGAAGACATACAGATGGCTAAGAAACACATGAAAAGATGGATGCTCAACATCACTCATTATCAGAAAAATACAAATCAAAACCACAATGAAGTACCATCTCACACTGGTCAGAATGGCTGCTATCCAAATGTCTACAAGCAATAAATGCTGGAGAGGGTGTGGAGAAAAGGGAACCCTCTTACACTGTTGGTGGGAATGCAAACTAGTTCAGCCACTATGGAGAAGAGTGTGGAGATTCCTTGAAAAACTGGAAATAGAACTGCCATATGGCCTAGCAATCCCACTGCTGGGCATACACTCCAAGGAAACCAGAAATGAAAGAGACACATGTGCCCCAGTGTTCATCGCGGCACTGTTTATAATAGCCAGGGCATGGAAGCAACCTAGATGTCCGTCGGCAGACAAATGGATAAGAAAGCAGTGGTACATATACACAATGGAATATTACTTAGCCATTAAAAAGAATACATTTGAATCAGTTCTAATGAGGTGGGTGAAACTGGAGCCTATTATACAGAACGAAGTAAGTCAGAAAGAAAAACACCAATACGGTATACTAATGCATATATATGGAATTTAGAAGGATGGTAACAATGACCCTATATGCAAGACAGCAAAACAGACACAGATGTATAGAACAGTCTTTTGGACTCTGTGGGAGAGGGCGAGGGTGGGATGATTTGAGAGAATAGCATTGAAACATGTATATTATCATATGTGAAACAGATCGCCAGTCCAGGTTCGATGCATGAGACAAGGTGCTCAGGGCTGGTGCACCAGGATGACCCTGAGGAATGGGATGGGGAGGGAGGTGGGAAGGGGGTTCAGGATGGGGAACACATGTACACCCATGGCTGATTCATGTCAATGTATGGCAAAACCCACTATAATACTGTAAAGTAATTAGCCTTCAATTAAAATAAATTAGAAATAAATTTTAAGTACTTTAAAAAAAATAGAAATAATTCCAAATTTTTCCCAAAATAGTTTTACCAATTTTTATTTCCATTAGTGAAGTATAAAAGAATCCACTGCTCTACAACCTAACACTTAAGACTGAATATTCATATTTCAAAATTTTTGCCATTCCTAGTGTCTGTGATATAGTTTCTTGTTGAAATTCTAATTTGCATTTATATAATAATAAGGTTAAACATGCATTCATATGTTTCTGGTCATTTATGTTCTTTCTTTCTAGAAATGCCTATTCCTATCTTTCACTCATTTTTATTGGGTTCTTTGCTCTATTCTCACTGATTTGGAGGAGTTCTTAATATATTCTGCAACTAATCCTTTGTTAAGTAACTTCTCCCTTTTTGTTTCCTGCCTTGTCCCTGTCTTTACGGTCACATTAAAGATAAGAATATACCAACGTTTAATTTATGGTGGATTTTTTAATGTCTTGTTTAAGATATCTTTCCCTCCTCCTAATGTTATACAGATATTCTCCTGTTATTAAAGTTTTGCCTTTTACAATTATATCTAATCCATATACATAGTTCACTGCTTAGCGAAACCAGGTTATTTATTCTACATAATGCCTCATATTTTTGGTTTTGTTGATAGATTATCCATTTAAATTGTTCTTCTTTCCCCTATTATTTCCTGTATTTTTTATCCACTTTCTTTATTGAAGTGCAGCTTTCTAGCCAACTTTTTACATCATGAGATACATATTCACATACCTCAACATGTTGATTGCCTCAACATTTAGTGATATTATGATTGACCAGTAGATTCAAATGGTATCTAATTCCTCCACTTCAAAATCCCCCATCATTAAAAAAAAGAAAAATCCCCCATCAAACTTTTACTTGGTTTTAAAATACACTGGTGAACACTGCCTAAAAGTTTTTTCATGGGACGTTTCAAAAATAGGGATTTTCTAAGTCTGTCATTTCATCTGTATTTATTACTTGCAATTTTTCTGTTAAAAAAAAAAAGTCCTTCATCAACTGTTTTGTTTCCATGAAAGAAAGTTTACAAAAGCCAGCATAAATGCTTGATTCTTTCCTTTTATTTATTAATGTTCAGAGCAGAGATCAACAAGCTTTTTCCATGTAACAGGCCAGACAGTAAATATTTTAGGCTTTGCAGACCATGTGGTCTGTCACAACAATTCAACTCTGTAATTACACCAACTAAGCCACCACAGACAATACTTAAATGAATAAAGATGTCTATGTGCCAATAAAACTTTGTGAACACTGAAAATTTGAATTTCATGTAATACTCATATTATGAAATATTCTTTTGATTTTTTCCCAGTTATTTAAAATGTAAAAACTATTCTTGCCTCACAGGCCTTACAACAAAAAGAGGTGCATTGGGGACATAGCTATAGCCTGCCATCCCCTTGTGTAGTCATGAATTGATGCCCTAGCAACCTGCACACATCCAATGAGAGAAAGAGACTGTGTGTGTGTGAGTATGTGTGTGTGAAAAATCTTTAAGAACCTGTGAATTTTAGATGCTTGATACATTCCAGTCTCCTATAGTCATCATCAGGGTTGATTTTCCAATTGTTTCCCTCATGTCATCTCCTTTCTCCTTTTGATATTACCCAATTAGGCTTTGGTAGCTGTCTTACTTTTATGGTGCAACATGTACCTGACTCATATATTTCCTGCCTTAAACTTGGAATCTACCATTTCTCCATTTCTACAATTTCTCTAGATTTGCAGCTTTTTAGAATTTTCAGTGACCACAAATACATATTTTAAAAGGACATAAACATTAGTTTTAACTAATATTTCCAATTTTAAAATAAGATGAAGGTGGTTTTGTTTCTGGTTTTTTTCCTTGTAGCTCTTTTTTTCTTATATTAAAAATCGTAGCTCCTAAAGATTTCAAGTAGGAGGGAACATGGGTAGACCTATGGCTGTTTCATGTTGATGTTTGCTAGAAATCAATGCAATACTGTAAAGCATTTATCCTTCAATTAAAAATAAATACATTTTTTTAAAAGACCAAAAGAAAAAAAAAAGACAAATTTAAAAATCTGCAATGAGGCACCACCTCACACCAGTCAGAATGGCCATCACCAAAAGTTCTACAAACAATGAATCCTGGAGAGGGTGTGGAGAAAAGGGAACCCTCTTGCACTGTTGGCAGGAATGTAAATTGATACAGCTACTGTGGAAGACGGTATGGCAATTCCTTAAAAAACTAGGAATAAAACCAGCATATGACCCAACAATCCCACTACTAGGCATATACATATACCCTGAGGAAACCAAAACTGAAACAGACACATGTACCCCAATGCTCCCTGCAGCACTGTTTACAATAGCTAGAACATGGAAGCAACATAGAGGTCCATCAAAAGATGAATGGCTAGAGAAGCTGTGGTACATATATAAAATGGAATATTACTCAGCTATAAAAAGGACTACATTTGAATCAGTTCTAATGAGATGGATGAACCTAGAGCCTATTATACTGAGTGAAGTAAGTCAGAAACAGAAATACCTAACACACATATATATGCAATCATTTGAATCAGTTCTAACGAGATGGATGAACCTAGAGCCTATTATACAGAGTGAAGTAAGTCAGAAAGAGAAATACCTAACACACATATATATGCAATCTAGAAAGATGGTACTGATGAACTTATCTGCAGGGCAGCAATGGAAAAACAGACATAGAGAACAGACTTATGAACACAGAGTTGGGGGAGGAAGGAGACAGTAAGATATATGGAGAGAGTAACATGGAAACTTATAATACCATATGTAAAATAGATAGCCAATGACTCGGGGAACTCAAATAGGGGCTCTGTAACAATCTAGAGGGGTGGGATGGGGAGGGAGATGAGAGGGAGGTTCAAGAGGGAGAGGACATATGTATACCTATGGCTAATTCGTGCAGATACTTGTCAGAAAACAAAAAAATTTTGTAAAGCAATTATTCTTCAATTAAAACAAAATAAAAAATCTTAGCTCCTAAAGATTAACGTTGTTTTAACTAAACACACTTCACTGAAACTGCTTCTACTTAATTACCAATGACCTTTAAACTGCTAAACCCAATAGAAAAACTTAGTATTTAACTCTTCACAGATCTCTATATTATTTAACACTCTTGACTCTGCTCTTGACCTTGAAACATTTAACTTCCATCATACCACACTCCACTAGTTTTTCTACCTTATTTCATCTTATCTCCTTGCGTGAATCTTTTTACTTGCCTCTAGCCTTTTCGTCTTTAAATTCTATGTATTATCTCTTGACATTTTGATCAGTTCTCAGGAATGAGCAGCAGAAAGACATTAACTGGTATCTTCAGGACAAGCTTCATCCCAAGCTTCAGACTGATACATCCTGCTCCTGCAAGCCACTGACAGACTAGATAGTTGTTCCTTCTATGTAGTTCCACAGCATCCTTTGCTTCTTCTATACACCATAAAGATCACTTTTTATTATCCCTTTTGGTTTAACTGTCTCTGCCATAGACTGTTTCTTAAATGCAGTATTCATGTCCATTTTTTGTTCACTATCTTAACAGCAGGTATTTAATTGTTTTGTTCATGGATTACAGTCTGGTCATGGAAAATGGGGCTTGTGTAACTCAATTAATTTATGAACCATGCCATGTAGGGGCACCCAAGATGGGCAGGTCACAATGAAGAGTTCTGACAAAACATAGTCCACTGGAAGAAAAAGTGACAATCCACTCCAATATTCTTGCCTGGAGAAACCCATCAACAGTATGAAAAGGCAAAAGATATAACACCAGAAGATGAGCCCCTCCTAGGTCTGAAGGTGTCCAATATGCCACTGGGGAAGAGCAGAGGGCAATTACTAATAGCTCCAGAAAGAAGGAAATGACAAGGCAAAAGAAGAAACAACACTCAACTGCAGATGTGTGTGGTGGTAGAAGTCAAGTCCGATGCTGTAAAGAACAATATTGCATAGGAACCTGGAATGTTAAGTTCATGAATCAAGGTAAATTGGATGTAGTCAAGGAAGAGATGGCAAGACAACATCTATATCTTAGGAATCAGTGAACTAAAATGGATGGGAATGGGTGAATTTTAGATGACCATTATATCTACTACTGTGGGCAAGAATCCCTTAAGAGAAATGGGGTAGCCCTCATAGTCAACAAAACAGTCTCAAATGCAACTTCAAAAATGGTATAAAGATCTCAGTTTGTTTCCAAGGCAAACCATTCAACACCATAGTAATCCAAATCTGTATCCCAGCCACTGATACTGAAGATCATGAAGCTGACTGGTTCTGTGAAGAGCTATAAAACCTTATAGAATTAACACCAAAAAGAGATGTCCTTTTCATCAAAGAGGATTGGAATGCAAAAGTAGGAAATCAAGAGATACTCAGAATAACAGGCAAGTTTGGCCCTGGAGTACAAAATGAGCAGAGCAAAGGCTAACAGTTTTGTCCAGAGAACACACTGGTCATGGCAAACACTCTTTCAACAAGAGACAATTCTACACATGAACAGCATTAGATGATCAACACTGAAATCAAGTTGATTATGTTCCCTGGAAGGACTGAAGTTGAAGTGCCAATCCTTTGGCCACTTGATTTCAAAGAGCCAACTCATTGGAAAAGACCCTAAATGCTGGGAAATAATGAGGACAGGAGGAGAAGGGGACGACAGAGGATTAGATGGTTGGATGGCATCACCACCTCAATGTATAGGAGTTTGAGCCAACTCTGGGAGATAGTGAAGAACAGGGAAACCTGGTATGCTGCAGTGAATGGGGTCACAAAGAGTCAGACACAAGTTAGGGACTGAGCAACAACAATGCTCTTTGCAACAAAAGATAGAAAAGTGCTATACAGTCAGCGAAAACAAGATGTGGAGCTGTCTGTGGCTCAGATCATGAGCTCCTAAATGCAAAATTCAGGCTTAATTTGAAGAAAGTAAGGAAAAACACTAAGCCATTCAGGTATGACCTAAATGAAATTCCTTATGAAGATACAGTGGAAGTGACAATTAGATTCAAGGGATTAGACCTAGTAGACAGAGTGCCTGAAGACTATGGACATAAGTTCATAACACTGTACAGGAGGCAGTAACCAAAACCATCCCAAAGAAAAAGAAATGCAAGAAGGCAAAGTGGTTGTCTGAAGAGGCTTTATAAATAGCTGAGAGAAATGAAAGGCAAGGGAGAGGGAAAGATATACCCAACTGAATGCAGAGTTCCAGAGAATAGCAAGGAGCTTCCCTGGTGGCTCAAATGGTAAAGAATCTGACTGCAATGCAGGGGACCTGGGTTTGATCCCTGGGTTTGGAAGATCCCCTGGAGAAGGGAATGGTTACCCACTCCAGTATACTTGCCTGGAGAATTCTCAGAGGAGCCTGGAAAGCTATAGTCCATGAGGTCAAGAGATAAAAAGCCCTTCTTAAAAGAACAATGCAAAGAAATAGAAGAAAACAATAGAATGGAAAAGAGTAGAGATCTCTTCAAGAAACCTGGAGATATCAAGGGAACACTTCATGCAAGGATGGACATGAAAAAGGACAGAAATGGTAAGGACCTAACAGAAGCAGAGGAGATTAAGAAAAATTGGCAAGAATATACAGAACTATACAAAAAAGCCTTAATAACCACAGTGGTGTGGTCACTCAACTAGAGGCAAATATCCTGGAATGGGAAGACAAGCGGACCTTCAGGAAGCACTACTACAAAGCTAATGGAGGTGACAGAATGCCAGCTGAGCTATTTAAAATCCTAAAAGATGATGCTGTTGAAGTGCTACATTCAGTATGTCAGCAAATTTGGAAAACTCAACAGTGGCCACAGGACTGGAAAAGATCAGTTTTCATTCCAATCCCAAAAAAGGGCAATGCCAAAAAATACTTAAAGAGATGAGAGGACCAGACCACCTTACCTGTCTCCTGAGAAATGTATATGCAGGTCAAGAAACAACAGTTAGAACAAGGTGTGAAACAAATGACAGGTTCCAAATTAAGAAAGGAGTAGGACAAGACTGTATATCATCACCCTGTTTATTTATTAATAAAATGAATGCAGAGTACATCATGAGAAATGCAGGGTTGGATGAATCACAAGCTGGAATCAAGATTGCTGGAGGAAATATCAACAACCTCAGATATGCAGATGACACCACTCTAATGGCAGAAAGTAAAGAGGGACTAAAGGGCCTCTTGATGACAGTGAAAGAGGAGAGTGAAAAAGCTGGCTTGAAATTCAACATTCAAAAAGCTAAGATTGTGGCATCCGGTCCCATCACTCCATGGCAAACACAGGGGGAGAATACGGAAGCAGTGACTGACTATTTTCTTGGGCTCCAAAATCACTGCAGATGATGACTGCTGCTATGAAAGTAAGACGGTTGCTCCGTGGAGGGAAAGCTATGACAAACCCAGACAGCATATTAAAAGGTAGAGATATCACTTTGCTGACAAAGGTCCATATAGTCAAATCTATGGGTTTTCCAGTCTTCAAATAAGTTCTCTGCTTCTGGGACGCTGATAATTCAATTAGTATAGTTGATGTTGCTCAGAGATCTCTTCAACTGTCGTCATTTCTTTTCATTCTTCTCTTTTTCTGTCCAGTATCATTGGTTTCCACTATTCTTTCAGCTTGCTGATTTGTTCCTCTGTATAATTTAGTCTACTGTTGATTCCTTCTAGTGTATTTTTCATATCATTTATTGTATTCATCATCTTTTTTTGGTTGTTCTTCATATTTTCCAACTCTGACTTCTGACTCTGTGTGTCCATTTTTCTGTCAAGTTATTTGATCATAACAAATATAATTGTTGATCATTACACTGAAATCTTTCTTAGAAAGACTGCCTATCTCCACTTAGTTCCTCTTGGGGTTTTATCTTATTTCTTCCTTTCAAACATGTTCCTCTGTTGCCTCATTTTGCCTAACTTGTTGTTTTATTTCTGTTTCTGATAGATTATATTTCCTTTCATTGAAGAAGTGGCCTTTTGCAGATGTCCTATGCACTTTCCTCTTTTCACCAGAGATATATATACTATTCTCTCTCTCTCTCTCTCCCTCCCTCCCCCCCTCTCTCCCTCCCCCCCCCCCCTCCCTCCCTCCCTCCCTCCCTCCCTCTCTCTCTCTCTCTCTCTCTCTCTCTCTCTCTCTCTCTCTCTCTCTCTCTCTCTCTCGGGGTGTTTACTATATGAGCTGTATGGTCCCTCCCATTGTAGTGGGCTGACTAATGTGAATGGTCTGGTAGGGTTGGTTGATCCCTGGTCCAGCGATTGCTAAACCCTACTTTGTGTGGAGCCTGCCAACAGCTGGTTGGCACAGTTCTATCACAAAGTAGCTGGCTATGAAACCCTAGGAAGCCCCAGGACTAGTACTAGCTCACTGGAGGATGGAGTCTGGGTCAAGAAAATCCTGGGTCTGGTACCCACCCACTAGTGGATGAAGCCAGGTCCTGGCTAGTGGGCCCACCCACTAGTTTGCTGAGCCAAATCTTAGAGTGGCTGCAGAGCCCAGCAGTCTCAGAGTTGATGTCAGGCTGCTGGTGGCTGGGGCCTGTTCCTAACAACTGGCTGCAGTGTCCAGGGTGTCTGAAAACTTGTGTTGGCCTGCCAGTGGGTAGAGCCTGGGGCTGGTGCTGCCCTGCTAGGGGGCAGGCTGGTTCTACAGACTGTATGGCTATCACTGTCCTGGGGCTAGTGTTTGCATGCTGGTAAATAAGGCTGGTTCCCAAGATCTCTGGCTACAGGGCCCTGGATCTAGTGCCTACACACTGTTGTATGGGGCTGAGTCCTGGGCCTTCTGGTGGACAGAGCCATGTCCAGGAGCAGTTGTGGGCCCCCGGGGTCTTAAGTCAGTCTGTCTGCTGTTGGGTGGGGCTGTGTCCCTGTAGTTTAGTTGCTTGGCCTGAAGCATCACAATTATCACTGGTGCTTACAGGCTGCTGGGCAGAGGTTAGGTTGGGTCCCTGCACTAATAAGCTAGAGGGAAGATTCCAAAATGGCGCTTGCCACCACCAGTGTCCATGTGGTAGAATGCTGCTAATGTTTAGTTGCTAAGTTGTGTCTGACTCTCGTGCCCCATGGACTGTAGCGCTCCAGGCTCCTCTGTCCATGGGATTTCCCAGGCAAGAATGGAGTGAGTTGCCATTTCCAGGGGATCTTCCAGACCTAGGGATCAAACCCGCATCTCCTCTTTGCAGGCAGATTCTTCACTGCTGAGCTACCAGGGAAACCACATGTGGTAGAATAAGATCCCCAAAATGGCTGCCACCAGTTTCTGTGTCCCCAGGATAAGCTCCAGTTGCTTTTTGTCTCTGTGGAAGACTCTCTAAGATCACCAGGTTGGACTGATTCAGGTTCCTTTTAAATTACTGCTTCTGCCTTGGGTACTAAAGCATGTGAGATTTTATGTGCACCTTTTATTTTTATTTTTTTATTTTATTCTTTTATTTTTTAAATTTTTATTTTCACTTTATTTTACTTTACTGTATTGGTTTTGCCATACATTGACATGAATCCACCACGGGTATACATGCATTCCCAAACATGAACCCCCCTCCCACCTCCCTACCCATAACATCTCTCTGGGTCATCACCGTGCACCAGCCCCAAGCATGCTGTATCCTGCGTCGGATACAGACTGGCGATTCTTTTAAAAGCAGAGTCTCTATCTATGTTTTGGTCTCCTGAAAGTAAGCCCTGCTGGCCTTCAAATCCAAACATTCTGGGACTTGTCTTCTTGGCACAAAATTATTGGGCAGAGGAGTCCAATATGGGGATCAGACCTCTTGCTCCTTTGAGAAAAATGTCTGCATTAATAATTTTCTCCTGTTCTTGGGTTGCCCACTCAGGGATAGAGAACCTGACTGTACATGTGACTCCATTTCTCCTGTCCGTCCTGCAGTGGTGCTTTCTTTATATCTGCAGTTGTAGAAGATCTGGGAGGTCCTAGTCTTTTTCATCAATAGCTTTCCTGTAATAGTTGTAATCTTGGTGTGTCCATAGGAGGAAGTGAGCTCAGAGTCCTTCCTTTCTGCCGCCTTAGCCAGTCTTCTCTGGTCACACATTTCTTTACCGCCTATTTCCAAATCTGTAAAATGGAAATAGTTGTATTTAATAAAATCACAGGATTATGTTAATTTGGGTAATGCGGAAGGATTTTATTAACTCCCAAACACTGCTCATTATTATTGTTTTTATCGACTTAATTTTTTAAATTATACAAACTGGATAGAAACCTTTTTTTTAGCACTGGATTTCATACTCAAGAACTGTGTTAGAAAATTGAAAAACAAACTAAGCATGTTTTCAAGTAGGGTTTTGAAAAAGACAAAAATCCTATTCACATGATGTTTTATTATATCTTCTATAAATGCTGAAGGAATTATAATGAATCACTATTCAGTGAAGGCAATTCTATGGAAATGTGAGATGACATGTCCTAAGTACATTCCTTTCTGATGGTTTACTTAACACAGGTGGTTGGAAAGTTAGTTCGCTTATCTACAAACCTGTCTAAGTACCAGAAGCCTCAAGCCAGCATTTGGCAAGTGCTAGATTCATCAAGTACCAAAACTCTGGAATAGTGATTCAGAAGAAATTGCTATATGATACCAAATATGCAAAAAATAGAGTTAATATTCAACAGTGAAACTTGAATAACTTGACAACTTTATCAGGAAAGTGTTTCCTATTGTGCAGAGGTGAACTATGGCATCCCTTAAATGACAGGAATAGGCAACCATAAAGATCAGTCATAAAGCAGCCTGTGGAACACATGTTGTTAGTACATAAGAAGTGGGTACAGCGCTTCACAGCGAAATAAGAATTTAATTCTAATCCCAATTCTGCCACTAAATGAATGACTCTGGCCAAAACACTTATCCCATGTGAATCTCAGTTTTCTCAACTGTAAAATGAAAGAATTTCAGATTAGAAAACTTCAAAGTATCTTCTGTCTCTAAAAGAGTATACTTCTGGGATTTAATTACTGTTGAGCCAAATCAGAAACTTCATGAGAGACCATTAGTAACACATGGGAAACTGAACATAAAATAATGAGATGATCACTTAGCATATTTTTAAAAAAGATATTTATTTGTATTAGTTAAATCAGCAACATGTCAAAATATAGTTTGTAGCAAAGCAAACCTTAAGTTGCCTGTAGAATTTGCTTACAAAAGTCTGTGTACATTTTAAAGAAAGTGATCAGGTATAACTCAACATTAGGTAACAGCAACAGGGTGTGGCTCAGAATATGAAGAAATCAAATGAGAGACTGGGGAAAACCCTGTTGCTGAAGTAAATTATTACAAGAATTAACATGTAGCATTCAGTCGAGGCTAAACACGATTTCAGCACAAAATAAATGAAGATCAGTGTCCACTGAAACCATGACTTCCTGTTACCAAACAAAATCACTTCCCTTCAAACTAGGAAAGAAACAAAGCAGAACTACCAGTTCTAGACTGCTTATCCAGAAGCCTAAATTTGATAAACTTTAGTACAAAAATTCTATTTCTACAGCTCTATTGCTGTTGTTGCTTAGTCGCTAAGTCATGTCTGACTCTTTTGCAACCCCCATAAACTGTAGCCCACCAGGCTTCTCTATCCAGGGGATTTCCCAAGCAAGAATACTGGACTGGGTTGACATTTCCTTCTCTGGGGTAATCTTTCCAACCCAGGAATTGAACTTGCATCTCCTATACTGCATGTAGATTCTTTACCACTGAGCCACTAGGGAAGTCTTTCTACAGCTCTATACCAAGTGAATAATCCTTGAGAAAAAATTTCATGCCCAAGAATGTCTGTCATAGGGTTATTTATATAAAAGAAATTGGGAACAATACAAATTTAAACAAAAGTAATGGTTAACTATAGTTATTAATGGAATAAAATTTAGCCACTGAAAACACGGACTTTCTGGGAGCACTGAGAAGTGTTTAAAGTGAGGCCACAAAGCCCGCAAACCAAACATACATAGAACTGCACAAACAATATGCTTTCAGTTGTGTTTAAAAAATATAAATAAAACATGTGGAAAAAGTGATGAGAAGCAAATACATATTAAACCATAGTTTCATATGACTAGTAAAAATGTGGGTAATTTTTGGTACATTTCTGTGTTCCAAATTTTATTTAGTGGATATACATTATCTTTAATAATGATTAAATAATTGAGGATACAAAATACATTACTGTATTACTCGTTGAAATATTCTTCTAAGGTAAACAGAATAAAAGACAAGGTTATTTAACATGATAACACACAGTCATGGAAATCTTGGAAATGTCCAGAAGTCAGTATTTTAAAAATAGGATGGATTTAAAAGAAACTTCTTCAAAGGAAAAAAAAAATTAAATTCTGGGAGATCACTGAGAAATTAATTCTGTGATTTTTACTTTTTAAAGGCTTTCTTGGTGGCTCAGTTGGTAAAGAATCTGCCTGTAATACAGGAGGCATGGGTTCAATCCCTGGATCATGAAGATACCCTGGAGAAAGAAATGGCAACCAATGCCAGTATTCTTGCCTTGGAAATCCCACAGACAAATCCTATGGACTGGCAGGGTCTATGGGGTTGCAAAAGAGTCAGATGCAATTTAACTAACATAAGACAGGCTTTAAGGTTTAGATAAAAGGCACCATAGAAAATCAAGAATATGGCTGAACCAGATAATTCTTCTTGAGTATGCAAAATCTTGCCTTCCAGCAACAATTATAACCATATATTAGGAAAATAAAATAATTTACCTAGGATCTCTGCCAGTTAATGAACAACACTAAAAGCTAAATCCAGGTTTCTTGACCATTCTAATGGTATAGAAAACAGACTTTGAATGATAACTTATAAACCAGGAAATGGAGCTTAATGTTTTTTAAAAAATGTCAGTGCTTATAATTACTTTTTAAATTTAAAGCTACCTAAAACCCCTAAACTTGCCAGCACACACACAAGCCCTAGGCAATATTAAATTACTCATTCTTCTTGTTACTTGTTCTTCCAGGTTGGTGCATGTGTATGTATGTGTGTGTGTGTGCTTGTATCTGTGTGTGTTCATGTGTAAATCAGGATCCACAGGCACATGCACAGATACAAGTTTCCCTTATTTCCAGCACCACACTGGAGGTATGACTACTTAAACTACTATGAGGCACTGACCTTCCAAAAGGTTTCTCTTAGTAAAAAGAACTTTTAAGATATATCTTAAGGAATCAAATTTTAAATAAATTTTAAAAAGATAAATGTCTCCAATAATGACCCCTTTATCATTTCTACTCTGATTAGCTTATTCCCTGTACAAAAAAAGATCTTCACGACCCAGACAGATCTTCACGACCACTCACCTAAAGCCAGACATCCTGGAATGTGAAGTCAGGTGGGCCTTAGGAAGAATCACTACTGACAAAGCTAGTGGAGGTGATGGAATTCCAGTTGAGCTATTTCAAATTCTGACAGATGATGCTGTGAAAGTGCTGCACTCAATATGCCAGCAAATTTGGAAAACTCAGCAGTGGCCACGGAACTGGAAAAGGTCAGTTTTCATTCAAATCCCAAAGAAAGGCAATGCCAAAGAATGCTCAAACTACCACACAATCGCACTCATCTTACACACTAGCAAAGTGCTGCTCAAAATTCTCGAGGCCAGGCTTCAACAATACGTGAACCATGAACTTCCAGATGTTCAAGCTGGTTTTAGAAAAGGCAGAGGAACCAGAGATCAAATTGCCAACATCCACTGGATCATGGAAAAAGCAAGAGAGTTCCAGAAAAACATCTATTTCTGCTTTATTGACTATGCCAAAGCCTTTGACTGTGTGGATCACAATAAACTGTGGAAAATACTGAAAGAGATGGGAATACCAGACCACCTGATCTGCCGCTTGAGAAACCTATATGCAGGTCAGGAAGCAACAGTTAGAACTGGACATGGAACAACAGGCTGGTTCCAAATAGGAAAAGGAGTACGTCAAGGCTGTATATTGTCATCCTACTTATTTAACTTATATGCAGAGTACATCACGAGAAATGCCGGGCTAGATGAAGTACAAGCTGGAATCAAGATTGCCAGGAGAAATATCAATAACCTCAGATATGCAGATGACACCACCCTTATGATAGAAAGTCAAGAAGAACTAAAGAGCCTCTTGATGAAAGTAAAAGAGAGAGGAGAGTGAAAAAGTTGGCTTAAAGCTCAACATTCAGAAAACGAAGATCATGGCATCTGGTCCCATCACTTCATGGGAAATAGATGGGGAAACAGTGGAAACAGTGGCTGACTTTATTTTTTGGGGCTCCAAAATCACTGCAGATGGTGACTGCAGCCATGAAATAAAAAGACGCTTACTTCTTGGAAGGAAAGTTATGACCAACCTACACAGCACGTTAAAAAGCAGAGACATGTCTTTGTCAACAAAGGTCTGTTTAGTCAAGGCTATGGTTTTTCTAGTAGTCATGTATGGATGTGAGAGCTGGACTATAAAGAAAGCTGAGCGCCAAAGAATTGATGCTTTTGAAGTGTGGTGTTGAAGACGACTCTTGAGAGTCCCTTGGACTGCAAGAAGATCCAACCAGTTCATCCTAAAGATCAGTCCTGGGTATTCATTGGAAGGGCTCATGTTGAAGCTAAAACTCCAATACTTCGGCCACGTCATGGGAAGAGCTGACTCATTTGAAAAGACCCTGATGCTGGGAAGAACTGAGGGCCAGAGGTGAAGGGGACGAAAGAGGATTAGACGGTTGGATGGCATCACCAACTCAATGGACATGAGTTTGGGTAAACTCTGGGAGTTGGTGATGGACAGAGAGGCCTGGCGTACTGCAGTCTATGAGGTCGCAAAGAGTCGGACACGACCAAGCAACTGAACTGAGGTTATTTCCAAACTTTCAAAAACGTCTCTACCATATTGTTTTTTCAAATAAAATTACTCACATTTAGTCTTACATTCAAACATCCTCCAATTTCAGAATCCTATCATAAAATCCTTTTTTTTTTTTTTTGGTACTTTATAGGTTTAGTGGGGAGATGTGAAAGAAAGCAAAAATAAGAAATAGGACATGGATGAGATTCTTATTAGTATCTCTGTGTAGCCTCATACAATTTTATAAAGCCTTATAGATGCATGATCTTTTCTATGAATCAGCACCCCAAGAGTGACTATTAAATACTCATATAAACATCAAAATTAACAAACATATGCTACATGGAACATCTTTTAGAACAGATCGTATTGTAAAATCAAATAGATGCAATCACAAATGAAAACCCATGGTTTGCAATATTTTAGGAGCCTTCAGATACTTTCAAATTTCAGTTAATGATTTGTCTTTCCTTCGTTATCATTTTATGCTTCATATATTATTTTTCTTTACTGATTTTTATGAATCCTGTATCAAAATTTTAAAAGTAAGATCAATACACAGTTATACTTACATGATTCATTTTAAACTTTATTTTGTTTCACTGTTTTCAAATATTTCAACTAAGTGCTAAAGAATACATTATACAGTTTGTATTAATATATCTATATTAATTAATATAAATGTGATTTATATTAATATTAAAGATATAAATATTAATTATAATTTATATAGCTATCCATTATCTTTTACTCTGATTAAATATGATTTTAATTATTTTTGTATTTTTGTTTACTTTCAGGAAATTGGAGATGGTGGCTTTCACAGAATGGTTCACTTTGGTTTGGTGTAAATAATAAATGTTTTTTTATTTTAAAAATACCCAAATTTTTCACATCTAAACTTTTTCATGGCATGATACAGATTAAAATCTCACTATATGGATAAAAAGAGGAGAAATATGAATTAGTTAAAACATTTAAAATCAAAGTATTATCAAAGTTTCATTAATTTCAAAAACATGCAGCAAAATAGCAAATCATCCTAAGTAAAAGACTTTATTTTTAATAATGTAAAATTTCTGAAGTTTCTTAAATTGTACATTATTAGGTGCTTTAAAGTAGAATATTTAAAAATGGTTCTCCCAGGTGTTTTAAATATCTCCTCTTATGATACTGTTTATAATAACTATTTACATGATTAATAAAAGTATTAAGCAAAATGTTCAGCACAGACCCACTGGTGGAAGACAATTTTCCATGGGTCTCTTGACTTACTAACAATGAGGCACAGGCACTGACTGCCCCTTGGAACAAGATACCATCTCCTCTGGGAAATATGTTTACCCTGTTCTAAAAGGTTTGAGTTTCTAAGCTCAGAGTTACTATCCTTTACACAGCCCAGTGAGAATGCAAGTGGTCACATTCCCCTCTTAACATCACTTTGCAGGAATGGGACTCAGAAAATAAATGTCCACTCTACACAAAATTGTTGATGCTCTAGCAACTATTGCTGTAAGTAATATTCTCTCTTTTAAAAGTCTCTGATCCAGGAGTCTCATGTTTTCTACCAGCATGAAACTGTAGTTTGATAACTTGTTGGCTTGCAACTAGGGTAAAAATATGAGACCCTTAACAGTTCTTGATCCCCATTCATTAGGAGATAGCATATATTTCATAACTGTAAATGTCTATTACTAATCAACATATTTTTCAAATACTGTACATGAGATGTGTTACATATTTAAATCTTAGAGTTAAAAGTTAATTGACGGTGGTTTAGTCACTAAACTAAACCACCTTCCCTGGTGGCTCAGATGGTAAAGCATCTGCCTGCAATGTGGGACACCCAGGTTTGATCCCTGGCTCAGGAAGATCCCTTGGAGAAGGAAATGCCAACCCACTCCAGTACACTTGCCTGGAAAATCCCATGGATGGAGGAGCCTGGTGGGCTACAGTCCATGGTGTCGCAAAAAGTTGGACACCATGTTGGACACTTCACTTCAGTCGCTAAGTCGTATCCGACTCTTGCAATCCTATGGACTGTAGCCCGCCAGGCTCCTCGGTCCATGGGATTCTCCAGAAGAGAATACTGGGTAGGTTGCCAGGAATTGAACCCAGCTCTCCTGCATTGCAGGCAGATTCTTTATTAACTGAGCAATGAGGGAAGCCCATTAAAAGCTAATTAGATTGAAGCTTTTATACTTCAGACTTTTTGTAATTCCTCTTCATCTGTACCACTACCAGAAAGTATGATATAGCAAGGAGATGAAACCCAAATTAGATTTTCAATATGTTCTGGAAAAATTTCATTAATATATAGTACCTGAACCATATTATTGGTTCATAATAAAAAGAGATATAAAATTACCAGCAAATTTTTTTATACTATCCTATCTTTATCACAGTAATCAAAAATTGGTTTTTTAAAGAAAACATTACATTGAGAAAAATACAGCTTTGTCAAGATTGCAATAATTTCTCCAGATTTTCTAGTTAATGATCATTAACCAGAAATACAAACACAAATTTCTGATCTACAGTATCCTCCTGTTCATTTGACACTGTCTTCTACAACAAGGTGAAAGACTGGTAGAAAAGTTAAGTACTGTTCTCAAGTCCTCTGTGAGTAGACCACAGTTTATGCTAAAATGTAAAAATTTAAAGATAAAATTAAGATAAAATATAGATACAGAAAGTTAATTCAAGAAGGTGGAGTAGAAGGACATGCACTCACCTCCTCCTGTGAGAGCACCAAAATCACAACTAACTGCAGAACAGCCATTAACAAGAAGATGCTGTAACCCACCAAAAAAGATATTCCATATCCAAAGTCAAAGAAGTTTCAGTGAGACGGTAAGAGGGGCACAATCACGATAAAATCATATCCCATACCTGCCAGGTTGGCAAACCACAAACTTGAGAACAATTATACCACAGAAGTTCTCCCACTGTTGTGAAAGTCCTTAGCCCTACATCAGGCTTCCCAGCCTTGGGGTCCAGCAAGAGGAATCTGACCTTGAAGGCCAGTCAGATTTGACTGTAGGACTTTCACAGGACTGGGGGAAAGAGATTCCACTCTTGAAGAGCACAAACAAAATCTTCTACCCACAAGGACCCAGGGGAAAGGAGCAGTGACCCCACAGGAGACTGAAACAAAGCTACTGCTGGTGTTGGAGGGTCTCCTGTAGAGGCGTGGGGCTTCTATGCCTCACTGCAGGGATAAGGGCACTAGATGCAGCAGTTCTAGGAAGTACCCATTGGTTTGAGCCCTCCTGGAGACCACCATTAGCTCCACCATAGAACCTGTAGGCTCCAGGGCTGGGTCAACTCACAACAAAAACTAACAGGGAAGGATCACAGCACCACCCATTAGCAGAAAAGAAAACTGAAGTTTTACGAGGATGTCCCTGCCCAGCACATCAAGGCTTACTCTACCCACCACCACTCCCTTCCATAAGCCTTCCACAAGCTTCTTAGATAGCCTCATCCACAAGAATGAAGACAGCAGAAGAACTACAATCCCACAACATCCAGAATGAAAACCACAATTACAGAAAGTTAAACAAAATGAAAAGGTAGAGAATTATGTCCTGGATGAAGGCCCAAAATAAAATCCCCCTTCAGTTCAGTTCAGTCGCTTAGTCGTGTCCCACTCTTTGCGACCCCATGAATCACAGCACGCCAGGCCTCCCTGTCCATCACCAACTCCCGGAGTTCACTCAGACTTGTGTCCATCGAGTCAGTGATGCCATCCAGCCATCTCATCCTCGGTCGTCCCCTTCTCCTGCCCCCAATCACTCCCAGCATCAACGTCTTTTCCAATGAGTCAACTCTTCTCATGAGGTAGCCTAAGTACTGGAGTTTCAGCTTTAGCATCATTCCTTCCAAAGAAATCCCAGGGTTGATCTCCTGCAGAATGGACTGGTTGGATCTCCTTGCAGTCCAAGGGACTCTCAAGAGTCTTCTCCAACACCACAGTTCAAAAGCATCAATTCTTCAGCGCTCAGCCTTCTTCACAGTCCAACTCTCATACATGACTACTAGAAAAACCATAGCCTTGACTAGACGGACCTTAGTCGGCAAAGTAATGTCTCTGCTTTTGAATATACTATCCAGGTTGGTCATAACTTTTCTTCCAAGGAGTAACCGTCTTTTAATTTCATGGCTGCAGTCACCATCTGCAGTGATTTTGGAGCCCCCCAAAAAATAAAGTCTGACACTGTTTCCACTGTTTCTCCATCTATTTCCCATGGAGTGATGGGACTGGATGCCATGATCTTCGTTTTCTGAATGTTGAGCTTTAAGCCAACTTTTTTGCTCTCCTCTTTACTTTCATCAAGAGGCTTTTAGTTCCTCTTCACTTCCTGCCATAAGGGTGGTGTCATCTGCATATCTGAGGTTATTGATATTTCTCCCAGCAATCTTGATTCCAGCTTGTGTTTCTTCCAGTCCACTGTTTCTCATGATGTACTCTGCATAGAAGTTAAAAAGCAGGGTGACAATATACATCCTTGATGTACTCCTTTTCCTATCTGGAACCAGTCTGTTGTTCCATGTCCAGTTCTAACTATTGCTTCCTGGCCTGCATACAGATTTCTCAAGAGGCAGGTCAGGTGGTCTGGTATTCCCATCTCTTTCAGAATTTTCCATAGTTTATTGTGATCCACACAGTCAAAGGCTTTGGCATAGTCAATAAAGCAGAAATAGATGTTTTTCTGGAACTCTCTTGCTTTTTCGCCCCCTATAACAAGTAAATGATGTGGAGATAGGCAACCTTCCAGAAAAAGATTTCAGAATGATGATAGTGAATATGATCAGGATCTCAGAAAAATAATGGAGGCAGAGATTGAGAAGATGCAAGAAATGTTTAACAAAGACATAGAGGAATCAAAGAACACAGACGAGTAATACAATAACTGAAATGAAAAATACACTAGAAGAAACCAATAGCAGAATAACTGAGGCAGAAGAATGGATAAGTGACCTGGAATGCAGAATGGTGGAAATCACTGCTGCAGAACAAAGAAAAAAGAATTAAATGAAATGAAGACAGTCTAAGAGACCACTGAAACAACATTAAATGCACAAACATTCATATTATAGGGGAAGAAGAGAGAGAAAAAGGACCCAAGAAGGTCTTTAAGGAGAGAAATAGCTGAAAACTTCCCTAACATGGGAAATGAAACAGTCAGTCAAGTACAGGAAGCACAGAGTCCCAGGCAGAATAAACCCAATGAGGAACATACCAAGATACACAGCAAACAAAATGACAAAAATTAAAGACAAAGAAAAAAATATTAAAAGGACAAGGAAAACTGACAAACAACCTACAAGGGTACTCCCATAAGGTTATCATCTGATTTCCCAGCAGAAACTCTCCAAGCCAGAAGCGAGTGCCATGATATATCTAAAGTGATGAAAGGGAAGAAGAACCTATAACCAAGAATACTCTACTTAGCAAGAAGACTCTCATTCAGAGCTAAGAGAATTCAATACCACCAGACCAGCTTTGCAACAAATGCTAAAGGAACTCTTTTAGGTGGGAAAGAGACCAGCAACTTAAAACACACACACACACACACACACACACACACACACACACACACACCTTGTACATATATAACATTTTGTTATATCAAAATTCAAGGGAATAGCAAACCCAGAAAACTACAATAGATACGCACACACACATACACACACACAAAAGCAATCCAAATACAATACTAAAGATGACTGGCAAACCACAAGAGAACAAAGGAGGAAGAGAAGAAAAAAGACCTACAAAAACAAACCCAAAAGAGTTAAGAAAATGGCAATAGCAATATATATATCGATAATTACCTAAAATGCAAATAGCTTAAATGCACCAATGAAAAAATATAGACTGGATGGATGGATACAGAAACTACACACACACACACCCCAGTTCAATCACTCTGTCATGTCCAACTCGTTGCGACCCCATGGACTGCAGCACGCCAGGCCTTCTTTTCCATCACCAACTCACGGAGTTTACTCACAATTGTGTCCATTGAGTCAGTGATGCCATCCAACCATCTCATCCTCTGTTGTCCCCTTCTCCTCTGAACCTCAAACCTTCGCAGCATCAGTGTCTTTTCAAATGAGTCAGCTCTTCCCATGAGGTAGCCAAAGTACTGGAGTTTCAGCTTCAACATGAGCCCTTCCAATGGAACACCCAGGACTGATCTCCTTTAGAATGGACTGGTTAGATCTCCTTTGCAGTCCAAGGGACTCTCAAGAGTCTACTCCAACACCACACTTCAGAAGTATCAATTCTTTGGCAGTCAGCTTTCTATATAGTCCAACTCTCACATCCGTAAATGACTACTGGAAAAACCATAGCCATGACTAGACGGACCTTTGTTGACAAAGTCACGTCTCTGCTTTTGAATATGCTATCTAGGTTGGCCATAACTTTCCTTCCAAGGAGTAAGCGTCCTTTTACTTCATGGCTGCAGTCACCATCTGCAGCGATTTTGGAGCCCCCCAAAATAAAGTCAGCCACTGTTTCCACTGTTTCCCCACCTATTTGCCATGAAGTGATGGGACCAGATGCCATGATCTTCGTTTTCTGAATGTTGAGCTTTAAGCCAACTTTTTCACTCTCCTCTTTCACTTTCATCATTTTCTGCCATAAGGGCGGTGTCATCTGCATATCTGAGGTTATTGATATTTCTCCCGGCAATCCTGATTCCAGCTTGTGCTTCATCCAGCCCAGTGTTTCTCACGATGTACACTGCATATAAGTTAAATAAGCAGGGTAACAATATACAGCAGTGATGTACCCCTTTTCCTATTTGGAACCAGTCTGTTGTTCCATGTCCAGTTCTAACTGTTGCTTCCTGACCTGCATACAGATGTCTCAAGAGGCAGGTCAGGTGGTCTGTATTCCCATCTCTTTCAGTATTTTCCACAGTTCATTGTGATCCACACAGTCAAAGGCTTTGGCACAATCAATAAAGCAGAAATAGATGTTTTTGGGAACTCTCTTGCTTTTTCAATGATCCAGTGGATGTTGGCAATTTGATCTCTGGTTCCTCTGCCTTTTCTAAAACCAGCTTCAACATCTGGAAGTTCATGGTTCATGTATTGCTGAATCCTGGCTTGGAGAATTTTGAGCATTACTTTGCTAGTGTGTGAGATGAGTGCGATTGTGTAGTAGTTTGAGCATTCTTTGGCATTGCCTTTCTTTGGGATTGGAATGAAAACTGACCTTTTCCAGCCCTGTGGCCATGGCTGAGCTTTCCAAATTTGCTGGCATATTGAGTGCAGCACTTTCACAGCATCTTCTTTTAGGATTTGAAATAGGTCAACTGGATTCCATCATCTCCACTAGCTTTGTTTATAGTGATTCTTCCTAAGGCCTACTTGACTTCACATTCCAAGATGTCATCTTTAGGTGAGTGGTCACACCATCATGATTACCTGGGTCATGAAGATATTTTTTGTACAGTTCTTCCATGTATTCTTGCCACCTCTTCTTAATATCTTCTGCTTCTGTTAGGTCCATACCATTTCTATCCTTTATTGAGCCCATCTTTCCATGAAATGTTCACTTGGTATCTCTAATTTTCTTGAAGAGATCTCTAGTCTTTCCCATTTTATTGTTTTCCTCTATTTCTTTGCACTGATCACTGAAGAAGGCTTTCTTATCTCTTCTTGCTATTCTTTGGAACTCTGCATTCAGAGGCTTATATCTTTCCTTTTCTCCTTTGCTTTTCGCTTCTCTTCTCTTCACGGCTATTTGTAAGGCCTCCTCAGACAGCCATTTTGCTTTTTTCATTTCTTTTTCTTGGTGATGGTCTTGATCTCTGTCTCCTATACAATGACCCTCCTATACAAGGTCACGAACCTTCATCCATAGTTCACCAGGCACTCTATTAAATCCAGTCTCTTAAATCTATTTCTCACTTCCACTATATAATCATAAGGCATTTGATTTAGGTCATACCTGAATGGTCCAGTGATTTCCCCCACTTTCTTCAATTTAAGTCTGAATTTGGCAATAAGGAATTCATGATCTGAGTCACAGTCAGCCCCAGGTCTTGTTTCTGCTGACTGTATAGAGCTTTTCCATCTTTGGCTGCAAAGTATATAATCAATCTGATATCAGTGTTGGCCATCTGGTGATGTCCATGTGTAGAGTCTTCTCTCTTGTTGTAATAGGGTGTTTGCTATGACCAGTGCATTTTCTTGCCAAAACTCTATTTAGCCTTTGCCCTGGTTCATTCTGTACTCCAAGGCCAAATTTGCCGTGTTATTCCAGGTGTTTCTTGAATATCTACTTTTGCATTCCAGTCCCCTATAATGACAAGGACATCTTTTGGGGGGTGTTAGTTCTAAAAGGTCTTGTAGGTCTTCATAGAACTGTTCAACTTCAGTTTCTTCAGTGTTACTGGTCGGGGCATAAACTTGGATTACCATGATATTGAATGGTTTGCTTTGGAAACAGAGATCATTCTGTTGTTTTTGAGATTGCATCCAAGCACTGCATTTTGGACCCTTTTGCTGACTATGATGGCTACTCCATTTCTTCTATGGGATTCCTGCCCATAGTAGTAGATATAATGGTCATCTGAATTAAATTCACCCATTCAAGTCCATTTTAGTTCGCTGATTCCTAGAATGTCGATGTTCACTCTTGCCATCTCCTGTTTGACCACTTCCAATTTGCCTTGATTCATGGACCTAACATTCCAGGTTCCTATGCAATATTGCTCTTTACAGCATCGGACCTTGCTTCTATCACCAGTCACATCCACAACGGGGTGTTATTTTTGCTTTGGCTCTCTCCCTTCATTCTTTCTGGGGTTATTTCTCCACTCTTCTCCAGTAGCATATTGGGCACCTACCAACCTGGGGAGTTCATCTTTCAGTGTCCTATCTTTTTGCCTTTTCATACTGCTCACGGGGTGCTCAAGGCAAGAATAGTGAACTGGTTTGCCATTCCCTTCTCCAGTGGACCACATTTTGTCAGAACTCTCCACCATGACCCGTCTGTCTTGGGTGGCCCTACATGGCACGGCTTAGTTTCACTAAATTAGACAAGGCTGTGATCTGTGTTATCATATTGGCTAGTTTTATTTGATTGTGGTTTCAGTCTGTCTGCCCTCTGATGCCCCCTCTCACCTACTATCTTACTGGGGTTTCTCTTACTTTGGACATGGGGTATCTCCTCTTGGCTGTCGCTCCTGACCTTGGACATGGGGTATATCCTCTGAGCAGCTCACTGCTGCAGTGCCATGCATATATATATATGTGTGTGTATATATATATGCTGTCTATGAGATACTCACCTCAGACCCAGGGACACATACAGACTGAAAATGAGAGGATGTAGAAGGTAGCCCATGCAAATGAAATCAAAAGAAAGCTGAAGTAGTAACATTCATATCTGGCAAAACAGACTTGCAAAGAAAGACCTCAATGTATTAGGCAAATGCAAACAGCCATAAAAGGAGAAATCAATGGTAACACAAAAATTGTGGGGAACTTTACCACTCCACTTATATCAATGGATAGATCATCCAGATAGAAAATCTATAAGGAAACACAGGTCTTAAGTGATACATTAGACCAGAAGGACTTCGACCAAATTGTTATTTAAAAAGCATTAGACACACTAGACCAGACTGATATTTAAAGAGCATTCCAACCAAAGGCAGCAGAAAACACATTCTTCTCAAGTGCACACAAAATAGTCTCCAGGATTGACATGCTAGGCCACAAGGTGAGCGTTGGTAAATTTAAGAAAGCTGAAATCATATCAAATATCTTTTCAGATTACAATGCTATGAAAAGAAAACTATAAAAACAGAAACACATGGAGGCTAAATGATATGCTACTAAATAACCAATGGATAGGGTCGCTTATTTTTCTGGAATTGAGCTGCAGGAGTTGCTTGTATATTTTTGAGATTAATTCTTTGTCATTTGCTTCCTTTGCTATTATTTTCTGTCCATTGGCAGACAAGTGGATAAGAAAGCTATGATATATATACACAATAGAATATTACTCAGCTATTAAAAAGAATGCATTTGAATCAGTACTAATGAGGTGGATGAAACTGGAGCATATTATACAGAGCAAAGTTAAGTCAGAAAGAAAAACACCAATACAGTATATTAACGCATATATATGAAATTTAGAAAGATGGTAACGATGACCCTATATGTGAGACAGCAAAACAGACACAGATGTAAAGCACAGACTTTTGGACTCTGTGGGAGAAGGCGAGGGTGGGATGACTTGACAGAATAGCACTGAAACATGTATATTATCATATGTGAAATAGATCACCAGTCCAGGTTCGATGCATGAAACAGGGTGCTCAGGGCTGGTGCACTGGGATGACCCTGAGGGATGGGATGGGGAGGGAGGCAGGAGGGAGGGTCAGGATGGGGAACACATGTACACCCATGGCTGATCATGTGAATGTATGGCAAAAACCACCATAATATTATAAAGTAATTAGCCTCCAATTAAAATAAATTTAAAAAAATAAAAATAACCAATGGATCACGAAGAAATCAAAGAGGAAATAAAAAAATACCTAGAGACAAAATGAAAGCACAATAATCCAAAATCTATGGGATGCAGCAAAACCAGTTCTAAGAAGGAAGTTTATGGCAATACAGTCTTATCTCAGGAAAAAAGAAAAATCTCAAACAACCTAACCTTACACCCAAAGCAACTAGAGAAAGAAGAACAAAACCCAAAGTTAGTAAAAGGAAAGAAATCGTAAAGATCAGAGCATAAATAAATGAAACAGAGACTATGAAAACAACAGAAAATATCAATGAAACTGAAAATTCTTTGGAAAGATAAAATTGATCAACCTTTACCTCATCAGTCCTTCCAATGAAAAGTCAGGGTTGATTATTAGAAGTGAAACTGAAAGTGAAGTCGCTCAGTCGTGTCCGACTCTTTGCAACCCCTCCAGGCTCCTCCATCCATGGGATTCTCCAGGCATGAATACTGGAGTGGGTTGCCATTTTGATGCTAAAGCTGAAGCTCCAATACTTTGGATTCGATTCCTGGGTCGGGAAGATCCCCTGGAGAAGGAAATGGCAATCCACTCCAGCACTCTTGCCTGGAAAATCCCATGAATGGAGGAGTCTGATAGGCTATAGTCCATGGGGTCGCAAAGAGTCGGACATGACTGAGCGACTTTACTTTCACTGCCAAAGCCTAAGAATGATAAGGCTCTGAAAATCTATTAAATCAAAATACATAATCAAAGTCATAATAGTTCAAAAGTTCTCATCAACTTACCAGAAAGCACTTATCTTTATTTGGGTAGTTTTAAAATCATGTATATACCTAATTATTTGTAATCCACACCCAACTTCCTATGGGTGTGAGATATATCACAGTTTGAGAATGAATTTTTGGATCATCTATAGTTCCAACTACCATATATCTGAATCCTGGCATTACAGCTTATTATCCTGCCAAAAATAATGATGCAAAAACTGGCAGAGATGCTGATTTGTCTGTCAAGAAAATCTTTTAAAAATAATATATAACATTTTTAAATTTCCTAGTCAGCACTTAAAAACTTTCAAATGTTTCTAGGCAGAATGTGTTTCTTAACATGGACTATAATTTAGTAACAGCAAATGGCTAATGTTTTTATTATGCCTTCATAACTGGCAAGGTATAAAAATTATAATTACATTTAATAGACTAATATTAAAATTTCATGTATGAGAAATATTATTAGGAAATTCTAATTAACCTTAAAATAATTTGTCTTAATAATGCACAAATTTTGATAGTTATACAAATTGTTTGCTTTCCCTTCTGCTCCCAGTCTAAAAAAATTCCACAGATTGTAGGGACTGTAATAATTTACAGCAAATGAAACATTCTGACTTTGGTCATGCTTTTTGAGACTGTATGAAGTAACCCCATGGCAAAGAAAGAATTTGTGCTTCAAAAAATAAGCCTTCAGATAAAAATCACACTCATTTGCTGTGAACAAAGTGTTTTATCCAGTTCTTCAGCCATTTGTACAACAAAATTAACCCTTCTCATGCATCACTGACTTACTTGGTCATCTCATAGGCCACAGATAAGTAGGAAATCCTCAATTACAAAACCCTTTTCTCTCTTAATAGTAATTGTAAAGACACTCTTGTTAAGGAAAGAAAACTAAGTATTACCCCTACTCCCACTAACCTAAAAAAAAAAAAAAACTTTCACTTTTTAAGTAGGTGCATAAGGGTTCACTATATTTCTCCATTTTAGTTTATAGCCATAGTTTTCCAAAGGAAAAGGAAAGAAAAAGTTTACTAAAAAAATTTAAGAAGAAGCTAAACCAAAAAAAATCAAATCTTGTCTTACATATATATGAATTCAGGAATTACCACAGTGAAGTCACTCAGTCAAAAATGGACTGATTATGCTGTCACTCAGATAAACCAGGATCTATCCACTACTTACTTAGGCCACTGTCTGATGACAACACACTAAGATTCTTCAAAACCACTTGCTGCAGATGTCAGAAAACCTCTGAAGAAATGAAGAGGAGTCCATTCATTTAATCACTGACTCAAGAAATGTTTACTAAGTACTTATTCTATACCAGACCTTGTTCTGAGGTTGCATCAATTAATAAAACATATTAAAATATCTATGGATACATTCTAATTGGGAGGGAACAGGCAGATAATATATGTTACAAGTAAATTATATAGTAGATTGGATGATTTAAGTGCTAGGGGGAAAAAAAGGCAAGATAAGAGTTATCAAGGTAGGGGATATGGCAATTTTAAGAAGGTGATCAGGGCGGGCTTCAATGAGATGACATTTGAGCAAAGACTTGCAGGAGGAAAGAAAGTGACATCTGTGAATATCTAGACAATATTCTGTAATACAGAACACCCAATACAATGAGCCTGAGACAGATGTGTGCCTGATGTATTTTAAAAAACAGCATGAAAGTCAGAGTGACCAGAGAATAATGATCAAAACAAACAGAAAGGGAAGTGTGCGAGTAGGGATTAAGTATAGCTTTGTAGGACACTATAAAAGCTAGCTCTGTAAGGAATGAAACACAATGCCAAAATGAAGGATTTTGAGTGAAGAATTTACATGACTAGCTCTTTTCTGATCCACTTTGACTCTGGGGTTCTAGCTCAGCAGAGACCCAAATGGTTGCTTTCTTGCTATATCACTTGTGATCTGATAGTCAACTCCCTACCAAATGATGACTGTTGTACAGGGTCTCTGAACAATACTTATTATTCTTAGAAAAGCTCTTATTAGTCATTGATAAAAATCCCTTACTTTAGGAATGGAATACAGCTCCAAAAGATGACCTACTCAGTTATAAAAATTTTTTTCTTCTAATAGGTAGAAATAATTTGTATCAACATTGCTTTTTAGATTATGCAAAATGGCAAAACAACTGGTTCAGTATCAGATATGAAAGTTAAAGTGTTAGTTGTTCAGTCGTGTCCAACTCTTTGAGACCCCATGGACTGTCCATGGAATTCTCCAGGCAAGAATACTGGAGTGGGTTGCCATTCCCTTCTCCAGGGGATCTTCCCAACCTAGGGATTGAACCTGTGTCTCCTGCACTGCAGGCAGATTCTTTACCATCTGAGCTACCAGAGTCAGGTATCTGACTATCTAAGCTATCTAAGCTATCAGATTAACCAAGATTAAAATCTAAATTCAAATACTTAATAAATGAATGATCTTGGACAAGTTATTTCTCTTGGCCTCAATTCTTATAATTTGTAAAAGAAGAATAAACATATCTAAATATCTAATCCTTACATAATATCTATTTATGTAAGGATTAAGTAACTTAAAAGAATCTATGCCAGTGCCTAGATCATAATAGGCATTTAATAAATGTTACATCCGTTATCTTGCAGTCCCAAGAGTACTTCCCATGTTGCTTTATATCCTTGAGAATTCAATTCTAGTAGCTCAAGAGTCCAGGGACACCCAAGAGGAAAAAACCAAAGAGTTACACACTAGCTTAAGTGAGAATGACTTACTGTCAAGACTTTAATAGTTGAGGCTGCTGGGTAGCAGCCTTTTATTGATATCTATGCATCTGCCAAGAACCATTCCTGGGGTTAGAGCTCCTGCTCACACAGAAAACTGTCATCTCTCCTGCCCTTCTGTAAGCCCCCTAGCATGATGCTGTGTCTGTATATTCTATACACTATACACAGCCACTTGTCCTTTCCTTTTGTAAACTACATTTGACATGTATTAAACCAATATTCAGGGGGAAAAGATATCTACCTTCAGTTCAGTTCAGTTGCTCAGTCATGTCTGACTCTTTGCGACCCCATGAATCACAGCACGCCAGGCCTCCCTGTCCATCACCAACTCCCGGAGTTCTCTCAAACTCAAGTCCATCGAGTTGGTGATGCCATCCAGCCATCTCATCCTCTGTCATCCCCTTCTCCTCCTGCCCCCAATCCCTCCCAGCGTCAGAGTCTTTTCCAATGAGCCAACTCTTCGCATGAGCTGGAGTTTCAGCTTTAGCATCATTCCTTCCAAAGAACACCCAGGACCGCCATCACATTAAATGGACTACATATATATTTTTTTAATTTGATGTTTCATTTTGAAGAAGCTCTGAGATTAAGTTTCCCAAGACAGGTAGCTTTTCTAGACATTGAATGAACATGGTTGATATAAACATATATATTTTTCACTAAAATTCTTTAAAAATAAACAAACAGGGCTTGCCTCATGGCTCAGTGGTAAAGAATCTGCCTGCCAAAGCAGGAGGCTCAGGTTGGATCCCTGATCCAGGAAGATCCTCCATGCCACGGACAACTAAGCCCATGCACCACAACTACTGAGCCTGTACTCTAGAGCCTGGGAATTGCAACTACCGAGCCCACAAGCCACAACTACTGAAGCCCATGCACCCCAGAGAATGTGCTCTGCAAAAAGAGAAACCATCATAATAAGAAGTCTGCACACTGCAACTAGAGTAGCCCCCACTCTCTACAATAAGAGAAAAGCCTGTGTAGCAATAAAGACTCAGCACAGACAAAAAAATAAAATAAATTATAGAAAAAAAATCCCAAACTTCAAGTTTTTCACTTTATTGGAATTTTCCTATAGGGTCAAGAAAAATCCCTAAAACTTTTTCCCTTCTTATTTAGAAGTGAATACTTAGGTAACAATATTGAAAGAAAGTATCCTAAAATCATTTTTCTTTGTTTTTTCTTTGTTTTAGTTGCCATCCTTTGGATTTTACAGACATGCAGGAATTTTTATAACTAGCATCTATTACTTCTTCCTCCCTGCTTTATACCTTTGTTAACCTGGGAGAAAATAACGGGTCAGATTGCCTGATAATGGAATGTCCATATCCTTGCCTTTATAAGTGACAAATGATACCTCTGATCTTACTCTTTTTCTTTGAAATGTTTTCTTTTTATACGCAGTTACTAGATATCAGTAGTTGGGCAGGGACTCTGTGAACTGGCAAACAATACACTTCTCCTGGTTCTCCTTAAGTGGAGGAACTTTGTTGCTGACAGAGGGGCAAGGATTGCTTTTTCAGGCAATGTTTCATTATAAATTGCCAGGTACCTCTCTGTGTAATCATAAACAGTTTGTCCACTCTGACTAACCAGTTAATTGTCCCCTTTTGCACAGGGAGGAGTAAGGAAATTACTGCGGTGATTTAGGAGAGAAGATTTCGGGTCATCTGGCCTGATGGGACATCATGCCAGGTCTTCATCCCCAGCACTAGTTCTAACAAAACAGAATTGAGGTTTTAGAATATTCCTTCAACCACCTGAGCATCTCCTTGTTGATCATCTTGTTTCCCTTTGGACTCCTCTCCTATGTTACCTTAAGAAAACAAAGATGCCCCCAACTCTTTTACGGTGAGAGAAGCAATGAGTTATGTAATGAAATGTGCTTTCATTTTCTTGCCTGGTTGCACAGGTGGCACTCCCTGACAACTGCCTTTAGGAAAACTCAAATCTTGTGCTCCCCTTTGCAGGTCCCAGAATAGCAAAACAGGATCCTGTGTCATTAACATTTGATAGAGTTGCCTACTTTGCTATACTAAGAGAGACAATTCATGACTTGTCTGAATCCATCAGGATGGAGCCTGAGACCATCAGTCTGAAGTCCTCATGCACTGGTTTACTTGCATTTGATTTTGGTAAACTTCAAGGGTTTTTAAAATCATCATATTGGTGTTGTGATCATTACTCACTGATGGTCAGAGTTTCACAGTAGCAAGGAGTTTTCTATACTTAGAAAAGGCAGCTTTTGCTACACTTACAACATTAGGAAATATGATTTCTAGTTTAGATACTAATGCTTTAAAAGTAAAAGCACTTTTGGAAGTACCTACTATCTTATCTGCAGCTATTTTTAACTGACAAAGATTCCAAACAATTTAGTGTGGAAAATGAAAACACTACTTTTGTCAAATTAACCAGGTAATGCTTCTTCTGAATGGAGGGCATGGAGTTACCATAGTCACTCTTTCCTTTTCTTCCTGCAAATTTGCATATGATCATGATAATCAATCCCTTCCTTTGGTATCAAAGTTCTCCATAAAGTCAGCCACCTTTCCCCTCAAAGATTAGCATCTCCCTGTAACAAGCTAAGTAAGGTCTTATCAATAATAGTATGTGGAAAAATATTTTTTAATTCATGTTTCTCAGCATGTTCAGTTCAATTACAAAAGAAACCAGTTAACTTGGATCACCTGAAGTATTTGCTGATTATTCATCCTTTCTCCACTCTCTGGAACTACTGATATGCTGCCAAACATATTAGTCTATGTATGTACTCTAGCTAAGGATGTGGAGGTAGTTGAGATGGAGAGGTAAAGTGAACTCAACTGTGCAGTGTTTCTGATCCAGTCATGTTTTTTCTATTAATGATCAAAGTTGATGTGTTCCAGATACTGGGACAAAGACTGGAGTCTTTATTTCTTGTATCATATTCATTTATTTTCTCTGGTACTTCTACTACACATTCCTTGACAGCTAGGCAGTTCGAAATAGTCTTTTTCTGTCTTTTCTGAATTCCACATAATCTCTTTATAAATTTTAAAAAACTACCAACAAAAGGAAATTCATAGCCAGATCTGAGACAAGTTTGGTGAAACAGGTCAACACCTATTTGACCAATTTTGGCCATTTCATCTTCCTGCCACTTTTAGGTTGATATCAAATTCAAACTGTGCATCAACAGGTTTTCTAAATGTCTCATAACTTTTCCTAGGCTTATTAAATTTCACAATCCAAGATTGAATTGTTCCATAATATTGTGGTAGAACAGAAGGGCTCACTGGGAAGATGTATGCAACTCTTAAAGTTCTCCAAGTGAACAAGGACTGCCTACATCCCACTATAAATAGAGCATTTTGCAGACATTCATCTTCAAAGTGCAACCCACAGGACCTAATACGCCTAAAGGGGCTACTTTTTAAGTAATCTATTTCTGCAATTTCAAAAGGACTCCAAAATAGAGCAGTTAAGGGAACACTGTCTCTTTCCCTGGTAGACTGACAATACCTATTAGCACATTAAAGGCTATTAAAAGTCATATAGCTCAGAGAAAAACAAAACTATTTGCCTTGACCATAGAATATTTTTTCCCTCACGGGTATTAACATGCCTAAAACTAATCTATCACAAAACACTATTAGAGGAGGCTGATTTTATTTGAAAAGCAAAATTATTTTCAACATTATTCTTCATGGGCAGAATCCTCTAAGGAAAGGGTATTTTTTAACTGACGGAAATTAAAATATTTTAAGTATTTTTGAAAATTTGGGGGGGAGGCAATTTTTGGTTAATTATTGGGATGGGTGAGGTACTGCAACAAGCAAGTGGGCAGGAAGTAGGACAGCTCAGTTCAGTCGCTCAGTTGCGTCCAACTCTTTGTGACCCCCATGGACTGCAGCACGCCAGGCCTCCCTGTCCATCACCAACTCCTGGAGTTTACTCAAACTCATGTCCACTGAGTTGGTGATGCCATCCAACCATCCCATCCTCTGTCATCCCCTTCTCCTCCCACCTTCAATCTTTCCCAGCATCAGGGTTTTTTCTAATGAGTCAGTTTTTCCATCAGGTGGCCAAAGTATTGGAACTTCAGCTTCAGCATCAGTCCTTCCAGTGAATATTCAGGACTGATCTCTTTTAGTATGGACTAGCTGGATCTCCTTGCAGTCCAAGGGACTCTCAAGAGTCTTCTCCAACACCACAGTTCAGAAGCATCAGTTTCTTCAGAGATCAGCTTTCTTTCTAGTCCAACTCTCACATCCATACATGACTACTAGAAAAACCATAGC
Source organism: Ovis aries (assembly GCF_016772045.2). Lineage (NCBI taxonomy): Eukaryota > Metazoa > Chordata > Mammalia > Artiodactyla > Bovidae > Ovis > Ovis aries. The sequence goes on from NC_056056.1 coordinate 45,178,835, forward strand.
CTTGACTAGATGGACCTCTGTTAGCAAAGTAATGTCTCTGCCTTTTTTTTTTTTAATTATTATTTTTACTTTATTTTACTTTACAATTCTGTATTGGTTTTGCCATACATTGACATGAATCCACCACGGGTGTACACGCGATCCCAAACATGAACCCCCCTCCCACCTCCCTCCCCATAACATCTCTCTGGGTCATCCCCGTGCACCAGCCCCAAGCATGCTGTATCCTGCATCGGACACAGACACGATTCTTACATGATATTATACATGTTTCAATGCCATTCTCCCAAATCATCTCACCCTCTCCCTCTCCCTCTGAGTCCAAAAGTCTGCTATACACATCTGTGTCTTTTTTGCTGTCTTGCATACAGGGTCATCATTGCCATCTTTCTAAATTCCATATATATGTGTCTGCTTTTTAGTATGCTGTCTAGGTTGGTCATAACTTTTCTTCCAAGAAGAAAGCGTCTTCTAATTTCCTGGCTGCAGTCACCATCTGCACTGATTTTGGAGCCCCCCAAAATAAAGTCTGACACTGTTTCCACTGTTTCCCCATCTATTTGCCATGAAGTGATGAGACCAGATGCCATGATCTTAGTTTTCTGAATATTGAGCTTTAAGCCAACTTTTCACTCTCCTCTTTCACTTTCATTAAGAGACTCTTTAGTTCTTCTTTGCTTTCTGCCATAAGGGTGGTGTCATCTGCATATCTGAGGTTATTGATATTTCTCCCGGCAATCTTGATTCCAGCTTGTGCTTCATCCAGCCCAGCCCTTCTAATGATGTACTCTGCATATAAATTAAATAAGCAGGGTGACAATATACAGCCTTGAAGTACTCCTTTCACGACTTGGAACCAGTATGCTGTTCCATGTCCAGTTCTAACTGTTGCTTCCTGACCTGCATACAGGGTTCTCAAGAGGCAGGTCAAGATTCTTTTTCTGAATCCTGAAGAGAAGAGAAAAAAATCTCTTTCTAAGAATTTTCCACAGTTTGTTGTAATCCACACAGTCAAAGGCTTTGATATAGTCAGTAAAGCAGAAATAGATGTTTTCCTGGAAGTCTCTTGCTTTTTCGATGATCCAGCGGAGGTTGGCAATTTGACCTCTGGTTCCTCTGCCTTTTCTAAATCCAGCTTGAACATCTGGAAATTCACGGTTCACGTACTGCTCAAGCCTCGCTTGGGGAATTTTGAGCATTACTTTGCTAATGTGTGAGATGAGCGCAATTGTGCGGTAATTTGAGCATTCTTTGGCATTGCCTTTCTTTGGGATTGGAATGAAAACTGACCTTTTCCAGTCCTGTGGCCACTGCTGAGTTTTCCAAATGTGCTGGCATACTGAGTGCAGCACTTTCAGAACATCACCTTTTAGGCTTTGAAATAGCTCAACTGTAATTCCATCACCTCCACTAGCCTTGTTTGTAGTGATGCTTTCTAAGGCCCACTTAACTTCACATTCCCGAATGCGACAGTTCTATAGAACAAAGAACTTTCCCAGAACTTCCAAACTCCTGATAGCTATATAAGGGGAAAACTTACTTATAATTACTTGAGCCAGGGACTTCCCTGGTGGTCCAGTGGTTGAGAATCTGCCTTGCAATGCAGGGGATGTGGGTTCAAACATCTTGTTATAGGACAAACTGGACAAAATTTTGGCTAATGAAATACAATATATTCTTGCATGGTACTGACATGTGCTGAATGTTTCAAGAATACCAAGTTTGAAATTTTTTCAAGAGCAGTTTACCATTGCAGGAAATCAATACTAAAAGAAACACCACTTGTGGTATTTTAAACATCAATATAATACACTTCTATCAGTTTTCATGGATAGCTATCTATTTCACAGTCATTTTGATACAAGCATCTGATTACTTTCCCAGGATTTCCAGTGTACTAATGCCTGAGCACTTATATATTGAAATCTAATATATTATAAATCCATTTTCCTTATCACGCCTCAATATGATTTTAAACATTATACTTTCAATATTAGATGTGTAAATAGGTTGTAGTGTCTATAAACTTTATTTCAGGATAATACAGTGGATGCTACAAAGCATTAATTTTTAAAAGAAGGATGTTTCTTATGAGATTGTGAACCATTGATCTATAAGCTTTAGTTCCCTAAAGATGAGAATTTAAGTTAAGACAACCTATGCCCAAGCAAAACTATGATTAAACAAAACCACAAATGCAGTGTGGTTAAGGTAAATTTTGGAAAATATGCTATGTTTAAGATATAATAATTTATCAATAAACTTTTACTATATGCCTAGTACTTGATAACACTGAAGTAAAAAGAGGTGTGGCACAGGTCTATATGCTTTCATGGAACTTATAAAGTAGGAAGGAAACAAAGCAATAGTTAAAATAGTTAAAGAACTAAATGCCAGTTACTGTCTGAGCATATGTGAAAATATAAACTAAGAAAACTACATCTAGTATATAGTTAAAACTACATAATGTACTATAACTAAAATTATAAACTAATTATTTGTAGGCTTCCCTGGTGGCTCAGATGGTAAAGCGTCTGTCTACAATGCGGGAGACCATGGTTCAAGCCCTGGGTTGGGAAGATCCCTTGGAGAAGGAAATGGCAACCCACTCCAGCACTACTGCCTGGAAAATCCCATGGACAGAGGAGCCAAGAAAGGCTATAGACACACAGTCATGACAGTTTACTAATTTATGATATAAATTCTTAGTTTTAGGTTGATATCAAAGATTATAGCCCTGTCCCTACGTAACATATACATCCTTTCATGAAGGAGGTTTTTTCAAAAGAAGGACATACTACTTACAGAAAACAGGTTCTGTCATATACAGGTGAGGCAACTGACTCATAGATGCTATTATAAACTTTCAGAAAATAACAGTAAGCATAAATGAGCTATAAACCCATCATCAATCATCACAGAAAGTTACATCACTCTAAGAATTACTCTGACTCAGTGTAACAGACAAAAATGTTGCCTAAAGGGCAGTCCAGCTTAGAGCCTAGATTTAGTTATATGTAATAATACAGGAACAGCAGCAAAAATCTCTAGATTCTTTGTAAATTATCCTTTATTATCTATGTTCATTTGTAATCTGAAGCCATTTCCATTAACTTTTTCAACCTTATGAACACACCTCTAGATTGTTTTAGCGGTCAGTTGTGTTTTTTTCTTTACAAACATTAATCAATATGCCATCATGGCTAAACATTCCTAAGATTAAGTGCGAAGTACTGCTGTAATCTATGAATAAGATCTCTACAAATAAGATATCTTATGTCCCACGCTACTTGGGATAATCGATTCACACCTGCTTTTCAGAGAAGATCATTAGTAGTGCCATTTTTTCACTCTTACAGAGAATAATTACATGGACTCTATACCAACGAAGCCAAACATACAGAGAACTTTTGTAAATTACACCTATTTCTCACTTCCCATTCATTCCTAACATAAAAATACTTGTTTTATTTTATGAACATCCACTATAGTTGCTAATAACTCCTACAGTTCTATCCATTTGGTCAGGATCTAGCCCTAAGGCAGCTAGGGACCTGCCTCTTAGTGGTGGGATGATTCCTGGATGTCCCTGATTGCACCTCTGTTTGAACATCTTGTCATGCCTTGTAATGTTCTCCCATACCTAATATCATCCCAACTTCAGCCTAGCTTTGTCCCAACTCTTTCCATCCCACATATTTTTCCTCTTGTTCTTAAAAATCAGTTGTATTTCCTCATTCAAATCAAGTTAATGGGTATTATCTCCCAAATGTGAAAGACTGCTCTCTATTTGTGGAAGATTTTCCTTTATAGAAAAAAAATGCTTGGTTTCCTTTAAAATCAAGAATAAGACAAGGATGCCCCATTTTGCCATTTCTATTCAACACAGTGCTACAAACTCTAGCCAGGGCAATTAGGCAAGAAAATTAAAAGACTTTCATATTTAAAAGAAAGAAATAAAACTATGTCTATTTGTAGTTTAAATGATCTTCTAGGTAGAAAATTCTAAAGAATTCACAAAACTGTTAAGAGCTGAGAAATAAATGCAACAAAATTGTAAGATACAAAATCAACAGATAAAAATCAGCTGTATTTCTATACACTAGCAATGAACAATCTGAAAAGAAATTAAGAAAGCAATTTCATTCATAACAGTATCAAAAAGAACAAAATACTCCTGATACCCATTATATGGGCTACATACAATGGAATATTCATCCTTAAAAAAGAAGAAAATTCTGGCACATGCTGCAATATGAAAGAACCTTGAAGAATTATACTAAGTGAAACAAGCCTGTCACAAAATGACATAGGTTTTTACTTATATAAGATACCTAAATAAGCAAATTCATATAGAAAGAAAGTTTACTAGAGGTTACCAGACTCTGAAGGAAGGAGTTAACACGAAGCCCTTGTTTACTGATACATAGTTTCTATCTGGGTTAATGAAAACACTTTGGAAATAAGACAGTGGTGATGGGTGCATAGCCTTGTGAACGTAACTAATGTCACAGAATTCTATGGTTAAAAACAGTTAAACTGGCAAATTCATGTTATATACATTTTGCCACAACAAAAAAGAACAAAAATTAAGCTTGAAATTGAATGTGAATTCATTCAGCCATTCAGTCAGTCACTGACATTTTATATAGCACATATTATGCGCCAGGCACTTGGTTCGATTATAAAGTGATGAAAAGGCACTGATAATATGCATTAGTAACACCAATAATTACTAAAATTTTTGAGTACTCTTACATGAACCCAACAAACTAGGTAATTGCTATTATAATCCTCATTTTATTGATGAATAAACTGAAGCTTAAAAAGACTAAGTAACTTACAAAATATTACACTGCTTGACATTATATTCTCAACCATTATACTGCCAGTAAGAGTATTTGATACTATGAGAGGACATAGCAAGGCAATTAACTTATTTACCCAGGGTTTAATGGATGTCTGACTAAAAGCTTGAAAACTGATTAGGAATTTGGTAGGAGGAGGGTGTAAGTTGAAAAAGAAAATATTGCTAACAGTGGAAGCAAAAAGTCTAGAAACAGAGTTCATTCATAAAACTTTAAGCAGCATACTGAAGGTGGACCTTAGAGTGCCAAAGGTGAATTATCAGAGATCAGACTGGAGTAGTAAACAAGACAGAGAGAAGGTTTGGTTTGGTTTTATCCACTGTGGGATAAACAACCACAAGTTTAGGGTTTAAAACAGCAACCATTTTGTTATATCTTATTATTCTGTGGATGGACTGGGCTCAGTTAGGCAGTTCTACAGCTTCATGAGATGTCACTGAGGCTAAAATTATCTGGAAGTTTCCAGAGCATGGAGTATATAAGATGGCTCTCTCACAGGTCTGTCATCTTGGCAGGAACATCTACAAGTCTGGGTTCACCTTCAGGCTGGGATGTCCAGGCTTTCCTTTTTTTCATATACCTTCAGGCACATTCTCTCCACACAGAAAGATGGAGTCCTAAAGGAGACTATGAAGAAGGGACATTAGAATAAAAACCAGAAGAATAGAGGATCACAAAAAACAAGAGGAAAAGGTATTTCATAGAAGAGAAAATTACTACTACTGTCAAATGCTGCAGAGAGAGTAACTATGATTAAGACTGAAAACTGTTCCCTCAGATCACAAACATTAAGTTATTAGTGACTGGCAAAAGCAGTCTCCGGAGCAGAAGCTCTATTATAGTGATGAATAGAAGGTGGAAAAGTGGAAATAACAAATAGAAAATTTTTTCAAGAAGCTCAACAGTTAAAGAGAAGACCACCTAGAGGTAGGTATGGGAGGACAAGAGCTCAAGAGAGGATTTTTTTTAAGATGGCAGAGGTTAAAGCATGTTTAAGTACTATTGGGATGAAACCAATAGAGGAGAAAAAACTGAAGAAGCCAAAACAGGGGCCTCTGAGGAAGCAGAAGGGTATACAATACACAACACAGAAACAGATTATCTTGAGACAGGAGACAAGATCCACTGTGCCTAGCACTGGACAGGGCTATGAGTGCACTCAGGCTGTAGGCATGGCAAATAGAAATATATGAAACTCAGTCTGAGGCATTCTTCTTCGATGACTTCTACAGCATTTTCTCAATAAAGCAAGAAGTAAGGTCATCTTCTAGGAAAAAGGATAGGAGGTTTGAGAAGAATGAAAGACATTTTAAATGGCCACTATCAGGACTAAGTTAAGAGTTGATTAGGAAAACATGAAAATATAACTAGAAAGCTTGAGAACCAAAGGCTAGATTGGTAATCAAGACTATGGTATTTTCCAGTTGGCTTAACTGCACGTTGTCTCTTGCCATATTCAGTAATCGGGTACAGAGAATTTACAGGGGTTGAATTGTACTGAAGAGGTAAATGGATTAACAAGAAAATTACAAATTGTACCAACATATATACTGATAAGTTTAAACTATTCTGTTTTATTTGGCAAAGGTATCCACTGCAGTACTTCAGGTGCTACTGAAAGATACTGTACAGCATGGCCTAAGTCCCCTGTAAACAGATCAGAGAACAATACTAGCCACCCTTGAATCAGTACCTCTATTCAGAGCTCTAAGAATGAAAAATAATAGGAGCACAAATGTAATTTAAAATTGTTTAGCATTCACACAGAAAACAGGTGAAATGTTTTGATAGATTTAACACAATATATTTTACACATTTCTACAAACAACTACAAAATATGAATTATTAATGAGATAGTTTAAAATACTGAGTCTTGAAACTCAGGGTGAATCTAATACTTACATCATGCGCTTGCATACATGTGTGCTGAGTTGCCTCAGTCATGTCCCACTCTATGCAACCCTATGGACTGTAGCCCACCAGGCTCCTCTGTCCTCGGGGATGCTCCTGGTAAGAATGCTGGAGTGGGTTGCTGTGCCCTCCTCCAGGGGATCTTTCAGACCTGGGATCAAATCGGCATCTCCTACATTGGCAGGGGGGTTCTTTACCAGTAGCACCACCTGGGATGCCCATACTTACATTCTATCTCCATCCACATCAGTTATATTCCAATAGTTCAAAGGCTACATGCGGCTAATGGGTACCATACTGGACTGTGTAGCTCTAAATATCATAGTTGTATAACATCTAGAATTATGACATCCTTGTTGAATTAACAGAGCCAATGAAGGTCCTTCTTAAATGCCATCTTCCTACTCCTGCAGTCATTCATAATATATGTTTACATAGACTGATCGACTTCACTTTCACTTTTCACTTTCATCCATTGGAGAAGGAAATGGCAACCCACTCCAGTGTTCTTGCCTGGAGAATTCCAGGGACGACAGAGCCTGGTGGGCTGCCATCTATGGGGTCACACAAAGTCGGACATGACTGAAGCGACTTAGCAGCAGCATACTTCAACTGCAAATGTTCTGTTATTCCTAGATTCAGAATTTAGACACATGTACTGAAAACAGATCATCCAAGACAGAGCTTTGGTTCCCTACCAACTTCATGCTGGCTACCTGTCTGGAAACCACTGGTATCCATCATTTGCTATCTAGGCTATTCAGGTGTGGCAGATGGAAGGCAGCTGCACAGACTAAGGCTTCCTCTTTCTTTACTAAGTTGGCTACCACTCACCTACTTATATCCCAGCTTCCAAGATTCTCCTAACATCTCCTCTCAAGTTCTGTTTGTCCTTTGGGTGTTCATGCATTTCTTTACTCATTGATTTTCATTTTAGTATGTTTTCAAGAGCATGAAAATAAACACATGTATTCAATTGACCATTTTCATCTGGAAGTTGCTTTTTTGATTAGGAGCTGATTTATTTTAAAATCCATAAATTCACCATCAAAAGATAACTTACCTGCAAATAGACAAACTTTTCAATGCTTCCTTAGGGATTTACTCTAATAAAAATTCCAGATATAAATAATATAAAATATTTTAATGAAAAATCAATTTGCTCTTATAATTTATCTACTAAGAACATTCTGTATTTGAAATAATTGTGTTCATATCACTAATTAGTTAACATGAAAAGAAAGATAATGTTATTGAACACTAACTCTGCTTCCCCCAGATGAACTATAAAAAACTATCTAGCCTCAACTCAATTGTGTTACGCTTATGCTCTGCAAACCTTAGGTAAATATTTGTACTCTAGTCATCAGAAGTTCCAATTTTTATGGGAGTCTACAGAACTAGTACTGGCAAGAACTGTTAACCTGTCACTGTCCTGATTTACCAGCACCTTACAGAGTGAAAAGCAAGCATTTTCAAGACAGATGTATTTGGTATTACAAAAACTTGTAGTAATAAACTACATCATTAACGTGGTCTCTGAAATAGATAAATTACTTCAGCAGTAGTTTGAACTTCTTACTTCTTCAAAATCAATTTAACTTCATATTCTAAGTCCATTTGAAACATAAATCAGCCTTTTAAAAATGAGGAAAACTCAATTTTATTTGTTCAAGATCATTTTTGCCCCTTCAGTTAGCATTGAGCCAGAGCAACACATTCTGATCTTTTCAGCTGGAACCCACTCAAATAAAACAGTCCATTGTACTCTTTCACGAACATTTCCCCCTGCTCACAACTCTTAAGTCAATGCATATGCTTCTATTTTCTTTTTTAAGGTTAGTACAATTCTTTAACTCAAGCATTTATTGAGTACTATTTTGTACCAGGCACCGCTAGATTCTAATATAATACAATGTACTCTGTTTTCAAAAACTTCATAGTCTAGCACAGGAGACAGATATATAAAGTAATAAATATAAAGCAATAGGTATTGCAATAATGGTATAAACAAAGTGCAATGGGAAGCCCAGAGACAGGAAGGATTAATTCTTTCTGGGAATGGTGGTGGAAGGAATAGGATTTTCCCAGTGGGAATGGGTGGAAGGAAGACTATTCCAAGCAGAGGGAACAACATGAAAAAAAGCACAATGAAAGTACACAGCTTCTTTGGGAAACAATAAGTAGCCTGGAGTGGCTAAAACATGAGAGTCCTGCAGAGTAATGGCAGAAATCATGTGAAGGAATTTGAAAACGAAGAGCCACAAAAGCAGGAAAGAGATGTGATTTGTGTCTTAGAAAGAAACTCTGCAGCAGTGTGACTGACTGACTAGAAAAGGGGGATAGAAAGAAGGCAGGAAAACCAATTAGAAAGATATTATACCAGACTAGGTGGAACTCTGAGCAGTAACTGTGGAACTGGAGAAAAGGGAATGAATAGATTTTACATGCATTTCAGAAACAGAATCACTTGGACATGATGGATATTTGGATGAGAGAAGGTAAGAAAAGAAGAATCAAGGATTCCACCATGTATTTTGGCCTGTATGATGATTAAACAGAAAACAATACAGATTTTTAAATGAGCTCTGAACTGATACGTCTGCAGCTATTTGCAAGACATTCAAGTGGAAAGATCCAGAAGGCAGTTGGAAATAAAGATCTCAGCTAATGAGTATAGTCAATACCAAAAATACAGATTTTTGGAATTAGCAACTTAAAAATGACATTTGCAGTCATGTGAGCAGATGAAGTTTCAAGAAGGAAGAAGAGAAACTATTGCCAAATACTACATCCTACAAAAAAGATGATAAATATCTATGACAAAACTTTTAAAAGAAATAATTTATAAGAAAATATGGGGGAATATTTTCATGATCATGAGGTAAGAAAGGATTTCCTAAACATGACACACAAAAAGCAACAATCATAAAGGAAAAGATGAATACATTCAGCTACTTAAAAACACCTTAGAAAGAATGAAAGGACAATCCACATAATGGGAAAAATATACTCAATACATATAAGTGACAAAGGACCAGAATGCAGAATATGTAAAGAGCTCTTACAAATCAAAGAGAAAAGACAGACAATCTAAAAGAAAAAGAAGGAAATTTAAGAGTAGGCACTTCACAAAGGAAAATATCCAAATAAACAACAAATATAAAAACAGGCGCTCAATCTCACCACTAATCAAGAAAATACAAATTTAAACCATTACGTGTATTACTACACATCCAACAAATTGACAAAATTTTAAAATGCTAATAATACTAAGCTTTGGCAAAGATATGGAGTAACCACAATTTTCATATACTATTGAAAATATAAAAATTTATACAACCAATTTGGAAAAATGTGCCAGTATCTAGTCAAGTTGAAAATATGCATCCCTTATGGCTTGGAAATTTCCCTTCTAAGATGTACTTGAGAGATTTGCATCTTTATGTGCACCAGGATACACATAAAAGAATGTTCAGAGCAGCATCCCTGTAATTTTCCCAAACTAGAAATAACCCAAATACCTACCAACAGAACAAGTCATTTGTATGTATAACTGAATCACTTTTCTGTACAACTGAAACTAACATTGTTAATCAACTATACTCCAATATAAAGTAAAATGTTTAAATAAATTATAGTATATTCATACAATGGACTACTATACAGCATAAAGCAATAAAAGTGAACAACCTATAGAAACACACAATGACACAGATGAACTTATAAACATAAGGTTAAGTGAAAAAAACAAGAAAGTAATTCTATTCATATAAAATTCAAAACAAATGCACACTGGTTAGGAACGCATGTACAGGTGACCAATTTTTTAAAAGAGAAATAAATGCAAGAAAACCATTACTATAAATGATAAGACAGTGGTTACCTCTGAAGAGACTGAAGTGATTGTAATGGGCAAGGAATACTCAGGGATTTCTGTGGTCCCAATAATGCTTTGTGGGCTTCCCAGGTGGCTCACTGGTAAAGAATTCACCTGCCAATGCAGGAGATGCACATTGTATCACTGGGTCAGAAATATCCCTTGGAAAAAGAAATAGCAACCCATTCCAGTATTCTTGCCTGGGAAATCCCATGGACAGAGGAGCCTGGCGGGCTTCAGTCCACTCGGTCACAGAGTCGGCCACAACTGAGCATGCACACAATAATGCTCTACTCCTTGACCTTAGTGTGGTGATCTCATAATAAGTTGACAACTGATTGATAAAAGATACATATACATTTTGTGGACTTTAAAATGTATTTCATAACTTAAAATTTTAATGAACTAAATTTTAAAATGGTTTTACATCTAACAAAGGATGTAAGAGTGATAAGTAACCAAAAAGATCTTGATTCTAAAGACGATTAAGGAGATTAAGAAAATATGCTATTGAATCCACTTAAACTGAATGCCACATAAAAAGCAACTCTGTGTCTTAGATAAACAACATTTAAATCTGTTACAAGTCTGATGACTGGATTTCATTCTTTCATTCACTCAACAAACAGACCTACCAAGTATCTTCAGAAGCGGCAAGCACTTCAAGTAAAGGAAAATTTAGTCCTATCTCTTATACTTCCTCTCTCTCACTCTAGGACCCCCCACTGACTTCTAATCCCTTTTGGAATAAAAGATTTAGCTATTATTGAGTGGAATACAATCTCGGGGCAGGGGGAGACTCTCAATTCCAAAATATACAAATAAAAAGGCATGCAGGAATTATCAGGTGCTGATCTGAGTATATGATGGCTCATGCCTCACACGAAGAAATACAGGAAGAAAAGAGATGCTAGCTTTTTCTTCTCCAAACATTAATAACCACAGACAGACAAGCTTTGCTTTTCTACATCAAATAAGAGGAAAACTGAAGAGGTCAGTAGCAGGAATAGAGCATGAGATGAATGGTTTTTAAAACCTGAAGAAATAAGGATACTGTTTAAATGAGACTTTTTTTTTTCAACAAAAGGAAACCAATATCTAAAAGTTATTCGATCTATATTCCCCAACTTGTTAACCATTTTTTACTTTGTGGAGTTAGCTCGGGAAAATAAATTTTACCCTAAAAAGACAGGATTTGCTTAGTGAGATTTTAAAAATTAAACCACAAACTTAAAAACCTGACGTTCCCAAGTTAGCAGTTAGAAAAAAGATTCCAAATACCTGTTTACAAACAAATGAAGTCTCATTTACAGAATCATTGATCTAATTCCAATTCCATATTTGGTTTACACAACTTTCCCTGTATTAGACCTCCTATAACATAGCAAAGCAATCTTCTGAGGAGCAAGAAAGGCTCAGCGAAGAATAAAAAACACTACTCATAAACATGAAACAAACAGGAAAAGAACTTTAAAATTACTTAGAAATTATTAGTAAGAAATTAAAAGGTGAGATAGACCTGGTATGACTAGTCTTTTCATTTAATGCTCTGTTAATATATTTCTGAACACTCATTAAATGTTATTGAAGAGATGCCCAGAAAGATAAATGTGACAATGTCCTAGAAAATAAATTTCAGTTACCAAAACTCAAATTTTACAACTTGAAGTTAGATAAAGCACATTTCACTGACATCAGTCTGGCAGTCTGTTTTGTAAGTACTATGGTGTTATGTGTTTGTTTTTTTTTTTAATAATTGTTAACATACTGAAATTTTTAGGTAGCTCCTATAGTCAAACATGGAATCTGAAGACTGAGTTCTGCCAAGTTCTGCCACTTACCAACTATGTGATCTTGAGTAAATAATCAAACCACCCTAAGCTTCACACCAACCAACCTTATAAGACTTGAGAGCAGATAAAGAAAATAATATATGTGAACAATACTGTAGGGACTCCAAAGATGGGGAACTCAATTTCCTCAATATACTGCAAAAACTACTTTCCACAAATTAATACTTTCACCCATCTCTTATTATGGAAAAAATTAAACAGACAAAAATAGAATGTAATGAAATTATATGTATTCTCACTCAGCTTCAATAATTAAAAACTCATAATAATCTTATTTAATTTATATTCCAACCATCCCCTCTCTTCCTCTATTATTATGAAGCAAGACCCAGACATCATATTATGGCCTCTTTTCAGTGTATGTACCGGTATATGAAGTCCAACAGAGAGGTCTGAGGTATAGATATGGATTTGAGAGTCACCAGTAATGAATTCAAGAGTTGATGCCACAGCTTTGGATGAGGTCAAATACCCATCATTGAGAAAAAAGATAAGATTCTTTTGGTGCCTCTTTGTCATAAAATATAAGGCGATATAAAACACAGTTTTTCTATGAATAAAGAAACAACTGGATTTTTCGAAGGCCTATAGAACTTTTACATCCTATGATTTTAACTGTTTTTTGCCTTAAAAAGTGTCCTTTTATATTAATAGTCACTATACTAAAGGATTTAGAAAAATCCCTGGGACATAAACTGACATTATCTATGTTACATCAAATTTAAACACTGATATTAGAACTTATCTCAAATCTACTTTTTAAAGTACTCGAGAACTTCTTGTTCCTTTTAAATTTTCCTCTTTAAATTGTATAAACCCATTTTATACTTTCTTTTGTATGTATAATTCACAATAAAGTTTTTAGAATAAACTTTAAAAAGAAAGTATGATTCCTGCATTTAAATAGCTATGACAGATGATGGTATATCTTTTAAGCACTTCAAGTTTTGAAGAGACATAAGAATATTTGTGTACTAAAAATATTTTATAAGCTCTTTAGACACCAAGTTGTTGAATCAAAGACCATTTATTCCTACATTTTAATTAACTTTACCCCAAATGTCAAAATTACTTATGATTTATTTACACTCCACTTCCATCCTGGAAAAAATTGTGATTCATCCTTTAAATCTTAACTTCAGAATCTACTTTAAAAGTACTTTAAAAATTTCCTGAAACAATATTTATAAGATGTTTAATAAGATTAACCTTCAAAAAACGAAGTATTTATGACATTTGTAATGGAATGGAACTTTGTGTCTTTTATTTCATTAGTCATCAATCAAATTATTCAAAGCCAGTAAGAGGGGTACAATTTTTAGAAACAATAGATTTTCGATGTTTAAATTTTGAAAGTTGTCATTTAATTGTACTATTTGATTAGAAAAAACTCCAAAATATTTTAAATCTTATCTCCATCTTTGAAGTAATAGTTATAGAAATATGAATGTGTAAGTTTCATAATTAGGTGATACATTTGTGAGCACACCATATATTTGTTTGCTTTATTTTTTTTCTAAGAAAAAACTGGATATATTTAACAGCAGTTTCAACTTTTACTATTTTTCATAACTGCCATTTCACCTAAACAACAGCAAGTTTTTCAGGAAATATTTTTGATTTTTAAAAACTTTTGAAAGACTGCACCTAATGTAAGGTAAAATCCAACTCATTAAAAGCATGATTAAAGAATTACTAAGTCAAAATCACGTTTCCCTCTCCCACCAAAAATATCCAATTCGTTTTTCATATATCAATAAATACCAATAGGATGACTAAAGTAAAATTGATTTTTCAGGAACTATCTACAACACACAGCCCCACCCCCCACCAAAAAAAAAAAATCTTTTTCAAATAAGTGTATTCCAGACACTCACACATTTAATTAAACAGATTCTTTCTTAAATAGAGATGTTTTCTCCTTGTCAGAATAAGCAGTACATTGTTATTATTTAGCATTCACTTTTTTAGTTGGTGGTTTTTATTTTAGGTACTATTGAATATAAATATTCCTTAGTTAAAGTTAATGAGCTACTCCAATTAAAAATAAATTTTAAAAAATTAATGAGTTAATGAGCTTTTTTCATTCTCGTTTTCGACATTAAAATGCATGGGGGAAGGGAGAGATAGTATGGAAAACATAGAATAACTCGTTGAGAACTTGTTAGGTTTTCAATTAAGGAATTTTATAAATCTATCTTGAAGCTGTTCTTAAATTAATTCTGCAACAGCAGCCAAGTGATTTTTTTTTTTTTGGTCTTGAATAGTAATGATACAGATTTTCTTTACCAATAATGTATATATTAACTACATTTAATATATCAGATACATTTTATTTCTGTATCTCTAAAGAAAACCTCGGTGCCTGTCAGTGCCTAATGACATCAATAACATTCATTTATTCTGCCAAAGTAATGAACTTACCATTCTCCCAACTGGAAACACACACACACACACACACACACACACACACACACACACCCCAACAATTTATCTAAGAACTATTTTGATCAAAATGTATGAAAAAAACTAATGATTTTGACACAAAAATTGAAACCTTTCGGTTTTTTGGTCTCTGTAATGTGCCAGACATAAATTTGCTGACACTCAGCGCCTTTTTACCTGTTTTTCCTCTCACGTTTAATACCCCATAGCTCTAAGAATTTTTTAAGAAAACTTCTTTGTTACAATGATGAGAAATGTCTCCATATGCCCTCACTAGCTACTGAGTAGCTATAAAATAATAAAAAGCTCTACAACAGACGATGTTACTTTACTGAATCTATTCAAAGCTTCAGGAAATTAACGCGGTGCTCCTGAGGTTTCAAGAATTTTAAAAACTTATTTAAAAATCATAAACATGACCTATCCGTTAGCCATAAAACACTTCACACAAGTTCACTGAAAGGCGGACTTTTCTGCCTTCGAGGTTTGACCAGAGAGCACAAGCCATGAGTAGAAAACACGAAGATTTCGTTGAGCACTCAAAGGAACAAAACTGTTGACGTCTTAACACTTAAAGTTACTACATATTCTGAAGTTGCTTAATCGTCTTCCATTACTTCAATTCTAGTTGCTTCTATTGTGTCACGAACACCAAAACGCAAACAGTACAAACCTCTTCCCTCAGAAGAAGGGCGAGCTGAGGGCGGTTCTCACAGAACCTGCCAGTAACAGGTGGCCGGCCGGGAGGAACCGCCGCGTTCCCGCCGCCGCCGCCTGGACTCGGGGCCGCGTGGGCTCCCCAACTCCTTCCAGCCACTTCCGGCCGCCCACACCCTCCAGCGGCTACGCACCCTCCCTGCTCGCCCAAGCTTCCGCGTCGCGGCGGCCTGAAGTGCCCCACCACCTTCCCGCTCCTCGTTTCCGCTCAGCGCCACGGGCGTCGGCGCAGGCTGGGAAGCCCTGGGAGAAGCACGTGCCTCTTCTCGAGGCGTCGTCACCCGGGCGGGAACTCTCGCCCGGTCTCCACGAGCCCTGCCGCTGGTTCCCAGTCTACCTCTCGCGCCGAAACTTCTAGACGCCGCCGAGTGGCCGGGGCCACTGTGATGCGTTTCACCTGCCTGCCCGAAGCCTCGGCCCAAAGTGTGAGGTTCTGGAACGTCCCCGACAAAGTGGGGCCAAATAATAAATACGACGAAAATGAGGCCCTGGGGGTTGGGTACCTTGTTCCGGAGATCACACAGTTGTCCAAGCGAGTGCAGAGCCGCGTCTCGTGGTTTCATTCCACCGCGAAGTCAGGAGGGCTGATGGGAGGCACAGAACCCGCCTCAAGGAGCTGCAGGCGCGGGCAGCCCAGAACATAGGCCTGGAGCGGCCCTAGTGGCGGCTGCGTGAGCCAGGGCGGCACTGGGGCAGGCCAGGCAGGTCGGTCGAGCAAGGAGACCCTGCCCCCGGGCGCCCAAGCCCATGCAGCGAGAGCGAGAAGCCTCTTTGCTCCGGCCACCGGCCCAGACTCCCCGGCACGTGCGGGCCGAGCACCGCAGGGGCCACGGTGCACAGCGGTTCTGCGCGCCGGGTCGCCCTCCGCCGGCGGCGCCGCAGGGTGACGCTCAGCGAGGCCGCGGCTGCGCCCACCTGCGGACTTTTGCGGAGTAGGGGGGCTGTTGGGCTTATTTATAGAATAGGAAGGCGTGGTGCGCCGGAGCCGGACCTACGGAGTCCGGAGGGAGGACGCGGCCGAGAAAGCTTCACTCCAGCCGGGTCTCTCAGCCATGAGACAGCTCGGCACGGAACCCCGGAGGAGGGGTCGTTCTTCAAACCCGGCCTCAAGTTGTGCTCTTAGGTCTCACACGGAATAAAAAGAATAGGGTGTGTTGGTCACTTCGCAGGAAACTTTTCGTTGTTTCCTTATTTCCTTCCCTCCTGTGGACAAGTTGAGCAGCTCCTGGGCCTTACGCCCAGGAGGTTTCAGACCAAAAAGGATCGGGACTCTGGGTCTTCTGGAGCATCATTCCAACCTACCCCCACCTCTATCCCTGTCTTCCTCAGGGGAAGGTGGAACCCTACTTCCGACCCCCTGCTGCAATCCAGAAGTCTGCTTCCCCTGACAAAGTGAAACGCGTCCCTATTGACTCTTCTAGATTTTTGTTTTTGCGTTTTAATACGAACTAAGATAGTTTGGCTACTTCTGGCAGGGCCTGAGGGTTTAAAGGGACGTCTTAGCACGTGGAAGGGATGACTCGGATTCCCCCAGCCGCCATGAAGCCACTCGGGACAGCTCAGCAGAAAGGAAGGTTGTCTCTTGCCAACATGCAAGACACGGATCGGTTTTTTTGTCGTTTTGTTTTCTTTTCCTTTTTGGCTCAGCTCTGAGAGCATTACAGAGCTATCCCTTCCCGCCTCCCGACCCTCTTCCCCTCCCCCTCTTCTTTCTGGTGCAGGCGTCAATTAGGGTGAAGAAATCAGTGCCAGGCTCCTGCCTCTGAAGAGAAAGGAATTGCTTCGGGAATTGAGTCCTGACACCTGTCTCTGTCCGCGATGGCGAGAGGGGATACGGGGTCAAAACGCCTGGGGAAAGAGGCCGGGCTGACCGACGCGGGGGGTGGGGGGAGGTAGGGGGGACCCTCTCTAGAAGAGCGTTTCTTTGGCCTGCAGCTTCACATAGGTTATTAACACGCGGGTTATTAACACGCGGGTTATTAACACAGAGGTTTCCTCTCTTTAGTTCCCTTCACCCACCCAAGACCAGGACCTGGGCTGGAAGCAGAAGAGCAACACTGACAAACCGTTCATTAATTTGCATTTATTTTTGGGAAATAATGTAGATAAAGGGGGGAAGAAAGGGGCTGCCTTACATTTCAACAAGTAATTTGCGATCTTCACATCGGACAAATCAAATTTACAAATTACTTTCCCACCTACTGGACGAAACGGCCAAAGCCAAAATTGATATACAGGCGTGGGCTCTCCGTAGATTTCGGAGAATGAAGGTGCACTAAAAACTCACTAGACAAAACAGGGTTGTTTAAAGAGAGAGAAGCCGGCGGAGGAACTGAACCTGGGTTTCGGGCCTGGGGTTGTTTTGTTTTGTTTTCCCATAATACTATATTTTTATCTTTTTGCTTTCTTTTGGTTTCGGTCTCTAAACCAGAACTGCGACCTTGTGCTTAGACCTGGTGAAGGGCTCAGTCCTGCGCCCCCTCCCAGCCTAAACCCCTCCCCTGTGCCCTGACTTGACTCTCTCTCCTTCAGACTCCAGGACCCTCCCGATTCTCCGCGCGCAGCTTCCTAAAACCAAACGATTTTCTTTAATAAATACACAGAGGGAGAAGGTGTGAGAGGGCAGGGAAATTTTGCAACAACTGAAAAAGTAAAAGCGCCATCGTTTGAGAAAGAGAGGAAAGGGGACAGAGGGAAAATAGTTTTTGTTTTATATATATGTGTGTGTATATATATATATATATATATATATGCTGTATATATCTTAAAGTTCTATTTCTTGGGCTAAGACAAGATATACTCAGTTCAACCAACAGCAACTAAAAAGTTTAAGTGGTCCCTGGAACGGACCTGACTATATACAGCATTCCCGCCGAGGCGGGAGCCTGAGCCTGTTCTACGCAGGGCGGGGCTGTGCGCGAGAGGCTAAGGACGCGTTCCTCCCCTGGGTCTCCCACGAGCGTTGGGCGGGAGAGGAGGAAACGCCAGGAGGCTCTGGCCTGCAGGCGGGGAGCGGGGCTGAGGGCAGCTGAAGGGGTGGCAGTCTGCAGGCGAGAAACGCTTAGTGGTTGTTTTGATTTGGAGTAGAGTGTGGGTACACTCCCAACAGGCAGACACATGCCAGTTAGTGACTCCAGTGTCCAGAAAGAATAAATTAAACTGTAGGGCTCAAACAGCAAGACACAGAGCGAAGAGCCTCCGAAGGCTGCAAGTGCATACATAGTAACTGTCCAGAAAGACTAGAAGAGGGCGACTTGGGAGTTCGGTGGGGGCTGAGGAGGGGAGCACACAGCTCTCCTGTATAGAACTTGTTGGCCAAGCCGAAGCACCGGTCCCCCCATCCAAGGGGTGGGTAGGGTTTGCACATCCCTCAAGCAAGTGGCACAAAGATGAGGGCGGCAGTGCAGCAATGGGCATCTTTTGGGGGCATGAAATTTCGGGTCTGGAGAAGCCGAGGCAAAGGCGGGCGGTGCAGCAGCAGCAACAACAGGATGGGGATCACGGAGGGCGCAGGTAGTTGCGTTTCTTCTCCTCTTCCTCCCACTCCTGGGCTCACAAGACCTGAAACCTCCATGAGGCTTGGTCCTTATAGTCCAGACAGTCAGGTGAGTTGAAGTTGAGTTTCCAAGCAGAGGATGCGGCGGCAGCGCCAGGCTCCTTGTAATCCAAGCAGTCGGCAGAGTTGAAGGCGAGCCCCGAGCCGCCGTAGCCCTGGTGGTGGTGGTGGTGGTGATGGTGGTGGTGGCCTGAGGACTGGCTCAGCGGGTGGTGTGCGTGGGGATGGTGGTGATGGTGGCTCGCCATGGAGGAGGGTGCCATAGGGCTGAGCTGGTGCGGGTGGTGGTGCGAGTGCATGGGCGCTAAATACGAGCTGCAGTCCACGCCGCCAAAGTAGGAGGAGGAGGGCGCGGGGTAGCCCTGGCCATAGCTGCCGCCCTGGCCGTAGGACATGGGATAGGAGGCTGCGGCCGAGGCAGCTCCTGCGGCTACCGAGCGCTGCATACACGATGCGTTGCTGGGTGCAGCCAAAGGCTCGGGCATCGACACTGAAGCCGGCGCTGAGCCGGGCGAGATGGAGGCCGGACTCCAGATGGAGGAAGCAGCAGGCGTACTCAACGATGACGGGACCGCCACCGCCGGGTTCCCGCCCAGGCCTGCAGCCGCTGCCGCCGCGGGGTTAGCTGAGGCGCTGGATGCGGAGCTGGAGGACGAGGCGGAACTGGAGACAGCAGGCGGCGTGAACTGGCCGCTGCTTTCGGAGCCCGAGCTCTCCCGCACCGGGGACGACTTTTTCTTTGCTGGGCGGCTCTTGGTCCCACTCCCGCTCTGCTGCTGCTGACGGCATTTGGCGCGGCGGTTCTTGAACCAGACCTGCGGCAGGCCGAGTGGGGAAGAGCGTGTGAGGGGGCGAGTAGAGTTTGCCATTCCCCTGCCTCTTGGACCAACTCCGGCCTAGCAACCCCATCCCTCTCCGATCGACGCCTCCACCCTTCCCCATCTCCGGCCCGGCCAGACCCTGCATTCGCTGCTCCACCCTCCCCCATCCTTCTGCTCAAAGACCCTCCTCTGGCAAAGTAGGGATGTGCACCTCCCCACCCCCACTCCCAGCTCAACTCTGTTGGAGGGCGGAACATTTGTGTCTGTCCAGCCAAAAGTTCAGCCATCTCTAAACTGCTGCTGTTGGCCGCTTCCCAACAGACCTGTGAATGCATGGAGGCCCTGTCTTATGTGAATAGAGCCCGGGAAACTGCAGCGAGGCACAGAGCAGGCCGCGGAATGGGGGGCAGCCACCAAATCTAAGCCGGAGCCACTCTGCCCCAAGGAGGCCTGGTGCTGGGCCGGCAGAGAATTTGGGTGGGAGCAGGAAGCTGAATTAGAGGGGGATTACGGAAGGAAGCCTGAACATAATTTCGTTGAACTTCTTGGCTCCAAGTGGGGAACCAAATAAGACAGTCATAAAGTTCTCACTCCTCTCGGAAGGCCCGGGTACAAGACATGGCATTCCTGTTCTCTCGAGCCTCTGGGAGGAAAAAGGCAAGATAAAAGGCCTTTGAGAAGAGTTCTGAGTTATGACCTGATCAATATTTTCGGGTCCCTTTCATCTGTCACACACACACACACCCAGAAACAGCAAAGCTAGTAGCCAGATTTTGCGTTCAGCATCCTCTCAGAGCAAAGAAAAAGGTCTAATCACACTGCCGCCACCCGTGGGGCACACTTCCAGACAGAGGACCAGGCTTTGGCCAAGCCCCACTCTTTCATTTCCAGGATTCCCGGGATGCAAGGCCAGGGCAGAGGCAGAATTCAAGACCCGGTAGGAAACTGCCAAGCCCTGGGGTGGCCGAAGAGGCAGGGGACAAGTGTCGGGCTTGGCCTCCTGCAATCCTAAAAGAGACTTCGGAGAGGCGCCCCGGGGCCAACGGCCCAATTCAGGGCTCTAAGATAGTTCCTTTAATTTTGGCCCCTCTGCCAGGCCCGGGCCCAGCGCTAGGGGGAGTCTGAGAGGGGCTGCCCAGCCTGTAAGCCCGCCCCCACACCAGACCACTTCCCAACCAGGCCCTCTCTAACCAGCCCCAGCACCCCTCCCCGGACCCTGGAAATCCCCCGCGCGCGCACCTGGACTCTGGACTCTGGCAGGTTGATCTTGAGCGCCACCTCCTCACGCATGAAGATGTCTGGGTAGCGAGTCTTGGCGAAGAGCGCCTCAAGCACGTCCAGTTGAGAGCGCGTGAAGGTGGTGCGCTCGCGTCGCTGCTTCCGCGGGGTGGCTGAAGGGAAACGCGGGGGAGCGTCGGGTCAGTGGTGGCCACGCGGACTCGCGCTAGAGGATTTGGACAGGACCTTGGCAGGCCCTGGACCAGGTCGTTGCAAAAGAAAGCCGAGCTCCGAACGAGAAAAGAACTCCCCAGGGAGGCGAGCCTGACAGGCCACAGGTGGGAGAAACTGCAGGTGTGCCTGATCGGCACACCGACACTCCTGATTGTCTCCGACACGCCAGGGCTGACCCCTTCCCTGCCTCTCAGAGGTTAAGAAAGGAAGAGAAGTTATACAATCTTTCTTCCTTCGCTGCCCGCCCCCTGCCCCCCCCCCCCGTCCCCCGCCCTGCCAACACTCTCCCTGACTGGAGGGTGGGGAAGGGGTGTGCTGGAACGTCCTGAAAAACACTTTCCGAGGTAATAAGCGGAGGTGAAGAAACGGAACCTAGACAAGAGAGCCAGGATTTGGCTCAAGTCGTCCACGTCAACAGTGCAGAAGTTGGTGCAGGCCACCCATCTAAAGGACAATTTAATTATGGAGGGAGACTCCCGCTGCCTTACCTCTGCCAGCCGCTTTGCATAAGGCAAGCTCGGCCTTTCCTGTCAGGGCCAAGCGAGTGTCCATATTCCTCGTTCAGTGTTGAGGGGGAAAGGCATAGATTCTTTCAATCTCTCTCTCTCACACACACCCCACCCATGGGAAACGAATCCGTGGGTAAATGCGCTCTGTGCTGGCGGTGGGATGACAACTGGAGAGAAGTTGCCGGTGTTGCCGGGCTGGAGGGCTTACTTCTCATGTCTTAGCCACCCCGGCCCTACTTCCCGACCACGATCTGTCCTCCGAGTCAGCGCTCCCTGCAATGTAAGAGACTAGGCAACCGGTTCCCTGGGCCTAATCTGGGACAAAATTTGTGCTCAAACCCAGAGCTGGTGATTCCCCAGAGTTCTAAGGGAGGAGGGTGTAGGGGTCGATGCTCACCCGGATAGCCCACGGAGGGGTGTAGGAGGTCCATGGCTGGCCCGGCTAGACCGAGCCCATTCATACCATATGGGGGTTGTTTGAGGTAAGACATCATGCTAACAGCTGGGTGGAGGCGCCCCGACGGATCCAGGGGGCCGGGGGCCAGGCGCAGTGCGGGGCTCCCACTGCGCAGTCCTTCAAGCTCTGTTGCGTCTGGGGGCCCGGCCTATGGAGACAAATGACACACCGAAACTGTCATTCCAAGCCACCACTGCTTCCTGGTCTTGCCGGAGGAAGGAGTCACAGGATGGGGAGGTGACGCAGGCTATGGATCTGTGCAGAACTCGGCTCTATAAGGCCTTAGCCCGAAGACCACAGATTCTTTGAAAAGTAAAATTTCTGGATCATTATCACTTCTTTTCGGGCTTGGAATGGGACAGACACTCGTAGGGCGACGCTAGGAGTGAGGAGAGGTTAAAATCGGGGGCAACCTTGGGAGGTCAGAGCCCAAAACGCAGAGTGCGCTAGGTCCCAAGACTAGGCAAAAATCTGTTCGGGTGGGAGAGGGCATCACACCACACAAGCAAACATCCCCTCGACCTCAAGGCAGCAGGAGACCCAGAGCATGAGGGGTTGTTTCGTTTTGTTTCAAATGTTTTTGAAAGTGGAACGGACAGGTAGACTCCAGAGAGCCAAGGTGAGGCACAGCGGAGGGCTCGCGGCACCTGGGCCTCTCCGGGACGCATTGCTCACTGAGTACATCCTTCCAGAGTCTCCGCGGCTGGGTCCCACAGCCGCTCTACCAGTTTACCTCTCTGTGCCTGGCCGCTGAGAGATTGCTTACCCGGAATCCCACCCACACTTCTACCACCGATTCGAGCCCAGGTCCGGCCGAGGCGACCAGAAGGCGCCACCGTACAGGTGGCGGTTCAAACACGCCGCCCGGGATCACCCGCACCTCGCCACAGCCGCAGGCCGTGCTTCCCCAGAGCAAGCCAGTCCTGGCTGCGGACAATGGGGTCCCGGCCGGGGTCGAAAGGTGACCTGACCAGCGCCCCAAGGGTCTGGCGGATTTGGGAAGCCTCAGTGCAATAGGTCTGGTGCGCTTCCGGATTATTCTACTAGCTGAACCAGAGCCCGAGGACCCGATCCAGACTAGAGAACTAGGCCTCTGCGGCGTAGTTCGCGCTGCCCCGGGCAGGAAGGTCGACGCCTGGCTTCCCCAGGTTGCCCCCCAAACGGAGGTGCTACAATCAGGAGTCAGGAAGTAGCGCTGGAAGAGTGGGACGGAGACCCCAGAGGACCTGTCGCTTTAGCCCGCTTCACAGGAACTTAAAGCAGACCTGGGACCCGGGCTAGAAGAGTTCAGGGAAAGAAAGAAGTTAGAGCTAGAGAAGTCTCCCGCTTCTCTCCCCAGGGACCCACGGCCTGGGCCGGGAAAACTCGGTTTGCAGGGAAGGCGACAAAAGGGAAAGAGCCGGGGCCAAGGGAGAATGGGACTCAGCTGTGGCGACTCTGCTAGACTGCAATGGTGAGTTTTCAAAGACTTTCTTCAAACTTAGCACTTTAGCTGGGTTACTTCGGAGGAGGCGGGGGAGGGGTGCGGGGCCGCCGCGGAGCTCCGGGGTCCTCCGCTCAGCAAGAGGGGAGCCAGGTGGCTTCCCAGCCCCGCCCCCCACATGCCAGGGACCGGGGAAGCGGGGACCCATTTGAGGGGGGCGGGGGGCAAGAGCCACGACGCGTTCCCAGAGTCCCGGGCGGCCAGCGGCTTTCTCCTTACCTGCCCTCAGCTGCCGGGGCCGCTCACCATCTACCTCTCGCCCTCACACAGACCCTCTGGACGGCCAACCTGCAAAACAGAGCGGCACAGGAATTACCGCGGGCCCGGGCGGGGGGTCAGGGAGCCGCGGGATTTCTTTCTTTCCCCAACTTCCCTCCTCCCTTTCTCTTTCTTTCTAGTGGCTTTGTGCGTGTCCTTCCAGGTTTCACTTTATTGCACAGACACTTTGTTTGCAAAGCCCCACACGCTCCCGACACAGTGCCTCACCCGGGACCGCACCGAGGGGGCCGCAAGGAGAAGGTGGGGGTAAGAGGGGCAGAGCTGGGAGGTGGCTCGAGGTTGCCGTGGCACTCCGTGCAGCGTGGAGGCGGTGGGGGCTGGGGAAGTCCTGCAGAGGCACTTTGCAAACTAAATAAATCAAGCGAGTTACCTTGTCGGAGTGGCTTGTCTCGCCGGGTTGTTTAGGTGATTGGAAATGTAGCCTGATGAAGATTGATCACCTTTCTACTGCCCTCCCCGGGTATGTGAACGCGAGGTGAGTGCGTAACGGGGCTAGGCTGCCAATCCCCGGCCCCGCGCGGGCTGAGTGACAGGGAGCCGGGCAATGGCAGCACGAGCCGGGGGTTACCTCCGCGCTCCCCCGCCCTCCCCCGCCCCCTGCACCCCGCCCTCACCGCCCGCCCGCCCCGCCCCGGTCGCGCGCTAACTCCGGGGCTAGACTGGCAAACGCAGCGCAGAGCAAGACGAGCAAGGCGAGCGCCGCGCGGGAGCCCGGGCCGCGGAGGGAAACGCTGGCCCTGAGGTTGCCCCGGGGCTCCCCGCCCTTCTCTCGCCCTTTTGGCGCCCTGGAGGGAGTGGCAGAGAGGAGGCGAGGTGCTGGAGAACCGGTTCCCTCGCTCTCTGGCACGCCACCCGATGGGCGCGAGGAGCCGGGAGCTGCGGGCTGGAGGGGAACCGGCCTCCGGCCCCTCTCCCGACGCCGCGGGCCCCAGAGTCTTCATGCACCGGGCCATCCGCGGGCCCCAGAGTCTTCATGCACCGGGCCATCACCCGCAGACGCACGCGGCGGGCAACTCGTGCTGGTCCGGGCTACTTTGCTGAGAGCGGGAGCAGACCCGAGCGCGCAGATCCCGCCTCGGCGCCTCAGGACTCCAGTGCCCTTGAGCCGCACCCGCAAGGGAGGCACGGCCACTTACCTGCTCTTCGACGTCTCCTGGAGTTTCCAGTCCCCACGATAGGTGTTTGCAAATCCTGAAAGCTTCTTTTGAAATGTCGGCTCCCAGCGTCCCCTCCCCTTTACACATACACTGTACTTCTGAATCAAAAGGTTTGGATAGAAAACTTTGTCTTTCACACTGGCTCCTTTTACTAGGGGACAATCTAGTGGAAAACGTGGCCACAGACTCTGCCCTCAGTTTCCTTCCTTCATGCCGCCGGAGCCTCCTTGAGCGATCTCCCCGGATAGTTCGTACTGGCGAAGCCCATTTCCCAGTCGAACAAACTTCTCAAAACACGTCTACCTGGGTGGACTTTTCAAAGCGCAAAAAAAGTGTTTGCGCCCCAACGCTGAGTAATGCAATTCTTTTAAATGGCACCTCCTCCTGAATATTAGGCCGACTTTACTTACCCCCTTTCGAGGAATTCCTACCGCTTCTTCTTAATCTCCCCCCCGCCCCCTCCCCTCCACCTCAACAGGCGGAGTGAAAAGTTTGAACCAGAGTAAGTGTGAGGGCGAGTCTAGGAGCCGCCGGGCGCTTCGCAGTGGGGAGCACCGGCGCTGCGGGGCCGCGGGGTAGGGCACCGAGAACGCACCGGGCGCGGGGCGAGGAGGTGGCGGAGAAGGACGGGGGAGCCCGCTGAGTGAAAAGGGGCCGCGGCCGCCGCTCATCAAAGTGCTTCCCCTCCCCCAAGCGACACTTTCCTTTGGAGTCCGAATAAAATACGGTAACAGAATATGATGGAGGGCACACTGTTTCCTTAACTGCTTCTCAAAGAACCCGGGAGATCTTCTTAGGACCTTTAATAAGGCTTTGGTCGGTTCTTTTGTTGATCTCTCAAAATCAACTCCTTCTAATTGAAGTTGGAGCTGAAAGCGAGCTAATGTTCAAAGAAAGTGGCCGCCAGACTAACGAAATTACATTTTTTTTTTTTTGACGATGAGGGAACATCTAATCAAAGGGGCAAAAGAGGAGGGGTGTGGGGGGGGAGTATGAAGGAGAAAAGGTTTTACAAGATCCTTCTCTGGTTCACAAAAGTCAGCGACACGGGCGCTTCTCTCCAGAACAAAGACACCGCGGCCCATTCACAAAAGCAAGAGAAAGAGAGAGCGAAAACAATAAAAGAATGAGAGAAAAGGAAAAACACGAACAAGATAAAGCCTTAACAGGAAAAGAAACTGCGCAGAGCGCAGCGCTGACTCGAGTGGGGACACATATTAGGCTCGCGCAGGCCCCCGCGGGGGAATAGTTCGCGAGGCCCTGGGCTCCGAGCCCCCGAGATGCGCAGAGATTTAAAGCTAGAAACGAAATATAGCCCCCGCCTTCGGTTCTGGGGAAAAGCGCTGACTGGAGCGCACTAGTTTGTCGGGAAGAGTTGGCCGGCACGCTGGGCGCACTCCCCTGAGCTTCTGCGCCTCCGCGCCTCTATCCCGGCGCTATCCCGGCCGGGGCCTGCGCGCTGTGTGCCTGAGTTAGCCCTCTCCGGCCTCGGTGCGTGCCGGGTCTCCCAAACCCTCGTCCTCCCGCCTCCTCCCGGCCCCCTTGCGCCTGCAGCGGCGGCGCTGGGCCGAGGTCCGGCAAGGTGGGGCGGCTGTGCGCGCTGGAATGTGCTCTGGCGGTCCCCAGGGCCCTCCACGCGGGAGCCAGGCTCTCTCGGTTCCAGATGCGGCCGCGATCTGGGGGAAGTTGGGAGGTATCAAGTAGCACAATTCCCCCCCCTCCTAATGAGAGTATTTATCTAATCCCAAATTGCAGGCGAATTTTCTTAATGCTCAACCCGTAAAACCCCGGGATTAAGAGAAGAAAAAGAGAGAGGAGAGGGGAGAGGGAGGAGAGTGAAGAGGGGGAGATTGAGATGAAAGTTTCTTGTATGCGGCGGAAAGGACTCGGGCAGCACGTCGCTAGGCAAATATCCAGGTGGGAGACGCTGGGCCTGAAGCCTCGACCGTTCCAGCAACGGCCGCAGCTCGGGGAGGGGAAGAGGGGGCCCTTGCCTGGGGAGAGCCGGTGGACTCAGCTCAAGGGCCCCCGGCCGAGGAGGGGGCGTGGGAGCTGGGCCCTGGCTTTAGCATCCAGGTGACCTCGAGGCTGGGCCAGACTCTGGAGGACACTTGGGACGGGGGAGGGGTTTGGCTCTGGGGCCGTGGGATCCCGGCCAGGGGCGGAAGTTCTGCACCGGCCCGCGGGGCTGTGCCCAAGCCAGCCCGCTGCCAACACTCCTCCTCCTCCACCTCGGCGATCCCCGGGCCCACAGCTTCTTTTGCAGCCGCGCGGGCTTTCGGGTCCACGGCCTCTGGGCGTGCTGGGCTCGCGCCTGCGCCCGAGAGGCAAGACTTTGGGCACCACGCGACAAAATCCGGACACGGCGCCTTCGCAGCGGGCCCGACCGCGCAGCTTCCCGGGGGCCGCTGCGGGGCGTGCGGGCACCACAAAGCAGCCCGAATGGAAACCCCGCGAGGCTCCGGGCTGAGGCAGGAGGGGCAGGGAGAGGGACAGCAAGTCTGGGGCTAGTGAAGGTTTGTCCCTTGGCAGCTCGGGAGCGGTTTAGGGGAGCCCCCTCTCGGCGAGGCTCCGCCGGAGGGAAGGTTTCCGGAATTCGAATCCTGTGTAAATGGACTGGGTGACGCCGGTCGCCCAGTCCCAGGCTGCTCAGGGCTGGAGGTTTCTGTCTGCCGGTTTCCCTAGGGTTAGAGCCGGGCTCTGAGAGCTTCTTCCCTCAGGGAGCGTAGCTTTCTCTGTTCTTCTGCTCAAATGAAGAGGGCAAAACCCGATTTCATTTAGTTCTGGTAACTTTGCAGTAACTTCCTTAAATTCTTGTCATGAAATTCTACCTTGGTGTGGTTTTTATCATTTTGAAAGACTGGCGGCGGCATACTTTTTGAAAGGAATTTGTGTGTACTGGTATAAATATTTGTAGGTGTATGTACGCATTATGATCGAGGCTAACGTATAAATGCGAGTGGACTGTTTTCTCTGTCTCCAGACTTGTTGAACGAGCTTTGTTTCAGTCACCCTGGTAGAGTGATGGAAACTACCATAAAATCGCCAGGTTTTTTTCTGTAGCTTAGAACTTCTTGTTGAAAGTTCCCTTTCCCTCATCTCATACACACAAACCTGCACACACCCTCCTCCTCCCCTCCAACAATAACCCCTCTTCCTTTCACTTCAGCACCTACAGTCTGGAGGGTTATCAGAAGTCATAGTTATTCCTCATGAGTGCAAAATTATAACAACTGCAAATTATAACATATTAGCTTTTTTTTTTTCATTGCTGTGGATTCACAAATTTCCTCAAATCTTTAACAGAAATAACCCTTTGAAACATGCTAGTTTACACAGCTTAAGAAAATATGACCAATTGCTTTTCAATTCACATTGGTGTTTCAGCAGGGCCCCTTTGGGGGTGGTGTAAACTTATTCAGATCCAAATACAGCCCAGTATCATGCCCTGCATTCAAGAGGACCATTTTTTTTTTCCACATGAAAAGTCTTATGAATACAAAAACTTCTCTCAAACCAATGTCAAGTTTTCATTACAAAGAAGTAGCAGCAGTGTTTAAGGTAAGAAAGTTTCTGCTTTTATTGAAAATTTATATATGACTCAGTATTGTAATAAATAAACAGATAACCATTTTCACAAAAAATGACAGTGCTATGCTAGAGAAGAAAATATTAATTGGAGGATTTACTCAATAATGGCAAGACAGATTTTATCAATACAGAATAAATAATAACAGCATTCTTGAGCCAATTTTTAAGACCCAACAAAATGTGGGAACCAAGCTAGATGTAATAAATAATTATCCAGAGAAAAAGATGGTGCATTCTCAGATGATAAGACTGTCTTTGTAAACTGATGCATGTCAATTAGTCCCATTCTTACTGCTCACCTTCAAATCACAGGACTTGTCTCAGGCTACGTTAAAAGGCCACCCTCTGAAGAAAGCAGAGAAGTACTCTTATTATCTTTACAGTGAAATGTAAAACAACTGCAGAAAATCCCACCGGTAAACAGAACACAATTTAATAAGTAAATTGAATATGATCTAACTATAAAATTTAGGTAACAGACTCAGTGTTACATATGGAAGGACTGGAAAAAAATCATTCATGACGTTTTCTTTATCCCTCCCTCTTAAGCCCCCTCCCACCCCTCATTATGCTATTAACAACAACATTAACAACAACAACAAAAATGTTTTAAAATTTTCCTCCATCAAAAAATGTGGGAAAATAATGAGGGAAGAGTTTTCTTTCTTTGAACAGTTTCTTGAACACTCCCAATACCAATCACTCACAAGATGTCTGTGCAAATCTACTTCACATGATTTCAAGGAAATGATTAATTCACACCAAAAAACCCTTAAACAAAGCTATTTCGGAATTCTGTACAAAATCTGGAAAGGAGGGAGGAAAAGGATGGTGGTGGCAAAGAAGTACAATCCAGTCAAACAAAATGTTACAAGTTTTAAATCAATGAGAATGACTTTTCTTTTTATGGTCTGGGAAACCCAAGGCTAATAAAATGTTGGTCAGGATTCTGGTCTGGTTTCTACTGAAGGACACATTTCTCTTCTTTCTTGGCCATCTTGCCTTTGTTTTGCTCCAGAGTTCGCTCCAAATGTTCATCTTCTTCTTCGGCCCTGGAAATCAAACAGGAAACCAAATTATTTTTCTTCGTGGAGGGTAGAGCCGAACTCCCCTCTCGCTCCAAATTCCAAGCCCCAGAGGGAACCCGGACTGCGGGGCCAGGGAGTGGCTGCCCTGGTCCACTGGAGACCTCTGGATATAACTCCCCGACCCCACCACCCACTTACTGCTTCTCCTGCGCGTCCAAGTCCCTGACGAGCGCGTCGCGCTTGTCCACTAGGGCAACCAGTTCATCCAGCAGGAGTTGCTCGCGTCGCTTCTGGGCCTCGGTCTTCTGCCAGTCTGCAGAGGACAGGAGGCTCCTTACCCCACTTTACCCTCCCCTTCCCGCCTTTTCCAGTTCCCTTTTATTTCTCTGCAAAACATATCACAGAGCCACTAGCTAGTAGTGTTTCACGGGAAGTTTGGCCGTCGTGGTGAGGATTTCACCCCTAAAACCCTACTTTCTTAGTATTTTCCGTAGATAAGAGACGGCTATGGCCGGGTTGAAGCCTTCACGAGACCAGGTGTGCGCCGGTGGCCAGCCGGAGGTGCGCACCTGATTTCAGCCAAAGTGGGGGAGGGAGAGCTGGAGGCCCAGAAGAGGTCAGACTGAGGGTTGGTGGTGGGGGATGCGGGTAAATGAGGAGGCGGGAAGCAGAGATGGGCGATAAAATCCTCCTGAAAAGGCTAGAGAATCTGCCTGAGAACCTATCCTCCTCCCCCACCCCCAAGCTCACTCCATACAGCCCATTCTTCGCTAATTTCCTCTCCGCTCTATTTTAGCAGTTGGATGTATCTCACACTGGGCGCCATATGCTTCACAATAACTTTAAAAGTAGTGAATCGGCTAATTAGCATTTTTCTTTGAAGTAAAAAATAAATTTGCTCTGCAATATTACACTGCAGCTCTCGATCGCATCACAGCCAGTTTTCTTTTGGAGAGGTTTGCTGCGTGGCTTCAAATCAAAGCACTTTTGCAAAGGAAAAAATTACATACTTCTTTTTGAAACCCCATGTTAAGGTTGGAAAATCCGATGGGCCGTGCTCCTTCCATGTGTAGGGGCAGTTTTTTGAAGATTTTAGGCCCCAATAATATATTTCCTAATCTTTGCTGGTCTGATAATTTCCTTAAGATGAGCAGCAGTTTCGTTTAATAAAAACAGGACCAAATCGAACATTTAAAGCACTTTTGAAACCAAAGCCAACTGCTCTCTGGCCAGACTGCAAGGGCTTGTAGCTGTCAATCAACCTCCAGTCTACCCCGCCCCCCTCATTAGGAAGGTAAACAATGAAAAGAAGAAGTAGATGATGAGGCAGATAGCCGAACAAATGAGGACCTAAAGGGAAACAGGACACCAGCTTGGGGGGGAAAAAAATACCCTGGCCACTGACTACTGTAGCTCCCTCCCCCAGCAAATGCACTTTCCAAAAAACAGAGGAGTGCAATCCTTTCTGGTTTCTCTCTTCTCTCTCCATTGCCCTGGGCAATCATGTTAAAACTCACATGGCTGGTGCTTATTCAGATAAACCTAACAATGCACACCGCTGGTTACCATGTGAATCTTCACAAACCGCACAAGAATGTGCTGGTTCAAATCCCCCCGACCCCCTCCAAAGCAAAATTTATTCAAGACAGCAAACTGCTCAGCAGCTTTATGAAAGCAAATGGAGCTAGAGGGAATTCTATCTCGTATTTACAAATTAAAAATTAGATGCATCATCGTGCAATAAAGGTTAGAATAGCAGCAAAAACCTAGAATATTTTATCACTATTTCTATCACTATAAGCTCAAATACATACACACATAAATATTAAACATGCTATATATTAATTATCCTCATTTGATACAAAACATCACACAAATAGGTACATTAAATGATTGGTCACATTACATTCTTATTTAAAAAAGAAGTGTTCAATTGCATAGAGAGAAATAAACAAACTATTTCTACAGAAAGCTTTTTTCTGAATGTAAGAATTTAAAAAATAATAATGAAACACCAAAACTGAAGAAAAGCCATATCTATCACAATTTTATTCCTCAGATTTAAATGCAACTGAGGTCAGGAATGCTGGACAATTTTCTAATCTGGTTCTTGTTCTTAATCAGTTTCATTCTACTACAGTGGATAAATTAATAGACTCTCCAGGTTGGAAAGATCTTAAAGGTCATCTGGTCTGATTTCAGGTAACTATAGTTCTAGAAGCATTAACTCTGAGAAAAACCTGCTAAATTTGAAAAAGATTTGTAACTAAATTTTATAATTATTAAGATTACCAACTTTGATAAATATTAATTTTTCCATTTCTGACCTCAAGAAATCATTCTAAGTTTAATTTATAATTCTTTACTTCCAAAACATTTTGATGAGCTTTAATACTGGGAAATAAAATTTCTCCACCATAAACTCAAGACATATAATTACATTGATAATTACGAAATTTTTTAAACTAAGAAAATAATTTTAGGGACACATAATCTTAATTAAATTATTCCTTCTCTATACTTGGTCAGCCACTTTTAAGGTTTTAATTAATAATTAGAAATATCAAGATTTATTTAATTTTTTTTTAAAATAAGGTTTTAACAATATGGATAAGAGAGAAAATTTTGTATTTTTAGTCCCTTAAGTATTGAATAGTTTTAAAAATCTTAATCTTCTCCTAGCTCAATAATGACATTTCCCATAACTGTAACAAAAACATTTTTTAAGTTATGAATATTTAGGAAATTTTCATCATCTTACAAATTTAACTGACATTAAATTTTAAATATTTCAGCATAAATTTATAGGATTTTTCATATTAAATCTGTCATCACCACATTAATATCTATCTACAAATAATTAGTCAAATTGTGGGGAAAAAAAGCTATGTACAGTGAGTAGATTTTACACCAGCAAAACTACTTGTACTTTGGGTTTGCTTTCTCACAGGACAAACTGATCAAGATTCACATTTGTACAGTCAAGGCCTAAATTTAAAAAAAAATTTAAATCCCCCTTTTAATAGCTTCACCTAGACATAATGTCATGTTTTTGAAGCCTGAATGTAAGTTTATGTGTTACCTGTTATACATTTTAAGAAAGGATTACTCACCTATAACAGCTAGCCAGATGCACTGACTTTGGCTTGGACAGACTACAATGTGGGTTCTGATTAATTTAAAGATTCCAGTGTACTTTTGCTACAAAAGCCATATCCTCTCACAACAAATAGGATTAAGTTTTGATGCTGCATTTGAGCCAAAGTGTTGAAATAAAGAGATTCTGTTTATGTCTATCTGCACTGAGCTGTTTCGTTAATTCAAAAAACTCTTTTTTTAAATATAGGGCCAATTATTCATTCCCTGATTCAGTTTATTTGCTGAAGTTGATAATTACCTTGGAAAAAAGGCAAAGAAATACCTATAAACACTTTAATAGAAAGGACCTAAAGTTCTTGTAGTAAACCTTCAACCTTGCCACTATAAATAAGCCTGGCACTTTGATGAAAATTAACACTAGTTTTGTAAAGAGCACATTGGGGGATTGCAGTCAAGTCTTATCTTTAGTTCCAGTCAACTAGCAATCCTGAAAGAGTTTGCATCATCATCAGAGCAGGCCATTTGATAGGATTCTACCGCTGTACCTAATCAATCTATGGAAGACTGTGGCTGTGCTGTGTAACAAAGCTAAAATAGATTTACAAATGGGGTTTTAGGGGATAAGCTCCTCCACAGGATTACATATTGATTTTAAATATAAAAAGCTTATCATATAAGCCATAACTACAAAAATAGTGAACCTATGCATAAATCCCTTTAGAAGAGCACCCACTTCAAACTCTAAGCCAAGAATAAATCAAGATGTACAAAATCCTAGAGAAGATCCATTTCTTGTGCAGAAAATGAACACACCACTTTCCAAAAGCCCACCCTAATGTGTGCAGAAATGAATTTATCTTTCCTGAGGGGGCATTAAATAATCTGGAACAAAAAAACTATAGGAAAGTATCTGAAAGATGTTTGTTAGCTTAAAGGATCCTGCAACTTAGCTCAGTAGAGTGAAACTCCTGCAATGAAAACACCTCAGGGGAAAAGAAAAAGGTAAAAAAAGGCCAAAGTGATTATGGATTCTCAGAAGAATGGATATAGTGAATGTTATTATTATTATTTTGCTCTCAAACCAAGCTGTTAATATTTCTTTCATTGTGCTATGGCTATTAATATTCTGTGCTTTCTCCTGGTGAATGGTTTCACTAGCAGATTTATTTGGAAATATTTTAGTTTATTTATTATGAAAAACATCTCATGGCTACTAAGAAGAGATGGGAAAGAAAAGAGAAAGGAACTTTAAAACAAAGTAAAGCAAAACAAAACCAATCAGTGTTGCCTGTTTATGTGTTTTTCTGCAGTGATTTAATGCTCCAGAAGACTACTGAACTGCATGTGTGTCCATTCTAAGGGCTGGCTCAGAGGACACTGTCTTCAAAGAACTGATAATCATGATGACCAGTATTTCTCTAGGACAGCCCAAGCCACATATTGCCCAGGCTAGTGGGGCAGGCCTTTCTCTGAGAAAGTGTCTTTATTTGTAATCAACAGGCTGTTTCTTTCCTCAAGCCTCTTTTTCCTGTCAACCAATAACAGAAACTGGCTGAGAGATTCAAGGCACAATCAGAGATATGGGACAATAGCATTAATTAAAAAGTAAAACAGAACAAATCCTCAAAAAAGTAACAATTGCATTAAAGGTGTCTGAAAAGAAAAACATTCTTTTTTTCCCTCTTCTTCAAAAATACTTTCTACTGTTCTTCCATGTGTACAAGAGGATCAGACAGAAAAATTTTAGATTATTTAATTAAGACTGAAGGTCTACTACATAGGGATAAGCTGCCAATGAAACTTCGGTGTTTTATACGTATCATGGTCCTCCTTAAAGATGGTACTATATGGTAATAATAGTGGTTTTGGGATAGAAGCAGGATTTGCCTTAAAAGTCAACTGTATTGTATCAAGCTGCATCTTAGGGATGATTTAACTTACTATATATGACAGAGTAAATTTTTAAAAATTGTAATATTCTGTATTGAGCATAATGAATTTATAAAGAATAAACTATGAGTTATACATACATTATACATACTATGTACACATATATTTTATATTATACATATAAATATCATATAAATAGAATTTGCTATACCTACTTTTCAAATGACTGTTACACTTTCTAATCTCTTTTAAAGATTATAACCATGACAACAAAAATTATATCAAGAGGAAAAACACCATTTAGTATATTTGTGCATTTTATTTCAATGGCAAGTTTCACAGAACTTCTTAAATAATTTTGACAAATTTTATAGTCATTAGTGGTATAATTTGACAGCCACTTGAAGAAAATTAGTTATCTGAAGCCTTTTAAATAAAGTAAATCTAATTTATAAATTAGGATATACAAATGTCATATTTATCAAATGATATTAGGAATATAAAAGTAAAAATGAAGTTTGTATAAATGTAGAAGATAGTATTTAGATAAACAGCATGTGTTTTATTTAATAATGATATTAATTAAACTATTTTTAAAATATATGGTTTCATTTGACTTTCTCTTACAAACTTAAATTTCTAGTTTCTGAACTAATTATAATTGACTTCTTATAGATCAGGTACCTTATCAGGTGAAGAAAGAAATTACCATGGACAGTCAGTGGGTTAAGAGGTCAATATAGAATAGGAAAATCAATTTGCATTGATTAGACAAAAGGTCCATTTTACAGAGCCCAAAGGATTAGCTCTTAAGCAGACATCTTTGAACTATAAGACATTTTCAACTAAGAGTATAAGGAGAACAGCATTCTAAAGTACCAAAGAATTTAAAAAAATAACTATATATAATAAATGTCATAGTTAAGCCAGCTGATGTTTATCGATATTATGAACCATACTTAGGATTACTAAATATGTTATTCATTTAAAAGTTTATATAATGTGTGAAAGTATTGAATTTATCTCATGTGCCTGAATCTTTGCTTGACTATTTACTTAATAAGAGTTGGAATCTTAAGAACTATAGTAGACTGGACAGTGACATATTTATATGGACATCAGTTAAATATTAAGGTAAAATTTAGAATCTGAATGTGAAAAATCAAAATGATAAATCTTTCTCAAACCTCTGCAGTGGAAGCAACTTTAACTTACACATAAAATGAAATCATTTAAATACTTATATTTTCTATTTAATGGACTTTTAAGCTTACAATTTTATGTTTTAGAGTAAACAAAATGATCTGAATTAGGGTCTTAAGGTTTTACATGACTAATGGTTTCTGAATCTAAGACATTTATTTGGAACTCCTGTAGTTCCTAGTCAGACCACACCTAGTGAGACCGAAGTATATTACACTCTTTAAAAAATCTCTTTGACAACTGACACTTTACACACCTCACTGGGCCATGGCATCTCTTACCTTCAATGGCTAGCATTGCCCGCAATTCCCGATTCAGCAGCTCATACCTTCGTTCTAAATCGTGTTCTTTTTCCCTAGGCAAGTTACAAAAGTTCATCAATATGCTAATTACTAAATCATTAAACACTTAAAAAAAACCTTTAGGTTACATTGATTTTAGGACTCATAACTGACTTTTCTCTTTAACTTTAAGCTACTCAAAACAAATGATACACAAACCTAAAATCTTCCTCAGGTTGAATACTTACTAGTGGTATTATTTTTCTCCTTCAGTTTTGAGTTGTACAAAAGTATATTTTAATCTGTGGATAAGTAATCTCATTCTTCAATGCTTCTTGTCTTAAGTGCCAGATGTAAAGCTATTTCATAAAATATTTTTCGTAACTGTCAATAAACACCTTTTAGTCTAGAACTCCATGTGAAAAGAGTACAAGAAACGCAAAAGTATTAGCAGTGCAAATTTAATATAGAGACAAAAAAATCAGGATAAATTAAGTTCTGCACTTCATAATTCTTTTATTAAGTTAAGGCATTGCAGAAATGATAAAAATAGAGGCTTTCACTAAAATAAAATGTAAACCTGTTTCTTCCCACACTAGGTGGCATAATATAAGAATACTGCTAGTGAGAAAAAGGGACAAGCATTAAGTCCTTCACTAAATGCTAAAGACTTGAGAATGCTTACATTTGGTTTAGTCTCCATTTTACTGTAATTCTTGGAGTCATAAAAGGTCACTTCTGTGTAAATTATTAATCTTTTATCCTAAAATTTAGGGTAACATTATCTGTAGAATACAAAGGTACTTTTGTCCTTATCAAGAATTATTTAATTTTTAACTGAAAATTTGATGTTAAATAAACTTCAGTTTTATTTCTTTTTCTCCTTAATATAAACCAAACATCCTTTTTTGTGCAAAAGTGATTTAAGCCCGAAAATTATTTACATTACTTGGTTTTCAGTATAATAAATATATTTTTTCAGTATCTAATACTCTATTTTAAAATTCTTACTCTTCAAATAAAAAATGGTTATATAGTATTTTAAATTTTATTTTTATGTAAAATATAATCTCTAAAGGAAGAAAAAAACTAAGCCTAATAAATATGAAATCCCAAGAAAGACAATGATAGAAAGTCTAAGATTCCTCAATATTGTAGTAAAAACAAGCAGTGATAAGTACTTACAGGAGAGAGAGCTGGTTCATTCTTCTTATTAAGGCATTTTTCTTATTAACTAACATAAACCACTCCTGCATCATAGCTTCTTCTTCTTCTGTGTTCCTTCCTATAATTTAAGAAGAGTTACTGTTTTTTCTATTTTATAAGCCAAATAATAGTTCAGCACAAGTGTTTTTTTTTAACATGAAACATATTTTAGCTAACCCAATAGTACAAATTAAACTGTTTATAACAGTTTATATATAAGATTAAGGTCTGAAAAAAGGAATCAATATTTAGAAATTCATAAACCAGTCTCTAAAGGAGGTATTATTCAGCATGTATATTTCAGTCCCCTGAACATATTTACAGATCATACTAATGTACATTAAAAAAAAAAAGTGTTCCAACTTTTAAATCCTCCCCAGAGGTTGACTTGTTATTATATTTCAATGAGGAACTCAGGAAGCTAACAGTCATATGGTCATGATAAAAATAAATAAATTAATTAAAAAGCACATTAAAAAATCATTATGAGAATTACAAGACTAGCAGGAAGATCAGAGAAGTCAAGAGATTTTGTGAGAGCTTCCACCTGTAATGACTTGCTTTTTTTCTTATTTTCCTCCCCAAAAGTAAACTAAAGATATATACATGCATATACATTTCCAGAACTCATCATCCCTAATAGGGTAAACATTTGCAAATTATTTTAAATATATTGTAAATGACCAGGCTACAAAAATACTTACATCTATCTGTGAAAAAAGAACATAATAATCTTCAGTAAATGAGAAAACATTTGCGCAGAGATATGACTTTAAATGTCAGGTTATAAATTTACTGATTACACATTAAAAATTCATTTTCCCTAATATTAATTCCATCATCTATACTACTCCTCCCCTCAAAAAGATTATAATATATAGTGTATATTTGGTATTATTCATATAGAAGTAGGCCACAATCATACTTGAGAAAAATATTAATACCCCACCTTCTTCCTTCAAACTGCCTTCAAATTGTATCCCGTCAAATTTATAATTCTTTGACTTTGTTTTCTTCTGTATTTCATCCATGATTGGTTTATTGTTTTGCTAGGCCATTATTTACTACTTCAGACCAACTTCTAAATAGATTCATAGGGTTAACTTAAATATCTAACAAAAAAATTAAATATCCCAGGCTAAGACTAAATATCCTAGTCAATTTCCTAAATTTTATTTTCTTCTTAGATATTTTCTTTTAACTGTCAAACACACTACCAGTCCATTAAAAAATATTCAAGCAATACAGAGACATAATTGAGTTAAAAGTCAAGTCCTCTTCCACCAACCCCACCCTCTCTAATTTGCCTATCTACCTCCCTTCTCCAGAAGTACTGTTACAGTTTAGCGTATCTTCTTCCAGACCACATAGGTAGCTATGTCTAACACACACAGGTATATACC
The DNA here is from genome assembly GCF_016772045.2 of Ovis aries. Classification (NCBI taxonomy): domain Eukaryota; kingdom Metazoa; phylum Chordata; class Mammalia; order Artiodactyla; family Bovidae; genus Ovis; species Ovis aries. The sequence continues at coordinate 45,217,924 of NC_056056.1, forward strand.
ATGTCTGGACACAAACAGGATTTTTTTCCTTAACATAAGGGCCCTTGGTCTGTTGTTGTCATGCTGTTCAAAGATCTACTTCATTCTTGTAATACTTGTATAAATTATGGATGTGACATAATTAACTATTTGCACATTAATAGAAATTTGAAGAAAGTTTCAGAATGAAAATAGAATATAAAGAGCTGATCTGCGTGCAAGATTAAACATGTATTTCAGAGCATCCCTGTAAAACAGATGTCTGTTTTTCATTATTAGGGAAAAGAGTGAGAGATACGTGCTTTCATTAAATTAAAGTCCGTTAAACTTTATGATATGAAGCAGACCTGGGATAGATTCTTTTAGAGTACGAACAAACGTCTTTATTGCTTTACAGCATTTTTAATCTCTCTTTTAGGGTAACTGGTTTTGTATTCACTTTGGACCATGTGATGTCTTGACACTGGTCATGTGATATAGGCTGCGATAGGCACAAATCCCTGGGTAGCAACAAAAGAAGAAAGAGTAAAAAGAAAAAGCTGAGAAAAAGCTTGCAATTTGGAAAAAGGCCAATTGTACCCTGGTGAAGGCCTTTTTGATCAGCGAAATGACACATGTGTGCAATATTAATAGGTGCTGTTTTTATGATGTTTTGTTTTCTGATTAAAGACTTAATTTTTGTGTTCATAACCTCAGTGGTTTCTAAAAATATACCAATATTAAAACTTCGTTTTGAATTTAACCTAAACCTGTAATTCAGGCTTTCAGGCAATAATACTAGAAGCATCTAGCCTTCTCTTAAATTAGCATCATTTTCTTCAATGGAAGACTGCTTCCTTGAGAACAATATTGATGGGGTACTACTGTGTTGTTTTCAGTTTAACTCATGCCTATGATTTCTAGATAAGAATAAAAGATGCACCTTCCCTAATTGTTAGGAAATGAGGAGAGTCTCATGTTTCAAAAGGGAATAAGCCAAACAATAACACATATTTAAAGATATATTATTCAGTGCTACCTAGATTATATAAATTAACTGAAAAACATATTTGAGGTTAAATCATCACTAACTCCTTATCTGAGATAGTACACAATGATGGAAATCTATACTTAGCCTAGTAATAAAAAAATTAAATTTTCTTCTAATACATCATCATAGTATTGTTTTTAGGGATTTAAAATTTTTTAAATTTAAAAAGCTTTTAAAAGCCAGTAAGTTGAACCATTACAAATTAATCCTGACTTTAATAACTGGTTAAAGACCCCTTTAGCTTTATAAGTAACAAAAAATATTAAAGCCTGTGATCACAGTGAGCTTTTCTCATTTCTCCTCCAACCATTTGTTATTTAATCCAATACTAGTAATCCAATTTGTCCATCAGACTTTTAAAGGGCAGAATGCAACTTCCTCAGCTTAGACACTTTTCAAAGTACAATATATTTTTCAAATGAATGCTGGATGTTTCATTTTTCCCAACTGTTCCTAGCTCTAATGCATGAGGAAAAAAAAGAACAAGATGAACATTGTTCATACTGATTAAGTAAGAGCTCATTAAAGAGCTGTCAGTGCGGTACTTTGAATATGCATGAAGCATATAATCAGATCTAGTACCGTCACTAGAGGAGAATACGGTAAGTACAAAGGATTGATTTAATTACTTAGAGTGGGCTGTGGTGGTAAAGCAGTCTTGTTAGTGCAAAAAGAAAAAGAGGTTGTATTCTGGCACTGTTAGAAAAAAAGGCAGTTTTAGCTTCTGCCACAATACATAATCTCAGAATAAAGCATTTTACATTGTAGCTTAAAATGAAGATTATCATTATTTTATAAAATGCCATAAATCATTTTATCTTGTTTAAACTCACCAAGTTAATTATCTTGCTTTCAAAATTATCTTTAATTTGTAATCACAACTGCATTTTTATCACCTTATTTTTATCAGCCAAAGCTGAAATTTAAATATTTTTTTCAGTTTCATGAACTGAAAAATTCAAGATCTATACTACTGAAGACCATTTTGAAACTTAAAAAATGACAAAATTCTACAGTTCAGTACAGTTACTAAAATGTGAAAGTATGGCTGGGTTGTTATACTATATTTTAAAGCAGAGTGCCTCATGTGTATTATAAATATACTATCAATAAAATATCACCTTAACATTTTAAAGTATTGACTAATTAATACTGTCTCTGGTAATTTTTTTCTCCTTTATTTCCTTAAAAAATTCTGGTTTTTATTCTGCCTCCTGGAATGTAACATCTTTCTGACATCACAATCTCTTATTGTCAGTTTTCTCTTTTTAATTATGATAGCCAGAGTATGATTTATAAAAATTACTAAATAATGAAGCATAATAATAGTAGGAAAAGTCACATGTAAATATGACTTCAAATAATTCTTCCTATCACATAGTTAACAAAACCTACTTAATACAAAGCAGAATAATACAGCACTACATGTAGTACAAATACGCAATAAAATGTTAGTTAACATCTGCCTTCATACGCCATCTCCTCCCTCCCAAAATGATTAAAAGATTTAATTCCACTTAAAAATTCATTCCTTCACCCAGGAATGTGTATATAGTTCTCAGTTGCTTTTTCAAAAGCAGCATTTTCAATGTAAATTTTAAAATGAACAAAAGGGAAATGATGGTAAAACCTTAAAATTATGAATTATATTTTTAAAACTGTCTACTAGTTAAATTTTCCCAATTAATTTTTCACCATAAGCTTATTATCTATTTAGAAAGATGTATTTTCAGACAATGAATTCTTATATAAATGCAAAATAAGGAAAAACACAATTTTAACTGAACAGAAGATTAATTCAACAGGAGAAAATGAAAACATAAAGATGAAAGTACTGTTGAACATACATACAAATTCACAGTTTTCTATCATGAAAACATTAAAGAATGCGAAATCTTGCCATAGCTCCATAGTGGAGATGGCTGACTAGTGATCACATGTGGCCCTTAAAGGACAAAATGTAGCAAAGCCAAATCAAACATTAAAAACAAAAAAAGCTGCCATTACTAATTATCCCTATGTTATGATTACCTCAGTATGATGACCTCTGAAAGATTTAATATATTACAATAGAGATACAAATGAATGTGTCCAACTAACTGGTACCAGAGAAACATTTCAATAACAAAGGAGATAAAGTCTCGTAGATTTACTTAGTGAATGAGAGAGATTAATTTACTACAGTTATATAGGGACATGGATACACAAACTCCAAAGCCAATATTACTATAGGACTCCAGTGTCCTGGTTTAGAAAATATTTTAAACTTAGGAAATAGAGCTTTATTATAAAAACAAATTTTACATGTAAGCAAACAGTTGATAAATGTTTCTACACTAAGAATATCCTCAAACAGCAATCAACATAAATGAAGAACCATAATCCTTATTGATGTCTTCAGCAGCAATTGTCTTAAAACAATTTGCTCAGCTTGATATATTTGTTGTAGTATTAATAATATAAACTTTGGTGAAAATCTTGTCTTTTGTTGAAGCAAAATAAAAACTAATACATTCTCTCAAACACATCTTTTATTTGCTACTTTGATAAAACGAAGTGTGAGGAGAGATTCAGGGCAATCTCTCGCTACAGATAAATTTGACAGACTTCTATGCACCTACCTATGCAGGAGAAGGTATAGACAAGTTCACCGAATCTCTTCTATCATAGACTTATACAAAAGAAAAAGCTACTTCTAGAGTCCAGAAATTAATAACAATCTTCTTGTGCCAAGTTCTTGGTAGAGTCTGAATAGCTTTGATATGCCAAAAATCAGTGCTCAATTTCTCAAAAGGTAAATTAAGCACACACTTAAGATAGTAAAAAAGGTAAACTAAAAGCATGAAAACAATCATCATGGAAAAATTCATAACTGATAAAATTATTTGTATTTATTTACATTTTAGTATTTTTTTAAAAATTACATGTGGGATGGAGTTGCTTCCATAATTTCAGTGAGTCCATTCTGAAGGAGATCAGCCCTGGGATTTCTTTGGAAGGAATGATGCTAAAGCTGAAACTCCAGTACTTTGGCCATCTCATACTAAGAGTTGACTCATTGGAAAAGACTCTGATGCTGGGAGGGATTGGGGGCAGGAGAAGAAGGGGACGAACGAGGATGAGATGGCTGGATGGCATCACCGACTCAATGGACATGAGTTTGAGTGAACTCCGGGAGTTGGTGATGGACAGGGAGGCCTGGGGTGCTGCGATTCATGGGGTTGCAAAGAGTCAGACACAACTGAGCAACTGAACTGAACTGAAGAGCCTTTAAAAGTATTAGCATGACCCACATCTCAGATAAAGCATGACTATCTTGACTATCAACAAATATGCACTAGGCTAAATTCAAAACACTTCCCTGGTGGCCTAGATGGTAAAGACTGCCTGCAATACGAGGAAATCTGCAATGCGGTTCGATCCCTGGGTTGGGAAGATTCCCTGGAGGAGGAAATGGCAACCCACTCCAGTATTCTTGCCTGGAGAATTCCATGGACAGAGGAGCCTGGTGGGCTAAAGTCCACGAGGTTGCAAAGAGTCGGACACAAACGACTGAGTGACTAACACTTTCACTTTCAAAACACTCAAAACAGAGCTTGGAAACTATATTTATTTTTCAATGTGCATTTAACATATTCTGTAAAATCACAAAAAATACAGTGAGTCACTTTTATATACATCATTCAACCAAATAGACTACTGTCTACTTGGAGATCAACTGGGCATCCTCATAAGAGAAAAACTTTAACTGTGAGACACACTTACAGAAAGATAGCTTCCCCTGCTGTATCTCCCCTCTCTTGAAGCCCCCACCTTTGTTTGGCCTGCGCCTAGCAGTGTCTTTACCTCCTCCCTCTCCTACAGCCTTCGTGCAGTCATGTCATGGAAATGACTTAGAGAGTGGTCCTAGAAGTGACAAAGATGTTAATGTTAAAGATGAGCATGAAGAGCTGAATAAAATTATTTCTGGAAAAGTGGAAGTGAAAGAAACAATACTTCAATTTTTTCATTAAAAAATTGCTTTTTAAATTTTTATCATTTGGCTGCACTGCTTGGTAAGTGGGATCCCAGTTCCTCAAATCTGGGATCAAACCTGCACCCCCTGCATTGGAAGTGCAGATTCTTAACCACTGGGCCACAGGGGAAGTCCCAACATTATTTCTAGATGCATTTTAAGATGTGATTTTAAATACATATGTAGGGGCTTCCTTGGTAGCTCAGCAGTGAAGAATCTGCCTGCCAATGCAGGAGACACAAGTTCCATCCCTGATCCGGGAAGATCCCACATACTGTGGAGCAGCTAAGTCCATGTGCCACAACTATTGAGCCTATGCTGTAGAGACTGGGAACCACAACAACTGAGCCCATGTGTCCCAATTACTGAAGTGTGTGCACCGCAGAGCCCATGTTCCACAAAAAGAGGAACCACCGCAGTTAAGAAACCCCTGCACCACAACTAGAGAGTAGCTTCTGCTTGCCACAACAGAGAAGAGCTCACACAGCAACAAAGACCCAGCACAGCCATAAATAAATAAATTTTAAAAAATAAATAGATATGCATATATAGATAAATGTTGTAAGAGATATTATTAAAGTTTTATATATTCAAGTAAGTCAAATCTCTGGGGGAGAACTTCTCACTGGGAGGTTCATCTTTTTTAAGGTTATTTGGACATATATATATATATATATATATATATTTTTTACAATACTGTATTGGTTTTGCCATACATTGACATGAATCCACCATGGGTGTACATGAGTTCCCAATCCTGAACCCCCCTCCCACCACCCTCCCCATATCATCTCTCTGGGTCATCCCAGTGCACCAGCCCCAAGCATCCTGTATCCTGTATCGAACCTAGGCTGGCGATTCATCTCTTACATGATAGTATACATGTTTCAATGCCATTCTCCCAAGTCATCCCACCCTCTCCCTCTCCCAGACAGTCCAAAAGTCTGTTCTATACATCTGTGTCTCTTTTGCTGTCTGGCATACAGGGTTATCATTACCATCTTTCTAAATTTCATATATGTGTGTTAGTATACTGTATTGGTGTTTTTCTTTCTGGCTTACTTCACTCTGTATAATCGGCTCCAGTTTCATCCACCTCATTAGAACTGATTCAAATGTATTCTTTTTAATGGCTGAGTAATACTCCATTGTGTATTTGTACCACAGCTTTCTTATCCATTCATCTGCTGATGGACATCTAGGTTGCTTCCATGTCCTGGCTATTATAAACAATGCTGCAATGAACATTGGTGTACATGTGTCTTTCAATTCTGGTTTCCTTGGTGTGTATGGCCAGCAGTGGGATTGCTGGGTCATAAGGCAGTTCTATTTCTGGCCATTTGGTTTTTTATGGAGTGGTATGGGAACTCAACCCATGATTTAAGAACTTTATGGAAAAGCACTTGACCCATTAACAAAGATGAACTTTATTAATAAAGACTTCTTATAGATTGTAGACTACCTTTATGAATGCTTACTTACATTAATCCAGAGAAACTCCCGTGGATAAGAATATAAATTCTGGTAGGGCTAAGTATACTTTATAAATGCATACCATCTATAGTTTCTCTGGCTGGTTAGGTCTGTCATTCTGAATAAGATGCAAAGAAGATAAACATTGAATTTGTATCCCAAGTGGCTTTTCTTCCAGTTCAGTTTAAAAAAAAAAATGACTTGGAGTCCCTTGATCTTAGACTAATTAATCTCTTCAAACCTCAGTCTCCCTCTCTATAAGCATAATCACATTACTTACCTCATGGTTGATGGAGGAATTAAATGAGAAAATCCATGTGAAGTCCTTAGCACAGTGCCCAAGACTAAAAATGCTAGCTGTGATGACTATGAGGAAGAGGATGATAAAGGCAAGGCAGCACTGAGCTGACAATTGGAGATAGAAAGATGACCAAGGTATGGTCCCTGCCTTCAAAAGGGTATATAGTCTAGTATGGAGACAGACACATAATCAGGGAGAGCTGGAATGAGGATGAATTTTTAAACATCTCCGTGGACACAAATTATATTTTAAACATTCATAAGTCATAAGAAAGTCCATAGTTAGTATAATTAGTATGTCATTGGTCCTAAGTGAGACAGGTGAAAAACGTGAGTGAATCAGTACAAACTCATCTCTGCAGCTGGAAAAACAACAGTGAATGCCCTTTTGGGTCTGCAGTGTTACAGCTGCATACAAGACCGTCATAGCTATGGTGATACAGTAATGTGGCTATGCTCCAGGAAATGACAGTCTAATTATTTGCAATGGATTTTAGAAATTCAAGAACAAAGTAGATCATGAAATACTACTTAATAATCAAAAGTGAAAGAGGTTAAGTTTTAAGATTGAAAATTATAGATTAATAGGATACACCTAAAAGTTTACTAGTTATTAAAACAGGACAAAAAACAATTTGAAGTACAAATTAATATAAATTTAATAAAAGAAATCCCCTAACAAGAAAAACCAAATGTTTATAGAGCAAAAAAGCTTCAGAGACAGTGAGTTTTCATCATTTTTATAGGAAGAGATTTTGATCTTAAAAACAGCATTGTTAAATCAGCTTATGAAATTGGCAGTATCAATAAAAAAGATGATTTACTAAATGCCAGGTAAGAATGAGATTTGATTCTGTTGAATGTGTGGTGAAAATATATTCAATGTTTAAAATATAGAAGGACAAATCAGGTAGATATGCTCCAAATAGCTTTTAATAGAGTTTTTCTCAAGATGTGTTATGCAGCCTATCAGCTAGTCTTTTCCCCATGTTGCGTAGTCCTGAAATGTCCTTAAAAAAACCACAGCAGGGTGTCATCAGAGCCTCCAGTTTTCAATAAGGGATGACGAGCTCAACCTCTAACATGATACATGCACAGTAACTTCTTCTCTACACCTTGTTTGATCATGCCTGGGTTCAGGTAACCAAGCAACACTGGGGTATATCCTTCCTTATGGACCTTCTTAACAACCTTTATTCAGTGAGGGAGAGCTAAAGGGATTAGGCCTATCCCCTCCTAGCCTACGTCCACATTTATTCTTTAGACAGAGATGCCTAATGAAAAACAGGACACTGCAGAGCCATCTCTAGCAGTCCTGTAACTTGCACAGGGATTCAACAATTACATGACACTTCGAATCAAACGTAACAAATGGTGTTTTTCAACACCAGACCTGGTGACTAGTTTGAGTTTCAGCATTATACTACCTCATCTAATGCCCTTCAGCCTTCCCAGTGGAGCCATTCTCTTCACAAAGAAAGAGACACTTATGATAGACTTGTGTCCACAGTGATGCTTCCTGAAGCCTTGGAAAGAAAAGTGTCTCAAGGATGCTCTATGTCATGTATCTCCCTCACCAGATGACTGACAATCAATAACCTTCTCATAGGCTGGGGATAATAATCATAATGATGATTATGATAATAGCATCAAATATTTAACGAGGTTATATTAATATAACTTACCTAAAGTAATAGAGCTAGTTAGTGGTGGAACTTAGGTCTCAAATCCAGGCAGTTTGTTTTGTGAACCACTGTTCTCAGCCACTCTACCTGACACTCATAGGTAAACAGTCTAATCAGAATAGGCCTTTTATTTAGAATTCAGGCCAACCCTGACAAGTCTTCAGAATGACTCTGATATGCAAAGCAGAAAAAACAAAACAAAACCCCCAAACAAAAAGCAAACCTTTAAACCTCTGACAAACAAACAAGTTCACCCACTAGTAGAGGGTATTTTGTTTATTCTTCCTGTGTAGGTCACTGAGACTTGACAATGACCTCAGAGCAGTCATCGAGGAGTGTCAAGGGGATTCAGCCTTTCTTCCTATGCAAATATGTCCATACGATCCCTGATTTATAGGTTGGTATATGAGAAACGCTGGGCTGGAAGAAGCACAAGCTGGAATCAAGATTGCCAGGAGAAAATATCAATAACCTCAGATATGCAGATGACACCACCCTTATGGCAGAAAGTGAAGAGGAACTAAAGAGCCTCTTGAAGAAAGTGAAAGAGAAGAGTGAAAAGCTTGGCTTAAAGCTCAACATTCAGAAAATGAAGATCATGGCATCTGGTCCCATCACTTCATAGGAAGCAGATGGGAAACACTGGAAGCAGTGTCAGACTTTATTTTTTTGGGCTCCAAAATCACTGCAGATGGTGACTGCAGCCACGAAATTAAAAGATCGCTTACTCCGTGGAAGGAAAGTTATGACCAACCTAGATAGCATATTCAAAAGCAGAGACATTACTTTGTCAACAAAGGTCCATCTAGTCAAGGCTATGGTTTTTCCTGTGGTCATGTGTGGATGCGAGAGTTGGACTGTGAAGAAAGCTGAGCGCCGAAGAATTGATGCTTTTGAACTGTGGTGTTGGAGAAGACTCTTGAGAGTCCCTTGGAGCGCAAGGAGATCCAACCAGTCCATTCTAAAAGAGATCGGTCCTGGGTGTTTATTGGAAGGACTGATGCTAAAGCTGAGACTCCAATACTTTGGCCACCTCATGCAAAGAGTTGACTCATTTGAAAAGACTCTGATGTTGGGAGGGATTGAGGGCAGGAGGAGAAGGGGACGACAGAGGATGAGATGGCTGGATGGCATCACCAACTCAATGCACATGAGTCTGAGTGAACTCCGGGAGATGGTGATGGACAGGGAGGCCTGGGGTGCTGTGATTTACGGGGTTGCAAAGAGTTGGACATGACTGAGCAACTGAACTAAACTGAACTGATATGATGTCTTCAAGAAACAGGGGTTCCCAGGGATAGACCCATGTACCTTCTTGGGCAACTACAAACTACTCAGATTTCATTTGAGCCTTTGAGACATCCTTCAATGAAAATGGCCAGACAAGAATACTCTGCCTACCACTAGATTATCAGGATGCATTCAAGTTCCAGCTCTGCTCTTTAAGACCTGTGGAAATTTGGGTAAATTACTTAAGATCCCTATGCCTAGTTTCCTCATTTGTAAAGTGGAGATAATAAACCTACTTCATAGGATTTTGTTAAGATTAAATGAGTTAATAAAGTACTTAGAATAGTGCCTGAACGTGAACATGAAGTCACTCAGTCGTGTCCAACTCTTTGCGACCCCAAGGACTGTAGCCCTCCAGGCTCCTCTGTCCATGGGATGTTCCAGGCAATAGTACTGGAGTGGATTGCCATTTCCTTCTCCAGGGGATCTTCCTGACCCAGGGAATGAACCCGGGTCTCCCTCATTGTAGACAGATGCTTAACTGTCTGAGCCACCAGGGAATGCTATATATAGTAGTATAATGGTGGTTGCTATACTCTCTCTCTCCACACACACACACACACACACACAACAGTAGGGATTCACATTCTTCAAGCTTCAGGATCTTCCCTGACTATCTGACATACCTATGATTATCCACTGGAATAAGGCATGGTGATTCTTCCTGGCAGAGTCTCACAGTTTTTCTGACTGCCTGTGCAATCAGATAGGCCTACTCACAGATGTAAACATACTGGGGAAATTGGTGCAAGTCTTAAGATGTTCCATTGAGCATGACATGTCTAATGTCTTTAATAATCTATTTTACTGGACCAATCAACCAAACTGCATCCTATCATCATTCCATATTTTTCATTCCCCTTAAGTATGGAAGCCTAGCAACTACCCATTATTCATTTTTCTTTTCTTAAAAGAGCTACTCAAATGCAAATTCTCCAGGAAACAGTCCCCTTTACAAGGTTACATATGCTCTGTTAAGTCTATCCCCAAAGTTCTCTTGCTAATAGCAGTTCCTTCAGTCAGAAATTCAGAGAAAATAAAAATCTAACATGTGACTCAATCTCTAGACTTACCAAAGATAAAATCATTTCAGATTTCTCAATTTTAAGGACATGTTCAATTTACCCTTTATCATGATACACATTTTAAAATATCCTTCATTTATTTTTGGGCTGTGCCATGTGGCTTGTGGGATTTAGCTCCCCAACCAGGGATTGAACCTGGGCCCTTAGCAGTGAGAGCACAGAGTCCTAACCACTGGTCTGCCAGAGAATTCCTTAGATACCCATTAGACTGAAGAACATCATGTTCCCCAATGCTCCCTCTCAGATTCTGGCATAAATCTTATATGAGCCAAGCTCTAGCAGCCACTTTTATGTCCTTCTGTTGTGTTGTATATCCTTTCTCTTTGCTTCAAAGCTGTGCTATGTGCTTAGTTGCTCAGTTGTGTCCGACTCTTTGCGACCCTGAGGACTGTAGGCTGCGAGGCTCCTCTGTCAATGGGGATTTTCCAGGCAAGAATACTTAAGTGGGTTGCCATACCCTCCACCATCAGATCTTTCCAACCAGGGATTGATTGAACCCATATCTCCCGCACTGCACACAGATTCTTTACTGTCTGAGTCATCTGGGAAGCCCAAGAATACTGAAGTGGGTAGCCTATCCCTTCTCCAGAGGATTTTCTCAACCTAGGAATCAAACTGGGGTCTCCTGCATTGCAGGTGGGTTCTTTACCAGCTGAGCTACCAGGGAAGCTACAGCTCATTTAAAAAAGGTCAGACCAACCACATCGAAAACACAATCTACATTCCCACCCAAAATCATGGTCAATTCCAAATCTATTTAGCTCTTATGATGTGTCTGTTAATATATATTTCAAAATTTAGCAAAACTGCTACTTAGTCTACATTGACAATATTGCAATGTTCAGTATAATTTCCTTTAGACTTTTACTTAGATTCAAAATAAGCAGTATTTTAAAAACAAACAGCATTAAAAGTTTTAAATTTTGGGGTCTCTTTCATTTTATCCTCATGAGAAATTAAAATTTTTATGACTATTTTGATTATTTATGTGGTAGGTTATTCTTATCTCCTATATAAAAAGCTATTTCTATTTTTTTTAATCAATGAAATTTAGAAAAACTTAATTTTTAATTAAAAACTATCTGTCCTTGACTTACATTTTTAACTTTCCTTGAAGAACTAGAGTCTTTGAGAGCATAACAAATACAGGGATGACCAAGGCCAGCTCAGAAGTGTCTAATGGAGGATAATATGTTGGTGGGGAAGAAATGTTGGCACTTTACTCAGTTCCTAGCTTTGGCCACCAAGTGGTGCTATTAATTCAGGGTGAACAGGCACTGGGGGAGTGGGGTTGGGTGACTTTGGGTGGGTAAAGTATATAACCAGTCAGTAAATGCAGAGGACACTCGCAAGTTGGATCTTCATAACTCTGTGTGCTGTGAATTCACATTATCATCTCCCACTCAATGTCATCAGCATAAAAACAAAGGGGAAAACTAATTCATATACTCTTATTTTGATAGTAATATATATTGTACTCTGTCAGAAAAATAACTGTTTATATATATATGTGTACCAAACTTTATCCTTTCAGGTTATGAAGCTATAAAAATAACTATACAATTTTGGTTAATCTTCCTCTTCATACAACATTCATCCAAATCCCCCTGCATTAAAACAAAAACAGAAAATCTTTACAGAAAAAAAAAAAAAAACTATTCAGCAATAAGCATTACAAATTAATCAGTAATATGAAGCATTTTAAAATATCTAACTTAATTTTAAAAACAGATATCAGCTCAATGGTTTTTCCTTAATTTCTATTATAAGCTTTTCCTGAGGAAATACTTCCTCTGGGTGGATGAATGCCTTTTACATTCCAGCTTAGAAGTGACATGTGGGAACAGGGAACAGATGCAATGACTATATGTTTAGTTTTCTTATGTGATGTACCTAGAGGCCTATGAAGAATGTTAAAAGCATAACTAAAGCTAAAAAAAAATAATTTACAATCCACTAGAAGAACTGGAAATGTCTCTACTATGGAATGAACAATGTTTTGAAAGCAGAACTCTGGGAAGTCTGCACAACAATAAAAGTTAGGTTCACTGCTATTCAATTAGATATTTCTATCTCAAAGATGAGGAGACTTAATAAGAAATAGTATGTATCTAATTGTCTCTGGACATGAACATTTGTATTTTTTGAGAAAAATGTTTCCACCTGGAAAGGTGAGGAGAATGGTGTTGGAGCAGAGCTTATATCCTTCAATAAACTAACTACCTTGATTTTGACTCTGGAGTGGGGAGGCAATTCACATACGCTTACCCATTTCTGATGTCATTCTTTGTTAAATCAAATTATGAAATTTTGGTTAAACTTCTTAGGATAGCATCAAGATGAAACAGGAAAGCCAAACATGCATTTACAAAGTTGGTTCTTACATGGATGTCCTAAAACAAATTTCTCAAATACAACACTTAAGTTGTTTATTTCTGTATGTACTTCACAAAACTATATAACTAGTATATCAATTCCATGAAATTCATATGGGTTGGGGGAATAGAAAAATTCCTAAGGCGCTCTCCTAGTTATTTATTTAGTTGTGAGAATGTTCACAGAAACTTTTTCAGTTAGTTTTTATATATAAGACAAAGATTAAAAACAACAACAACAAAAAGAAAAAACCCAACAACTTTCCATGCTTATGCCAAACCAGTTCTTCAGGCACTTCTTGGGAGAAAGAACATGCACATGCATGCGTAAGTGTGTGCTTTGAAGGAAGAAAAGAGTTATAACAGAACGAGGGACAAGCATATTACTTAAAAGCAACAGAAAATTTTAAAGTAAAGGTAGAAACAATAATAAATAACAAAACCATGACTGATGGCAGCAGCTACTTTCATATTGAGTGCTAACCCTTTGCCAGGCTCTGTGCTAAAAAAATAAGGACTCTTATGTAAATTTTATCTACATCTGTAGTAGTATATTTTAGACTCCCAATAACCTTCTAAAATAGGTTTCATTGGTCTTTGAAAGAAAAAATTAACCGAAGAAATATGGACTCAGAGAGGATAAGTAACTTGTCCAATAAATAACACCCAGATTCTAGCTGGCATCTTGCTGGTTTTCATGTCTGTGGCTCTGAAATCCCTATGTTGTTGTGTTACTTCCTTTAGCACTTGTAACACTGTGAGCTTAGCACATCTTAGCCCCTTGTTTCTTAAAATGTGCTCTGCAGATCACCTGTATTAGAATTCCTGGAATATGGGCTCACCACACATTGATCCCCTGAATCAGAATTGGTTAGGCAGGGCCTGGGCTCTGTAGTTTACACAAACTCCTCAGGTGTTTTTCTAAATGCAGATAAAAGTTTGAGAACCACTGTCTTAGTCCTTTCAAAAATAAGGCACTGAGTATTTTTTTTTTTAAAGAAATGATGATATTCCATGTATAAGATGTTATTTTAGCATTGGCATGACATTACACAAATTTAATTTCACATTCAGAAAAAAAACATGCTGCTGCCAAATCAGTTCAAATGCCTAAATTTTGTTTCATAGATAGTTGCTGAGAAAAACACATTTTCCTGGAATTTCTACTTTTTAAGTGTTAAAAAATTTTATTGCAGTCTAGAATAAGGATGTACCTCACTTTAGGCAATAGACATGTTCCAAATTGAAAATTATGGTGATGTGATACTTCTTTAGGTTCAAAAATTATATTTTATATTTCCAATTCAAAATTTCTAGTAGTGGAAAATACTTTCTAAATATCACTAGCAAATATTATATACATTTTTTCCTCTCGATAAATGAACAAACATGAGTCAGCAGATGAAAAAGTCACCTTCAGACTGTATATATATATATAGTAAAAAGCTGGGACATATTGTGTGTGCCAAAGAGAAAAGAAACAAATGTTAGAAATGAGAACCTTAGGGGGTTCTTAACATTCTGAATTGAGATTCTTTTCTAGAAATCCTAGGATCCAGTATCTATTGCATGCACTAGAATGATTCAACCATGGTTGCATGCTACTACTTCTAAATATAATTTATATAGTTTCCTTCTTTAAATAATACAAATAATGAAAGCAGATAGAACTGGATATTAAAGATGTTTGGATTAGTTGAACAAATTGTAAGAGTAAAAAAATTCTGGAAGTACAACTGTTTTAATTTTTCTTGTAACTACATAAGGAAAAAAACCATAGAAAGAAAAGTATTTAGGAATATTATCAATTTTTAAAATGGAAGGTATAGAAAAGTAAAGGGCAAAAGCAAGGTAAGCACCTTAAAACGTAAACTTTCATTTGAAAACAAATTTTACTATTTTCTTTACAGTTATTTTATTCATGATCGATCTTTTTCAATAATCAAAGGAATATTCCAGTACATGTAATACATAATAATAAATAAAATACATAAATGTGCAAAGAGAACAATCTTATTATAAATATTTCATTTAGTGTTTGATGGTGATATTCTTAAAATATTTGTGCTTTTCATTTTTTGGTATTTTTTATTTCAAAGGAGACTTTGACAAACTTAGGTATTAAAGGAATCATATAAATAATAGTAGCTGACATTTACTGAACTCTGTATATGCACCAGGCACTGTAAAAATGATTGATATAAGGTTATCTAATTTAATTCTCACAATCCTCTTGGGCTGCCACACCATATCAACTTTGGCTCGGTGTGAGAAAATGTGAACTAATTATATTCACTTCACTAACCAGGGTTAAGCTTTTATACTCAATGTATAGTGCCTGAGGTATAAAAAGGCTCAAAAAAATATTTGTTGAAAGAATGAATGAAACTCACAAGACATAAAGGATAATAAATTTCATCCTTTATGGGAATTAAAACTAGGTTCTTTCCTCCAATTTTTATTTTTCAAGCTGTATTAAAGCCTCATTCTATCAAAGTGGGAACTGAAGTTCATAGTTACGAAGCTGGGTTAGTGAGCAGGAATGAATACAGCACTGTAGAATGGAATTCTGGCTATCCTTCTCCCTGTCAGGGTCCCAACTCACCACTGGTGGGGTTGAGCCTAATGTTTTCAGGTGAAGGTATGCTGAGGACTAAGAAAAGAAGAAAAGCGTCTCCTGTAGTTATGATACAGTAATGGAGGACAGATGGGCTTTGGTACCCAATGGACAGGAGCATTGGAGAGAAGGTTCACATGGAGACTTTGGGGAACTGGGCCCTGGCTCACTATTCTTCCACCTGGCTATGACTCTGCTAATCAAGGATGTGACAGAATCAATTGTTTGACATGGTTTTTAATGCCTTTAATTTTTCTGAATGTTGGATTAGAAAATAATTGCATGAAACTATTATTTCTTGCAATTAGAAAGTGATTTTATATTATTTTGCATTCTTGGAGTAACTAAAGTCTTGACACAGCTAAAAACACACAGACACACAAAACAGACACCACATTTACCGAAAGTATGTTAACATTTTACTTCCGAAAAGGAATGGATTCTATCAACTCTTAAGAGTCTATCAAAGGATGTGGCTCACTGCCTTCGGAAATTGTGTTAAACAGTCACTTTTTCGAAAGTTTTTAGACATAAAATGTTAATTTTTTTTACTGGCTTCTTGATTACAACACAGATTTAATGCCCTAAGAATTTTCATGTATATTTTACCAAGGAACAATAGCTAAGTCTATACTATCTTAGAACTTTAGAGATCATTTTATTTACTTTATAGCACCAAATTCACTTAATTTGTTTTTACTTATGAAAGTTCCTTTGCAGAGAAATCTTATAATCTTGTCTATTCCATGTTTATGTTTATAGAAATCAAATGGAAACACTCTAATAAAATAAAAACTTCATTTTCTATTTCACCACGGTATGTCATATAGTAAAAAATTTCTTCAATGAGAAATCTACAGTTCTTAATTTTTTTTTAAGTTTTGTAAGTAAAATGCCAAAATAGATACCTCACTTAATTTAATGTCTATTTTTAATGACATGGCCTCTTTTCTCATTATAACTTATATGAAAATAGATATATTACACTATTAAAAAACTATTTCTACATAATGTAGACATTTTACTACATGAATACTAGCTCCCATCCATACCTGTAAGAAGCACAGAAATATCATACTAGATGATAGAGGACATATAAATAAATATTTAAAAAAACTTCTAAAATTTCCATGTAATTAGAAGATAGCTTATATTTCTTGCCAACTTTATAAACTATGACTGTCCAGGTTATTTCTATTACCATAGGGTTCCTTTCTTTCATTTTGCTGTGTGAATAAATTATAATGTCTTAAGTCAATATGAACAAAATTCAGTATACAAAAATGTAATTTTTCAGGATAAGAGAAAAATTTAAAGAATAGTATATAGAAATATCAGAAATCCATGTGTTAAATATTGAGAAACATTGCCAAAACATTTCTCCACACAAAACCTGAAAAAGTGTTACTATATTAACCTTCCTTCCCTTCCTCTCCTGATTATTAATGAGCTGTGCAGAATCAGTTTAACTCTAAGTTCAGATATCTTTACATATAAAAATATACCCAGTTTTGGTTTTCATTACCCTTTCTAGATATGGGTATGGTAAGGGATGGCGTTGACTATTCCCAATCTCCTAGTAAATGTACAGAGACTGCTAGAGAAAAGAGAGCTAGTAAAAAGTATGTTCCTTACAAATATATAATTTAAATATCACAAAATACATTTTTTTAATCAAAGAAGAGATTTTTTACAGTATTCACTGAGGCAATCTTAACTTTATGTTGTTTTCTGTATTCTAGGCCATGAAAACTACATCATCTGCCACTTTCTAAATCACAGAATCAAATGGTCTACATAGACCCTGTTTTAATGTTAATGAATTTATAGACATAAATAGCTAGCAACAAGGCTAGAGTGAAAAGCAGAACACTTCAAGCATTTAATACAGCTAAAGGGGCAGATTAGAGATCAATAACAAAATCACCTGGTAAAAAAGGAAAAAGGTGTTGCATTGAAAGGCTTTTTGCTTTACATGTGAAACAATACTGAGAAACCTGTATTTTAGCACTTGTACTCAACAGGCACTCCAAACTATGCAACGATGAGAACAGAAACCCATCCTTTCTAATAATCTTGTGACAAAAGCTAAAAGACATCATCCTATTAACTAGTGATCTCAACTGCTAATGCGGAGTACTTCCTGGTGCCTTTTATGTAGAATGCTGCTATTAAAAAACCACTAAACATTCACTGTGAACAACACAGAATCATTCATCTTTTATCAGCATCTCTTGTTAGAAGAGTATGAGTGGGGCTGAAGGTGTCATTGATATTATGGAGTGGAAATTAATCAGAAATTTTTCTCATATTTTCCACATCTCACTAATTTACTTTTGTACAAATTTCCTCCTGTTAAAAAGTTCATACCCAACCCCCTGTTGTACTCTTTTAAGTTAAGAATATTCAACGAGCGCGTCCACTGAAAAGCACCAGGTCCTAACACAAAAAGCATTCGAAATTCTCATTTAGTTGTCTTTATTTTGCTAGCGCCATGTGGTCCTTGAAGATGTAGAAAACACGGGAAGCCGAGTAAAGATCAGAGCAAGCTCATTAGCATTCTGACAAAATTGGAGTGGTGGAGATGTATAGTTTGCCTAGTTTGTCGTTTTGAAAGCTACCGGTGGTAAGCTTTCTATTTCATTGTGCTTTTGTCTTTTGGGGGGGTTTCAAAGCAGCAGGGTATTTGTTAGCCCTAGGTTTGTACAATGCATTGTGGGAACCTTTCCTGCACATTGAACCCTATATAGTATCATTCCAGTTTGAGTCAAAAGTTTTTTTCACCATTTATTAGAAAGGACATGTGTGTAAATCTTAGTGCACCCCTCAATACATTTAGCACAGCTTTGTCTTTCTCTTTTGCCTGAATCATAAAGTCCATAAAGAGTCAGAAAAAGAATCTGAATGACATAACTTTCAGTCTTTCAAAAATGTCATTCATTTCAGACCACAACATTAAAACATTAAATTCTTTTCTGCTCTTCATCATAAACAGTTAACAAGCAACATACAAGATTGATAAAAGTGAGTTAAAATTCAAAAGCTTACCGCTTACTATAATAGACCTTAGTTATATTTTTGAAAATAAAGGAAAACAAGTAGTTTGTATTTTGGAATTTCTATAAATAAAGACTACCTCTTAGAAGACTTAAATAAGTTATTACCCTAGTCATTTTATTTTCTTCATCGTCTTCTTTTTCTTTTCCTTTTTTTTTTTTTAAACATAAGGCTCACTTTGAAGAGCTAAATGGGCTACATTAATGCTACTATTCAACATGAATGTTTCCAAGTTGCAATGAAATGGATAAAGGTCTTTGGGGATGAATTTATCTGCTAAATCCTTGTGGTTGCCCTCCTATCTTGGATGATGACCCAAAAGAATGTCAACAGCTCATTTTCCCAGAGAGCTGGAAGGATTCCCTATGTAAGCATAATCTGCACATTCTCAAAGAACCATTTCAAACATTATATTTCACAAGCGGTTTTAAGTGATTTTCCTCTCATCTCTAGTATCCTAACAGTACTTTGGACATCAATGTCTCTGAAATGAGGACCAAACAAAGTTTACACATGAATTCTACTTATGGCATAGAAATTTTTAGATTTATTTTCAATACACATTTTAGAAATAGTCATCTTGTAACAATAATATATATATGGCATTAAAAATGTCTAAACTGAAGATTAGTAACCTATTTTTTCTATGATAAAAAATGTGCTTGTTTGTTATTGTCATTTTGCTTAGAATCAAACCTTATTTATGAGAAGTAGTCATAGTTTTTCTTTATTTCTAATTATTAAAACCCCAGGGGAAGCTAAAGAGCAATGCTGTATGCAATACAGTATATGAGTAATCTGATAAAAGTAGTACATAGTAAGAGTATGGATCATTTCTATATGAAGCCTCTGACAGCAGCATTTCATTATATTCCATTTACAGTAAGAAACTGCTAGACTATGTGATATGTTCTTGTGGGGGGTAGATTTTATATATTACTATTCATCTTATATTACAGAGCATGTAGTTAAAATGATACAACTTTTTCTTTATTTCTCACTTAAGCTCTAATTTTCACTCCTTTAGGTTATTTTAGGCATTCTATAATTTAAAAGTCATTCTTAAAATAAACAAAAACAGAAAAAAATTGCATATAATTGTGTGATTATAGTGTGAACCTATTTACATATATATTATTATAACATGAAACTTGAGTAACTTCTAGTTTAATATTTAAGTGAATCCCAACATTAAGCTGTTCTACTGGTAGCTTTAAAACTGTTCAAAAATGAATGTTACTACAGTAAAAATGACTGAATTAGTTCTATACTTTGCAATATGAATATAGCTGCAAAAATTATTAATATTTATCTACTTCACCGCATTCTCCTACCAAACTTTCTTGAATAAAATCATTTGGACTAGCTATATCAAATTAGAGAGCAGTCAGGAGTGTCTAAGTCCTGCTTTAAAACAAATATCTTAACAATTACTTAGCCATATGGAAAATAGGGTATGTTTCTCCTGAAACTATTTTGAAAATATATATTCTATCTTGAATTTAGACTTCATTAGAAACCATTTCTGACTTGTAATACCGAGATTGCTGAAATACCACCTTTTAAACAACCATGAGAAAAACGTAAAAAAGCTGAGCTCTTCAAAGCTGCCAGTGAATGATTTTCTGATTTTTAAAGCTTATTACGTTTGCATTTGTAACATTTTCAAAAAAATGAAGTGGAGTTAGGGCATTATGAATAAACAAATGCAGTTGTATAGTTAGATACAGATATGCAGGCTAGCATAGCTTTTTTTTACATTATGACAAATTTGAAGCTTCTTCACAAGTATTCACATTGTACTTGTGTTTGGGTTCCTAAGACTTAAAGGCCAGATGCTTTTCACAAATGACTAACAATTGTAGTTAGAATAAATTAATGATTGATTTTTTTCAACCTTTGATGGAATTAAGCATACTTCTTTGCTCAGTGTGCCTATGTGAATGTTTGCCTGTTAAACTTTTTTTTTTTTTTGACAAGTGAGGCCACCCGGCAGAAAACAACTGATGCAAAACCCAGGAGTAATCCCTCTGTTTAGTTCAACACTATGGTTAGCCTTAACACCACCTCTATTATCCAATGGATTTAGAGAAACTTTCATTTATTTGTTGGCCTCAGTTTTCAATTCTGTTGCCCTCTTTAAGGAAACCTAGACTTACTCCTATGTAAATACATTTGCATACTGATACAATGAAATGTTCTAGAATTTTTGTTACTCCACCAAGCTAAATAGGGGCTGTGTACATATGTAGTTTGAAAGAAAAGTAAAAAGAATCAAGATAGAATCCTTACTAAGGATTTTAAAGCACACTGCAATAAACCTATAACGTCCATGGCCCAAGAATAATGCAGTTATTTCCAATATTACTTTATTATATGCAGTTATCTATTTAAAAAAACCTAAAGCCACTGGAACCTAAGAAATGTATTTTAGTATCACAAAATCAGTGTCAATTTACTACATTAAAATGTGCTAATTTTTACTAATAGGAATCTTTAAAAATATGTATTTTTACTATAGCGAATATTTTACATCCTCTAGCATTCAGAGTTTAAACTATAAAAGGTTTACTCTATATGAGCTAAGTAAGTAGAATATGACTTTTTAGGTTATTTAAGAGATTCATATTAGGGATTCATTAAACTGTATATATATTATGGCAATCTACATTGTTTTTCTCTAAACATTTACTTAAAAATGAATTACATAACAAACAGCATGGCTTAGGAGAAGGAAAACATGTTGGACTGAGACTCAGACAAGAACAGCTCCTTGCCAATCTCTTACTTTGGTTCTAGACTGAGATGACCTTTAAGACTCTTCACACTTTGAAATAGTTAAAACTATGTGGCACTAATTTATACAAAACAAACAATTATAAGTTAATATTAGGAATTTGTTCAAAAGTTGATTCTTATAATTTTCCTTATCCCACAAATGCTTCTGAAAGTGAACAGTACAAATTGCACTATGCATGTATAGATTTCGTAACACTGACATTCAGTAATAGAACTTCATAATAAAACCTCCACTTAACAAAAAATGATTCATATAAATCTTAGTGAGAAAGTCTTAATACTCTTTCTTAGCTGTTTTCCCTAGTTAATGTAATCAACACTGATATGCACCAAAACATGTCATACAGAATTACGGAATTAGTAACACCACCC